>NC_141019.1:37267448-37392448 GCF_052327205.1 Somniosus microcephalus | reverse complement strand
GGGGAGGAGGGGGGAGAGGGGGGTGGGGTGGGCGAGTGACCGGACTGAAAGATAAAAGGCATTAAAAGTCAAGAGGTTAGTACTCACAGCGTGACTGATTAAGCCCTAGGTTTAAAGGCAGCCTTGCTGCCCCCAGGCTACGCAAGGCCAGTAATTTAACTTGTGAGAGTCGGCGACGAGATTGAGTGTCGCAGAGCTCCTGTGAAACGAGGGGGGCGAGGGGAGGCGGGGGGGGGGGACGGGAGGCGGTGTCCATGTTTTCTGAAACGTTCGAGGGTTTAATATCCACTTCCCCCATTTTTAATGCGGAGGCAAGTCATCCTCGGTTCCAAGGGACTGCCTAAGAAGATGAAGGAGGTCGCCATTGACCGGAAACTTAACTGGACCAGCCCCATAAATACTGTGGCTACAAGAGCAGGTCAGAGGCTGGGTATTCTGCAGCGAGTGCCTCACCTCCTGACTCCCCAAAGCCTTTCCACCATCTACAACGCACAAGTCAGGAGTGTGATGGAATACTCTCCACTTGCCTGGATGAGTGCAGCTCCGACAACACTCGAGAATCTCTGTCAGAGGGGCGGTACTGAGGGAGCGCCGCACTGTCGGAGGGGCAGTACTGAGGGAGCGCCGCACTGTCGGAGGGGCGGTACTGAGGGAGGGCTGCACTGTCGGAGGGGCGGTACTGAGGGAGCGCCGCACTGTCGGAGGGGCGGTACTGAGGGAGTGCCGCACTGTCGGAGGGGCGGTACTGAGGGAGCGCCGCACTGTCGGAGGGGCGGTACTGAGGGAGCGCCGCACTGTCGGAGGGGCGGTACTGAGGGAGCGCCGCACTGTCGGAGGGGCGGTACTGAGGGAGCGCCGCACTGTCGGAGGGGCGGTACTGAGGGAGCGCCGCACTGTCGGAGGGGCGGTACTGAGGGAGCGCCGCACTGTCGGAGGGGCGGTACTGAGGGAGCGCCGCACTGACGGAGGGGCGGTACTGAGGGAGCGCCGCACTGTCGGAGGGGCGGTACTGAGGGAGCGCCGCACTGTCGGAGGGGCGGTACTGAGGGAGCGCAGCACTGTGGGAGGGGCAGTACTGATGGAGCGCCGCACAGTCGGAGGGGCGGTACTGAGGGAGCACCGCACTGTCGGAGGGTCGGTACTGAGGGAGCGCCGCACTGTCGGAGGGGCGGTACTGAGGGAGCGCCGCACTGTCGGAGGGGCGGTACTGAGGGAGCGCCGCACTGTCGGAGGGGCGGTACTGAGGGAGCGCCGCACTGTCGGAGGGGCAGTACTGAGGGAGCGCCGCACTGTCGGAGCATCATACGGCCACTATTTTGAAGAAGAGCAGGGGGGGAGGTTCTCCCCGGTGTCCTGGGGCCAATATTTATCCCTCAATCAACATCACTAAAAACAGATGATCTGGTCATTTATCACATTGCTGTTTGTGGGAGCTTGCTGTCCGCAAATTGGCTGCCGCGTTTCCTACATTACAACAGTGACCACACTTCAAAAAAAGTCCTTCATTGACTGTGACGCGCTTTGGGACGTCCTGAGGTGGTGAAAGGGGGCTGGAGAAATGCGAGATCTTTCTTTTTTACTTTCTTTCTTTCTTTCATTCTCTCTTTCTTTCTTTCTTTACTTCCTTCATTCTTCCTTACTCCTATTTTTACACGCAAGGGTACAGCAAGGAGCGATGTGGCTCACCGGCTGAGATACGATCCAGAATCCAACTTTAAATTCAATTTGATCTTGGACCTCGTTCCATCCTGCCATCTACTGTCCGACTGAGGAACAGCAGCCAAAGTCCCCAGCTCTGTAATACTAATCAGGGCAGGTACAGCACAGGATAGATAGAGAGTAAAGCTCCCTCTACACTGTCCCATCAAACACTCCCAGGGCAGGTACAGCACGGGGTTAGATACAGAGTAAAGCTCCCTCTACACTGTCCCATCAAACAATCCCAGGGCAGGTACATCACGGGTTAGATACAGAGTAAAGCTCCCTCTAAACTGTCCCATCAAACACTCCCACGGCAGGTACAGCACGGAGTTAGATATAGAGTAAAGCTCCCTCTACGCTGTCCCATCAAACACTCCCAGGGCAGGTACAGCACAGGATAGATACAGAGTAAAACTCCCTCTACACTGTCCCATCAAACACACCCAGGGCAGGTACAGCAAGGGGTTAGATACAGAGTAAAGCTCCCTCTACACTGTCCCATCAAACAATCCCAGTGCAGGTACATCACGGGTTAGATACAGAGTAAAGCTCCCTCTACACTCTCCCATCAAACACTCCCAGGGCAGGTACAGCACGGAGTTAGATACAGAGTAAAGCTCCCTCTACACTGTCCCCATCAAACACTCCCAGGGCAGGTACAGCACGGGGTTAGATACAGAGTAAAGCTCCCTCTATACAGTCCCCATCAAACACTCCCAGGGCAGGTACAGCATGGAGTTAGATACAGAGTAAAGCTCCCTCTACACTGTCCCCATCAAACACTCCCAGGGCAGGTACAGCACGGGGTTAGATACAGAGTAAAGCTCCCTCTACACTGTCCCATCAAACACTCCCAGGGCAGGTACAGCACGGGGTTAGATACAGAGTAAAGCTCCCTCTACACTGTCCCATCAAACACTCCCAGGGCAGGTACAGCACGGGATAGATACAGAGTAAAGCTCCCTCTACACTGCCCCATCAAACACTCCCAGGGCAGCTACAGCACGGGTTAGATACAGAGTAAAGCTCCCTCTACACTGTCCCATCAAACACTCCCAGGGCAGGTACAGCACGGGTTAGATACAGAGTAAAGCTCCCTCTACACTGCCCCATCAAACACTCCCAGGGCAGGTACAGCATGGGGTTAGATACAGAGTAAAGCTCCCTCTACACTGTCCCCATCAAACACTCCCACGGCAGGTACAGCACGGAGTTAGATATAGAGTAAAGCTCCCTCTACGCTGTCCCATCAAACACTCCCAGGGCAGGTACAGCACAGGATAGATACAGAGTAAAGCTCCCTCTACACTGTCCCATCAAACACACCCAGGGCAGGTACAGCAAGGGGTTAGATACAGAGTAAAGCTCCCTCTACACTGTCCCATCAAACAATCCCAGTGCAGGTACATCACGGGTTAGATACAGAGTAAAGCTCCCTCTACACTCTCCCATCAAACACTCCCAGGGCAGGTACAGCATGGAGTTAGATACAGAGTAAAGCTCCCTCTACACTGTCCCCATCAAACACTCCCAGGGCAGGTACAGCACGGGGTTAGATACAGAGTAAAGCTCCCTCTACACTGTCCCATCAAACACTCCCAGGGCAGGTACAGCACGGGGTTAGATACAGAGTAAAGCTCCCTCTACACTGTCCCATCAAACACTCCCAGGGCAGGTACAGCACGGGATAGATACAGAGTAAAGCTCCCTCTACACTGCCCCATCAAACACTCCCAGGGCAGCTACAGCACGGGTTAGATACAGAGTAAAGCTCCCTCTACACTGTCCCATCAAACACTCCCAGGGCAGGTACAGCACGGGTTAGATACAGAGTAAAGCTCCCTCTACACTGCCCCATCAAACACTCCCAGGGCAGGTACAGCACGGGGTTAGATACAGAGTAAAGCTCCCTCTACACTGTCCCCATCAAACACTCCCAGGGCAGGTACAGCACGGGTTAGATACAGAGTAAATCTCCCTCTGCACTGTCCCATCAAACACTCCCAGGGCAGGTACAGCACGGGGTTAGATACAGAGTAAAGCTCCCTCTACACTGTCCCATCAAACACTCCTAGGGCAGGTACAGCATGGGTTAGATACAGAGTAAAGCTCCCTCTACACTGTCCCATCAAACACTCCCAGGACAGGTACAGCACGGGGTTAGATACAGAGTAAAGCTCCCTCTACACTGTCCCATCAAACACTCCCAGGGCAGGTACAGCACGGAGTTAGATACAGAGTAAAGCTCCCTCTACACTATCCCATCAAACACTCCCAGGGCAGGTACAGCACGGGTTAGATACAGAGTAAAGCTCCCTCTACACGGTCTGAGGGGAAAGATTCGCGGATTCTGCAACGTTTTAATAAACTGAGACTGCCTCTTGTCTGAGACTCTGCCCACTGGAGCAAGATTTATTGGACTTGTCAACTCACCTGACCGCTGCCTGTAATTAAGCGGGTAGACAGTCTCTCTTTAATGGGCAACTCCGACCGACCTGCTTGTTTTGCCACGAGTCTGAATTCCTCCAGACAGCCGCAATTCAATTGCAGATATTTCCTCCTTTTTATATTCCCCGCAGGAAAAACATGTGTGCAGTCAGAATGTCCAATTCACAGGCGCGCTGCGCAGGGTTGGCAGCTCGGAATCACAGAACCATAGAACGGTCGCAGCACAAGATGGAGGCCATTCGGCCCGTCGAGCCCGTGCCGGCTCTCTGCAAGAGCATTTCAGCTAGTCCCGCTCCGCACCCCCACCCCGTCCTTTCCCCGGAGCCCTGTGAATTTTTTTCCTTCAGTTACTTATCCAATTCCCTTTTGAAAGCCGCGATCGAGTCTGCCTCCACCGCCCTTTCAGGCAGCGCGTTCCAGATCACAACCACTCGCTGCGTAAAAAAGTTTTTCCTCATCTCGCCTTTGGTTCTTCTGCCAATCGCCTTAAATCTGTGTCCTCTGGTTCTCGACCCTTCCGCCAATGGGAACAGTTTCCCTCTATCTACTCCTGTCTAGACCCCTCATGATTTTAAACACCTCCATCAAATCTCCCCTTAACCTTCTCTGCTCTAAGGAGAACAACCCCAGCTTCTCCAGTCTCTCCACGTCACTGAAGTCCCTCATCCCCTGGAACCATTCTGGTTAAACTCCCCCTTAACCTTCTCTGCTCTAAGGAGAACAACCCCAGCTTCTCCAGTCTCTCCACGTCACTGAAGTCCCTCATCCCCTGGAACCATTCTGGTTAAACTCCCCCTTAACCTTCTCTGCTCTAAGGAGAACAACCCCAGCTTCTCCAGTCTCTCCACCTCACTGAAGTCCCTCATCCCCTGGAACCATTCTGGTCAATCTCCCCCTTAACCTTCTCTGCTCTAAGGAGAACAACCCCAGCTTCTCCAGTCTATCCATGTAACTGAAGTCCCTCATCCCCTGGTACCATTCTGGTCAATCTCCCCCTTAACCTTCTCTGCTCTAAGGAGAACAACCCCAACTTCTCCAGTCTCTCCACGTCACTGAAGTCCCTCATCCCCTGGTACCATTCTGGTCCATCTCCCCCTTAACCTTCTCTGCTGTAAGGAGAACAACCCCAGCTTCTCCAGTCTCTCCACGTCACTGAAGTCCATCATCCCCTGGTACCATTCTGGTCAATCTCCCCCTTAACCTTCTCTGCTCTAAGGAGAACAACCCCAGCTTCTCCAGTCTCTCCACGTCACTGAAGTCCCTCACCCCCTGGTACCATTCTGGTCAATCTCCCCCTTAACCTTCTCTGCTCTAAGGAGAACAACACCAGCTTCTCCAGTCTATCAACTTCACTGAAGTCCCTCATCCCCTGAAATCATCCTTGTAAATCTTTTCTGCACCCTCTCTAAGTCCTTCACATCCTTCCTAAAGTGCGGTGCCCAGAATTGGACTCAATACTCCAGTTGAGGCTGAACCAGTGTTTTATAAAGGTTCATCATAATTTCCACGCTTTTGTACTCTCTGCCTCTATTTATGAAGCCCAGAATCCGATAGGCTTTTTTTAAACGCTTTCTCAACCTGCCCTGCCACCTTCGACGATTTGTGCACATATACCTCCAGGTCTCTCTGTTCCTGCACCCCCTATAGGATTGTACCCTTTAGTTTATATTCCCTCTCCTCGTTCTTCCTACCAAAATGTATCACTTCGCAATTTTCTGTGTTAAATTTCATCTGCCACGTGTCCGCCCATTCCACCAGCCTGTCTATGTCTTCCTGAAGTCTATCACTCTCCTCCTCACTGTTCACAATACTTCCAAGTTTTGTGACATCTGCAAATTTTGAAATTGTGCCCTGTACACCCACGTCCAAGTCAAAATGAATAAACTTGCATAATAGGCGTAAAATTGGCAGATAAATTTCAATATAGATAAGTGTGAGGTGTGCACAGTTCTGGTCTCCATATACCTTGGTTAGACCACACTTGGGGCACTGTGCACAGTTCTGGTCTCCATATACCTTGGTTCGACCACACTTGGGGCACTGTGCACAGTTCTGGTCTCCGTATACCTTGGTTAGACCACACTTGGAGCACTGTGCACAGTTCTTGTCTCCGTATACCTTGGTTAGACCACACTTGGAGTACCGTGCACAGTTCTGGTCTCCATATACCTTGGTTAGACCACACTTGGAGCACCGTGCACAGTTCTGGTCTCCGTATACCTTGGTTAGACCACACTTGGAGTACCGTGCACAGTTCTGGTCTCCATATACCTTGGTTAGACCACACTTGGAGCACCGTGCACAGTTCTGGTCTCCGTATACCTTGGTTGGACCACACTTGGAGCACTGCGTACAGTTCTGGTCTCCGTATACCTTGGTTAGACCACACTTGGAGCACCGTGCACAGTTCTGGTCTCCATATACCTTGGTTGGACCACACTTGGAGCACTGCGTACAGTTCTGGTCTCCGTATACCTTGGTTGGACCACACTTGGAGCACTGCGTACAGTTCTGGTCTCCGTATACCTTGGTTAGACCACACTTGGAGCACCGTGCACAGTTCTGGTCTCCGTATACCTTGGTTGGACCACACTTGGAGCACTGCGTACAGTTCTGGTCTCCGTATACCTTGGTTAGACCACACTTGGAGCACCGTGCACAGTTCTGGTCTCCATATACCTTGGTTGGACCACACTTGGAGCACTGCGTACAGTTCTGGTCTCCGTATACCTTGGTTAGACCACACTTGGAGCACTGTGCACAGTTCTGGTCTCCATATACCTTGGTTAGACCACACTTGGGGCACTGTGCACAGTTCTGGTCTCTGTATACCTTGGTTAGACCACACTTGGAGCACTGTGCACAGTTCTGGTCTCCGTATACCTTGGTTAGACCACACTTGGAGCACCGTGCACAGTTCTGGTCTCCGTATACCTTGGTTAGACCACACTTGGAGCACTGCGTACAGTTCTGGTCTCCATATACCTTGGTTAGACCACACTTGGAGCACAGTGCACAGTTCTGGTCTCCATATACCTTGATTAGACCACACTTGGAGCACTGTGCACAGTTCTGGTCTCCGTATACCTTGGTTAGACCACACTTGGAGCACTGTGCACAGTTCTGGTCTCCGTATACCTTGGTTAGACCACACTTGGAGCACTGTGCACAGTTCTGGTCTCCATATACCTTGGTTAGACCACACTTGGAGCACCGTGCACCGTTCTGGTCTCTGTATACCTTGGTTAGTCCACTCTTGGAGCACTGTGCAAGGTTCTGGTCTCCATATACCTTGGTTAGACCGCACTTGGAGCACCGTGCACAGTTCTGGTCTCTGTATACCTTGGTTAGACCACACTTGGAGCACCGTGCACCGTTCTGGTCTCTGTATACCTTGGTTCGTCCACTCTTGGAGCACTGTGCAAGGTTCTGGTCTCCATATACCTTGGTTAGACCGCACTTGGAGCACCGTGCACAGTTCTGGTCTCTGTATACCTTGGTTAGGCCACTCTTGGAGCACTGTGGACAGTTCTGGTCTCCATATACCTTGGTTAGACCACACTTGGGGCACTGTGCACAGTTCTGGTCTCCATATACCTTGATTAGACCACACTTGGAGCACTGTGCACAGTTCTGGTCTCCATATACCTTGGTTAGACCACACTTGGGGCACTGTGCACAGTTCTGGTCTCCATATACCTTGATTAGACCACTCTTGGAGCACTGTGGACAGTTCTGGTCTCCATATACCTTGGTTAGACCACACTTGGGGCACCGTGCACAGTTCTGGTCTCTGTATACCTTGGTTAGACCACACTTGGAGCACCGTGCACAGTTCTGGTCTCCATATACCTTGATTAGACCACACTTGGAGCACTGTGCACAGTTCTGGTCTCCATATTATAAAAAGGATATAGAGGCACTGGAAAAGCTCGCTACCCCAGAGTGTGGTTGAGGCGAATAGCGGAGATGCATTTAAGGGGAAGCTGGATAAACACATGAGGGAGAAAGGAATAGAAGGATATGGTGATAGGGTGAGACGGAGTAGGGGTGGGAGGAGGCTCGTGTGGAGCATAAACACCGGCACGGACCAGTTGGGCCGAATGGCCTGTTTCTGTGCTGAAATATTCGATATAATTCTCAGTTGTTTATTTTCGTGATGGTTTTCGCAACATGTATGTAGGCAGAGACTGAGGTAGGAACATGAAGAAATAGAAAGAAATTGCAGCGTTCCCTCAGTATTGCCCCTCCGACAGTGCGGCGCTCCCTCAGTACTGCCCCTCCGACAGTGCGGCACTCCCTCAGTCCCGCCCTCCGACAGTGCGGCGCTCCCTCAGCACCGCCCCTCCGACAGTGCGGCGCTCCCTCAGTACTGCCCCTCCGACTGTGCGGCGCTCTCTCAGTACTGCCCCTCCGACAGCGCGGCACCCCCTCAGTACCGCCCCTCCGACAGTGCGGCGCTCCCTCAGTACTGCCCCCCCGACAGTGCGGCGCTCCCTCAGCACCGCCCCTCCGACAGTGCGGCGCTCCCTCAGTACTGCCCCTCCGACAGTGAGGCGCTCCCTCAGTACTGCCCCTCCGACAGTGAGGCGCTCCCTCAGTACTGCCCCTCCGACATTGCGGCGCTCCCTCAGTACTGCCCCTCCGACAGTGCGGCGCTCCCTCAGTACTGTCCCTCCGACAGTGCGGCGCTCCCTCAGTACTGCCCCTCCGACAGTACGGCGCTCCCTCAGTACTGCCCCTGTGACAGTGCGGCACTCCCTCAGTACTGCCCCTCCGACAGTGCGGCGCTCCCTCAGTACTGCCCCTCCGGCAATGCGGCGCTCCCTCAGTACTGGCACCGGGAGTGTCGGCCTGGATTATGGGGCTCGAGTCTCTGGACTGGGGGCCATCACTGAGCCAAGGCTGTTCCTGCTGGGTGGGGAGGGAGGGGGGGAGGGAGGGGTGGAGATGAGGTGAAATCCAGCACCCCTGCGTCATCACTGTTCCTGGAACCAGTCCTGTGATATTCCTGACTGTAATAGTCTATAGCCAAGGGCATGGACTGACACAGGAAAGTGTGATATTCTGGGTTCGTTTTGTAATCAGCTTGCAATCGATGGATTACATCAACGGGAAAAGGGGAAGTAACACAATTAGCAAATGTATTTGAAGTGTGAGGTTAGGCAATTTGCTCAGAGGAACAGTGTTCGGCTTCACCCCGTCTGTCGTACTGAAGACCTGTGTTCCAGAACTAGCCGCGCCTCTAGCCAAGTTGTTCCAGTACAGCTACAACACTGGCATCTATCCGACAATGTGGAAAACTGCCCAGGTATGTCCTGTCCACAAAAAACAGGACAAATTCAACCCGGCCAAATACCGCCCCATCAGTCTACTCTCAATCATCAGCAAAGTGATGGAAGGTGTCATCGACCGTGCTATTAAGCGGCACTTAATCACCAATAACCTGCTCACTGTTGCCCAGTTTGGGTTCCGCCAAGACCACTCGGCTCCCGACCTCATTACAGCCTTGGTCCAAACATGGACCAAAGGAGCTGAATTCCAGAGGTGAGGTGAGAGTGACTGCCCTTGACATCAAGGCAGCATTTGACCGAGCGTGGCATCAAGGAGCCCTAGAAAAACTGAAGTCAATGGGAATCGGGGGGGGAACTCTCCACTGGCTGGAGTCATACCTAGCACAAACGAAGATGGTTGTGGTGGTTGGAGGTCAATCATCACAGCCCCAGGACATCGCTGCAGGAGCTTTTCAGGGCAGTGTCCTAGGCCCAACCATCTTCAGCTGCTTCATCAATGACCTTCCCTCCAACATAAGGTCAGAAATGGGGATGTTCGCTGATGCCTGCACAGTGTTCAGCGCCATTCACAACTCCTCAGATAATGAAACAGTCCATGCCCGCATGCAGCAAGACCTGACAACGTTCAGGCTTGGGCTGATAAGTGGCAGGTAACATTCGCGCTACAGAAGTGCCAGGCAATGACTATCTCCAACAAGCGAGCATCTAACCACCGGCCCTTGACATTCAACGGCATTACCATCGCCGAATCCCCCACCATCAACATCCTGGGGGGTCACCATTGACCAGAAACTTAACTGGACCAGCCACATAAATACTGTGGCAACAAGAGTAGGTCAGAGGCTGGGTATTCTGCGGCGAGTGTCTCACCTCCTGACTCCCCAAAGCCTTTCCACCATCTACAAGGCACAAGTCAGGAGTGTGATGGAACACTCTCCACTTGCCTGGATGAGTGCAGCTCCGACAACACTCAAGAAGCTTGACACCATCCCGCTTGATGGGCACCCCATCCACCACCTTAAACATTCACTCCCTCCACCACCGGCGCACCGTGGCTGCAGTGTGTACCATCTACAAGATGCACTGCAGCAACTCGCCAAGACTTCTTCGGCAGCACCTCCCAAACCCGCCACCTCTTCCACCTAGAAGGACAAGGGCAGCAGGCGCACAGGAACACCGCCACCTCCAAGTTCCACCTCCGAGTCACACACACCATCCTGACTTGGAAATATATCGGCCGTTCCTTCATCGTCGCTGGGTCAAAATCCTGGAACTCCCTCCCTAACAGCGCTGTGGGAGCACCTTCACCACACGGGACTGCAGCAGTTCAAGAAGGCGGCTCATCACCACCTTCTCAAGGGGCGACTAGGGGACGGGCAATAAATGCCGGCCTTGCCAGCGACGCCCACATCCCAGGATTAGTTTTAAGAGAGACTTGGGTGTCCTCGTGCAAGAAACGCAGAAAGCTAGTATGCAGGAACAGCAAGCAATAAGGAAGGCAAATGGCATGTTGGCCTTTATTGTAAGAGGGTTAGGGTCATAGGCCAAGAAAAACGGGGCGCCAAGCTTGCCTGGGCGCTGGAATTTGCGCTGCGCACGAGGCCGCTTGCGCCCGCCGGAAATTCATCTTGAGCGCCCCAAGAGGGACACGGGGCGCTGCTCGAGGCGCTCCGCGTCACCTCTTAGGGCGCTGAAACTGAATATCGCAGCGCAACGTGCCGCAGCGCCACACGCCGCGGCACGGCGCGCTGCGGTACTGCAGGCCTTCCTCCCATTCTTAAGGGGGAGGGGCCTGCACCAGCGCGATCTCCGAGGAGAAGGTGCCGGGCTCTCGGAAAACAGCCGGCACTGCCCGGGGGTGGCGGGGGGGGGGGATCAGGAGGCCGGGGACGGAGGTGCTGGCAGGCGGCCGCCGAAAAAAACGGCCGCCCCGCACCTCCACCTTAATTTGCGCCACTCCCGCCCCAGGTAGGCCCCGTGAACCGGGCGCGATTTGCGGCCAGAGTAGCGGAGGCGGACGCAAACAAATATAGCGATCGGGGCGGTAGCGGGGCGCTGCGCACACCGAAGACGTCATCGGCGGCGGCGCAGTGCTACAGGCTAACGCCGCCATTAGCGCCCCCGATAAATATCACGGGAGGCGCGGCCAGTGGCGCTACAGCCACTGACTGCCCTCTTTAGGCGCTAACTGCTGGCGCTACACACCGAATTTCTAGGCCATAGATTTATACAGCACAGAAAGAGGCCCTTCGCCCCATCGTGTCCGCGCCGGCCTTCAAGCCCTGTCTATTCTAATCCCATTTTCCAGTACTTGGTCCCTAGCCTTGTATGCTATGGCATTTCAAGTGCTCATCCAAATGCTTCTTGAATGTTGTGAGGGTTCCTGCCTCTACCACCCTTTCAGGCAGTGAGTTCCAGACTCCAACCACCCTCTGGGTGAAAAAGTTTTTCCTCAAATCCCCTCTAAACCTCCTGCCCCTTACCTTGAAACTATGCCCCCTGGTTATTGACCCCTCTACTAAGGGGAAAAGTTCCTTTCTATCTACCCTATCTATGCCCCTCATAATTTTGTACACCTCAATCAGGTCCCCCCTCAGCCTTCTCTGCTCTAAGGAAAACAACCCCAGCCTGTCCGGTCTCTCTTCACATCTGAAGCGCTCCAGCCCAGGTAACATCCTCGTGAATCTCCTCTGCACCCTCTCCAATGCAATCACATCCTTCCTATAGTGTGGCGACCAGAACTGCACACAGTATTCCAGCTGTGGCCTAACTAGCGTTTTGTACAGCTCCATCATAACCTCCCTGCTCTTATATTCTATGCCTCGGCTAATGAAGGCAAGTATCCCATGTGCCTTTCAACCATCTTATCTATAAGGTTGGAGTATAAGAGTAAGGAAGTCTTGCTCCAATTGTACAGGGCCTTGGTGAGACCACACCTGGAGTACTGTGCACAGTTTTGGTCTCCTTATCTAAGGAAGGATATACTTGCCTTGGAGGCGGTGCAACGAAGGTTCACTAGATTGATTCCTGCGATGAGAGGGTCGTCCTGTGAGGAGAGATTGTGTAGAATGGGCCGATACTCTCTGGAGTTCAGAAGAATGAGAGGTGCATTACTGAGGGAGCGCCGCACTGTCGGAGAGGCAGTACTGGGGGAGCGCCGCACTGTCGGAGGGGCAGTACTGAGGGAGCGCCGCACTGTCGGAGGGGCAATACTGAGGGAGCGCCGCACTGTCGGAGGGGCAATACTGAGGGAGCGCCGCACTGTCGGAGGGGCAGTACTGAGGGAGCGCCGCACTGTCGGAGGGGCAGTACTGAGGGAGCGCCGCACTGTCGGAGGGGCAGTACTGAGGGAGCGCCGCACTGTCGGAGGGGCAGTACTGAGGGAGCGCCGCACTGTCGGAGGGGCAGTACTGAGGGAGCGCCGCACTGTCGGAGGGGCAGTACTGAGGGAGCGCCGCACTGTCGGAGGGGCAGTACTGAGGGAGCGCCGCACTGTCGGAGGGGCAGTACTGAGGGAGCGCCGCACTGTCGGAGGGGCAGTACTGAGGGAGCGCCGCACTGTCGGAGGGGCAGTACTGAGGGAGCGCCGCACTGTCGGAGGGGCAGTACTGAGGGAGCGCCGCACTGTCGGAGGGGCAGTACTGAGGGAGCGCCGCACTGTCGGAGGGGCAGTACTGAGGGAGCGCCGCACTGTCGGAGGGGCAGTACTGAGGGAGCGCCGCACTGTCGGAGGGGCAGTACTGAGGGAGTGCCGCACTGTCGGAGGGGCAGTGCTGTGGGAGTGCCGCACTGTCGGAGGGGCAGTACTGAGGGAGCGCCGCACTGTCGGAAGGGCAGTACTGAGGGAGTGCCGCACTGCCGGAGGGGCAGTACTGAGGGAGCGCTGCACTGTCACAGGGGCAGCTTAAAACTGCCGGCTGAAGTTGCTTCATGGCAGATTTCGGACAGGAGGTTTTGTTTCTTCTGTGAGGCCTGGTTCTGATCGTCTCTGTGTCAGCCCTGCCCCCGTGGATAAGCAATCTCTCTCCACTGAGTCTGCAGGTTGTGATGATGGGTGAACGGGACTCGGTGCGACTTAGGACACGGGACAAGCCGAGGTTTGGGTAACCAGAAGATTATGTTGGGTAACCAGAGGGGAAGATGAGGAGAATGTTTTTTACGCAGCGAGTTGTTGTGATCTGGAACGCGCTGCCTGAAAGGGCGGTGGGAGCAGATTCAATAGTGACTTTCAAAAGGGGGAATTGGAGAAATACTTGAAGGGGAAAAATTCTCAGGGCTACGGGGGAAAGAACAGGGGGGAGTGGGACTAATTGGAGAGCTCGTTCAAAGAGCCGGCACAGGCTCGACGGGCCGAATGGCCCCCTCCTGCGCGATGAGATTCCATTATTCTATGAGCGTGGTTTCAGTTCTGCGTTTCCTTTCTGACCTCGAGTACATCATGTTCCTTCTCCGGTTTGAGGACAAGAACTTGGCTTTGTTTCCCCGACCGTGGGTGCCAAAAATAGAACATTACAGCTTGCACGCCTAGATCACGTTGCTGTCGTACCACGCGGTACTTCCCCACAGTACTGCCCCTCCGACAGTGCGGCTCTCCCTCAGTACCGCCCCTCCGACAGTGCGGCGCTCCCTCAGCACTGACCCTCCGACAGTGCGGCGCTCCCTCGGTACCGCCCCTCCAACAGTGTGGCGCTCCCTCAGCACTGACCCTTCGACAGTGCGGTGCTCCCTCAGTACTGCTCCTCCAACAGTGTGGCGCTCCCTCAGTACTGCCCCTCCGCCAGTGCGGCGCTCCCTCAGTACTGCCCCTCCGACAGTGACGCGCTCCCTCAGTACTGCCCCTCCGACAGTGCGGCGCTCCCTCAGCACTGCCCCTCCGACAGTGTGGCGCTCCCTCAGTACTGCCCCTCCGTCAGTGCGGCGCTCCCTCAGTACTGCCCCTCCGACAGTGACGCGCTCCCTCAGTACTGCCCCTCCGACAGTGCGGCGCTCCCTCAGTACTGCCCCTCCGACAGTGCGGCTCTCCCTCAGTACTGCCCCTCTGACAGTGCGGCGCTCCCTCAGTACTGCCCCTCCGACAGTGCGGCGCTCCCTCAGTACTGCCCCTCCGACAGTGCGGCGCTCCCTCAGTACTGGCACCGGGGGAGTGTCAGCCTGGATTATGGGGCTCGAGTCTCTGGAGTGGGGGCTCGAACCTACGAACTCCTGACTGAGAGGCGAGAGAGATAGAGAGAGAGGCAGTGCTGTCCATTAAACCAGGGCTGACATCTCCCCAATCTGTACTACCCAGTGTAGGAGCAAGACTAAATATGCCATTGTTCCATCTCCAGTCCGTGCTGAATTACTGGCCCCCAGACCTCTACCGCACAAGTGGAAACATCTTCTCTACGTCTACCCTATCGAACCCTGTTCATAATTTTAAAGACCTCTATCAGGTCACCCCTCAGCATTCTCTTTTCTAGAGAAAAGAGCCCCAGTCTGTTCAATCTTTCCTGATGGTTATAACCTCTCAGTTCTGGTGTCAACCTTGTCAATCATTGTTTCACCTACTCCAGTGTCTCTATTCCCTGTTTTCCAGTGTCGAAACCAGATCTGTGCACAGTGCCTAAGTGTGGTCTAACCAAAGTTTGCAACAAGTTCAACATATCTTCCCTGCTTTTCCGTCCCTGTAGAATTGAACCCCTTGTTAACCTGTGTCGCTATTGTTACTGATTTGCGTACCTGTACCCGCAGGTCTGTGAGTTGGTAGCTCTCTCGTCTCTGAGTCAGAAGGTTGTGGGTTCAGGTCTCTCTCCAGAGACTTGAGCACGAAAATCTAGGCTGACACTCAAGTACAGTGCTGAGGGAGCGCCGCACTGTCGGAGGGTCAGTGCTGAGGGAACGCCGCACTGTCGGAGGGTCAGTGCTGAGGGAGCGCCGCACTGTCGGAGGGTCAGTGCTGAGGGAACGCCGCACTGTCGGAGGGTCAGTGCTGAGGGAGCGCCGCACTGTCGGAGGGGCAGTACTGAGGGAGTGCCGCACTGTCGGAGGGGCAGCGCTGAGGGAGAACGGCACTGTCGGAGGGTCAGTGCTGAGGGAGCGCCGCACTGTCGGAGGGGCAGTACTGAGGGAGCGCTGCACTGTCGGAGGGGCAGCGCTGAGGGAGCGCCGCACTGTCGGAGGGTCAGTGCTGAGGGAGCGCCGCACTGTTGGAGTGTCAGTACTGAGGGAGCGCCGCACTGTCGGAGGGTCAGTGCTGAGGGAGCGCCGCACTGTCGGAGGGGCAGTACTGAGGGAGCGCTGCACTGTCGGAGGGGCAGCGCTGAGGGAGTGCCGCACTGTTGGAGGGTCAGTGCTGAGGGAGCGCCGCACTGTTGGAGTGTCAGTACTGAGGGAGCGCCGCACTGTCAGAGGGGCAGTACTGAGGGAGCGCCGCACTGTCGGAGGGGCAGTACTGAGGGAGAGCCGCACTGTCGGAGGGGCAGTACTGAGGGAGCGCCGCACTGTCGGAGGGGCAGTACTGAGGGAGCACTGCCCTCTCAGAGGGGCAGTACTGAGGGAGCGCCGCACTGTCGGAGGGGCGGTACTGAGGGAGCGCCGCACTGTCGGAGGGGCAGTACTGAGGGAGCACTGCCCTGTCAGAGGGGCAGTACTGAGGGAGCGCCGCACTGTTGGAGGTGCCGTCTTTCAGATGAGACGTTAAACTGAGGCCCCTCTCAGGTGGACCTAAAAGATCCCGAGTCCACTATTTCGAAGAAGAGCAGGGGGGCGCGTTCTCTCCGGTGTCCTGGGGCCAATATTTATCCCTCAACCAACATCACTAAAAACAGATGATCCGGTCATTTATCTCATTGCTGTTTGTGGGAGCTTTCTGTGCGCAAATTGGCTGCTGTGTTTCCTACATTACAACAGTGACCACACTTCAAAAAAAGTACTTCATTGGCTGTGAAGCGCTTTGGGACGTCCTGAGGTGGGGAAAGGTGCTGGAGAAATGCGAGTTCGACCTTTTTGCGAATCCCTGGGATCGTTCTGCTATCCAGCTCAAGGAGAGAAAGAGAGAAAGAGAGAGACATAGAAACATAGAAGATAGGAGCAGGAGTAGGCCATTCAGCCCCTCGAGCCTGCTCCGCCATTCAATGAGATCATGGCTGATCATCCAAATTCAGTCCCCTGTCCCTGCCTTCTCCCCATCTCCCTTGATCCCTTTAGCCTGAAGAAATATATCCAACTCCTTCTTGAATATATTTAGTGAATTAGCCTCAACTGCCTTCTGTGGTAGAGAATTCCACAGGTTCACCACTCTCTGGGTGAAGAAATTCCTCCTCATCTCTGTCCTAAATGGCTTACCCCTTATCCTTAGACTGTGGCCCCTGGTTCTGGACTCCCCCGACCATCGGGAACATCCTTCCTGCATCTGGTCTGTCTAGTCCTGTTAGAGTTTTATAAGTTTCAATGAGATCCCCTCTCATTCTTCTAAACTCCAGCGAATACAAGCCCAATCGACCCAATCTCTCCTCATACGTCATTCCTGCCATAGAGTCATAGAGTCATAGAGTTATACAGCACAGAAAGAGGCACTTCGGCCCATCGTGTCCGCGCCGGCCATCAAGCCCCGTCCAATCTAATCCCATTTTCCAGCACTTGGTCCATACCCTTGTATGCTATGGCATTTCAAGTGCTCATCCAAATGCTTCTTGAATGTTGTGAGGGTTCCTGCCTCTACCACCCTTTCAGGCAGTGAACTCCAGACTCCAACCACCCTCTGGGTGAAAAAGTTCCTCCTCAAATCCCCTCTAAACCTCCTGCCCCGTACCCTGAATCTATGCCCCCTTGTTATTAACCCCCCTACTAAGGGGAAAAGTTCCTCTTTATCTACCCTATCTATGCCCCTCATCATTTTGTACACCTCAATCAGGTCCCCCCTCAGCCTTCTTTGCTCCAAGGAAAACAACCCCAGCCTGCTTAGTCTTTCTTCATAGTTGAGGCGCTCCATCCCAGGTAACATCCTGGTGAATCTTCTCTGCACCCTCTCCAAAGCAATCACATCCTTCCAATAGTGAGGCGACCAGAACTGCACACAGTACTCCAGCTGTGGCCTCACCAGCGTTTTGTACAGCTCCATCATAACCTCCCTGCTCTTATATTCTATGCCTCGGCTAATGAAGGCAAGTATCCCATATGCCTTTTTAACCACCTTATCTACCTGTTCCGCTGCCTTCAGGGATCTATGTACATGTACACCAAGGTCCCTCTGACCCTCTGTACTTCCTAGGGTCCTACCACTCATTGTGTATTCCCTTGCCTTATTTGTCCATCCAAAATGCATCACCTCGCACTTTTCAGGGTTAAATTCCATTTGCCACTTTTCCGCCCATCTGACCAACCCGTTTATATCGTCCTGTAGCCTGAGGCTTTCCTCCTCGCAATTTACCACCCCACCAATTTTCGTGTCATCTGCGAACTTACTGATCATACCTTTTACATTCTCATCCAAATCATTTATGTAGATCACAAACAGCAAGGGACCCAGCACCGATCCCTGAGGTACCCCACTGGACACAGGCTTCCAGTCACAAAAGCAACCTTCGACCATCACCCTCTGCCTCCTGCCACTCAGCCAGTTTAGGATCCAACGTGCCAAGGCACCCTGGATCCCATGGGCTCTTACCTTCTTGACCAGTCTCCTATGCGGGACTTTGTCAAAAGCCTTACTGAAGTCCATGTATACCACATCCACAGCATTTCCCTCATCCACACACCTAGTCACCCCCTCGAAAAATTCAATCAGATTGGTCAGACATGATTTACCCTTGACAAAGCCATGCTGACTATCCCCGATTAATCCTTGCCTCTCCAAGTGGAGACTAATTTTGTCCCTCAGAATCTTTTCCAATAATTTCCCTACCACAGATGTTAGGCTCACTGGCCTGTAATTCCCTGGTTTATCCCTGCTACCCTTCTTGAATAATGGTACTACGTTAGCTGTTCTCCAGTCCTCTGGTACACCCCCTGTGGCCAGAGAGGTTCTGAAAATTTGTGTCAGAGCCCCTGCAATCTCCTCCTTGGCCTCACACAGCAGCCTGGGATACATCTCGTCCGGGCCTGGGGATTTATCCACTTTTTGGCCTGCTAAAACCGCTAGTACCTCCTCCCTCTCGATGCTAATATGTTCAAGTATATCACAGTCCCCTTGCCCGATTTCTATGTCTACATCGTCTTTCTCCATAGTGAACACAGATGCAAAATTTCATTTAAAACCCCGTCTACATCATCTGGCTCTATACACAGATTGCCACTTTGGTCCCTAATGGGCCGTGCCCTTTCCCTGGTTATCCTCTTGCCCTTAATATACTTATAAAACATCTTAGGATTTTCCTTTATTTTGCTCGCCAGTGTTATTTCATGGCCCCTCCTCGCTCTCCTAATTTCTTTTTTAAGTATGCCCCTGCACTTTCTATACTCCTCTAGGGCTTCCTCCGTCTTTAGTCTTTTGTAACTGCCAAAAGCCCCCCTTTTTTTCCTAATGCATTTTTGTAGATCCCTTGTCATCCAAGGTTCCCTTTGCTTGTTGGTCCCACCCTTGACCTTTACGGGAACATGTTGGCGTTGTACTCTCTCTATTTCCCTTCTGAAAGTCTCCCACTGCTTTGATGTGGATTTTCCTATAAGTAGCTGCTCCCAGTCCACTTTGGCCAGATCCTGCCTTATCATATTAAAATCGGCCTTCCCCCAATACCTTCCCCCATCCCGGGTATCAGCCTGGTGAATCTTCGCTGCACTCCCTCCATGGCAAGAACATCCTTCCTTCCTAAGACAGAGGTGTTGCTCCCCTCTTCCCTCCCCACCTCCTCCCCACCTCCTCCACCTTCCCTCCCCTACTCCTTCTCCCCCCCCTCCCTTCCCTCCCTCCTCCTCCTCCCCACACTGCCCCCGAACGGATTCCGCCCCCAGTCACAATCGAATTCGAGCCTGATGTTTGCAGGAATAACGTTTTATTGCACCTTGGCTTGCGAGCAAGCTGCGTAAATTAATACATGGGTTAGGTGGAGTTAAATACAAGTGTTTGTATCAATACACAGCAATCGGTCTAGACTAGCTTGCAAAAATAATTACAACCGTTCATAGCTTATCACAGTTTATATAAAGCTCTGGTCGGACCCCCGTCCGGAGTGATCGCGTTCAGTTCCGGGCCCCGAACCTCAGGAAGGACATATTGGTCTCTGAGGGGGAGCGGCGCAGATTCACCAGAACGATACCCCGGGGGCTATGAGGGGTTAAATCACGAGGACAGGTTACACAGACTAGGCTTGTGTTCCCTCGAGTTTAGAAGATTAAGGGGTTGATCTGATCGAGGTGTTTAAGATGATTAAAGGATTCGATGGGGTCGATAGAGGGAGACTATTTCCTCTGGTGTGGGGTTAGTCCAGAACAAGGGGGGGGCGTAAACTTAAAATTAGAGCCAGGCCGTTCAGGGGTGATGTCAGGAAGCACTTCTTACACAAAGGCTGGTGGAAATCTGGAAAGGGTATCAAGGGATATGGAGACAAGGCGGGTGGATGGAGTTAAGATACGGATCAGACATGATCTGATTGAATGGCGGAACAGGCTCGAGGGGCTGAATGGCCTCCTCCTGTTCCTAATGTAACAGGCTCGAGGGGGGCTGAATGGCCTCCTCCTGTTCCTAATGTAACAGGCTCGAGGGGCTGAATGGCTTCCTCCTGTTCCTAATGTAACAGGCTCGGGAGGGGCTGATTGGCCTCCTCCTGTTCCTAATATAACAGGCTCGAGGGGCTGAATGGCCTGCTCCTGTTCCTACGTTCCTAGCATCCAGATGGAAAGTCTTCGAGGCAATGGTTCGAGGATAGTTGAGTCGTGTTCTACGGGCTGCCCTTGCCTGCTGCGGGACCCTCCTACTCCCTCCCCAGGCAGGTGGGGCGAGTGAAGAGGCGGGCGCCTTTCCTGAGCACCCCCCAGTATGCCTCCTTGAACTGGCGGTTCATGACGGCGTAGAGGATGGGGTTGATGCAGCTGTTGAGCCAGGTGAAGTTGCCGGCGATCATGTGGACCAGGATCGGCGCCCTCTTGCGCCCATCCGCCACGTGCAGCGCGCAGAACGGGAAGTAACAGGTGACGTAGATGATGAACATGGCGAAGCACATCTGCGTCACCCTCTTGAACTCGCTGTTGCTGCGTTTCTTGGCCTGGTAGCTCGTGGCGCACGTGTCCGTCGCTCTCGGGGAGGCAGCCCGCTGGTCAGCGGGGGCCTCCCGGTCGACGCTGGTCTCCTCGGTGACGGCGGAGGACCCGTCGCCGGTCTGGGAGTTGCTGGGCTCGTCCGCGATTCCGCTGTCGGTGCCGGAGGTCTCGGCCACCGCCGTCGTCGCCACAACTGCCAGGGCCGCGGACTTCCTCTTGTTCTTCTTCTTCCCGTTGCACTCGCTCTTCAAGCGGTACTCTTCCAGGGCTTTGGAGGCCGCCTTGACCTTGCGGTTGATGAGGAAGTAGAAGATCCCGATGCAGCTCAGCCCCAGCCCGAACATGAAGAACATGAGGATGGTGGTGTAGGGGCGGCCCTTGCTGCGGTGGAAGCTGCAGGTGCAGACCGCCGGCAGGAAGACGTAGATGGGCCAAAGCGGCCCGAAGAGCACCAAGCCCAAAGCCCAGGGCAGGGCGAGGAAGAAGGGCATGGTGCGCCTGGAGTAGACCCGGTCAAACCTCTGGGGGTCCGAGATCAGCACGTAACGGCTCATGGCGATGAGGATCAGGTTGAAGATGGAGACCGAGTTGGCCAGGAAGAGCAGCAGCCCAAAGAGCCGGCACATGGCGGGGCCCTGCCGCCAGGTGAAGTGGATGAAGGTGTCGACGGTCACCGGCTGCAGGAAGGCGCAGTAGAGGAGATCGGCGACGGTCAGGTTCAGGATCAGCAGGTTAAACCTGGTGCGGATTTTCTTGTCCGTGGCGAAGGCCAAGAGGGTCATGACGTTGCCCACCGTGCCCACGGCGGTGACTAGTATGCCCAGCAGGGCGCCGAAATAGCGGTAGTCGTACACCGCCGGGTGACAGGTCGCGTTGCCGTGAGTTGTGTTGAGATCCATCGAAGGCTCTTTCCGCTGCGACCGGTGATTGGCGAGGGGTGAAGAGCCGGATTGGAAGAGCGTGCAAGATCTTCAACAAGAGGGGAGGCGATGAGCAGCCAAGTGCCTGTCCGACCGCTCCCTGGCTGAGAGATTCCCCGCGTTCTGACTCGAGCCTTGTCCGTTTCCCCTGTTATAAAACCCTGTGGGTGTGGAAGCGAGTGACGCCAGCACTTCCTCTTACGACTGCTGTGTTTGAGAAATCTCTTCGCTTCTCTTTTCAAAAACCAGAAGAAGAGGCGCTCAGCGCGGTTAGAAGTTTTGAAACAATTTGAGAAATTCACAAACACATGTCACTGGGGGCATCGCAGAACATCCTGTAATCAATGTCAGAACTACAAGAAAAACATCAAGAGATAGAGAGAGAGAGAGAGACAGAGAGAGACAGAGAGAGAGAGGCAGAGAGACAGAGAGATAGAGAGATATAGATATATATAGAGAGAGAGACAGACAGAGATAGATAGAGATAGATAGAGAGATAGATAGAGATAGAGAGATAGATAGATCAAGAGAGATGGATAGAGAGATAGCGAGAGAGAGAAAGAGACAGAGAGATAGAGACAGATAGATAGAGAGAGAGCTACACTAAATGGGAAAAACACACAATAGAAGCCCTGCATGCAGAATTTTGCCGAAGCATCCTTCGCACCCAAAGGAAAACACCAACAAATGCATGCAGAGCCGAACTAGGCAGATACCCATTGATAATAAACATCCAAAAACGAGCACTAAACTTCCTAAATCACCTCAAATCTAGCTCCCCAGACACCCTTCATTTTAAAGCCTTCCAGACCCAAGAGCTAAACCCAGAAAAGAGTCCCCTGAGTCAGCTGCTACTGAAACTAAGTACTCCTACTCAGCCGGACCCTGACCAGTCCCAGACCAACACTGCCGTCCAAACACCAATCCGAGTGAACCAAATCATTAAACAAAGCAAAGAAACCTACCTGGAACATTGGAACAAAATAACCAAAAGCCAAAGCAGATTAGAATGTTACCGGGCCCTAAAAAGAGAATATAAACTGGCAGACTATCTCTCGACCATCAGAGACACAAAACAGAGACAGACCCTCACCAGGTACAGACTAAGCGACCACCAACTGGCAATTGAAAAAGGAAGATACAAGAAATCCTGGCAGCCTAGAGAGAATAGAATATGTGATCAATGTCTGGCCGGCGAGGTTGAGACAGAGATGCATTTCCTCCTAAAATGCGAAAAATTCAACAAATCAAGAAACATATTATTTGACAAGCTCAGCCAAACAACCCCAGATTTCAAGGAATTGGATGACCTGTCAAAATTAAGATTAGTCCTGGGAGAAGGAGACAGACCATACCTTGCTGCCAAATATGTAACAACATGTCACAACCTGAGGACTGTTTAAAATTAATACTGAATGTACCCACTGATGTACAAAGACTGTTTAAATTAATATTGTTTAAAGTAATATTGTATGTACCCAACGAAGGTCAGAATTGTTTGACACCTACAGAATGTTGGAGAATAGCAGCTCCTGTGTATATTGTAGAGAATAGCAGCCCCTGTGTATAATATAGAGAATAGCAGCTCCTGTGTGTATTATAGAGAATAGCAGCCCCTGTTTATATTATAGAGAATAGCAGCCCCTGTGTATATTATAGAGAATAGCAGCCCCTGTGTATATTATAGAGAATAGCAGCTCCTGTGTATATTATAGAGAATAGCAGCCCCTGTGTTTATTATAGTGAATAGCAGCCCCTGTGTATATTATAGAGAATAGCAGCCCCTGTGTATATTATAGAGAATAGCAGCCCCTGTGTATATTATAGAGAATAGCAGCCTCTGTGTATATTATAGAGAATAGCAGCCCCTGTGTATATCATAGAGAATAGCAGCTCCTGTGTATATTATAGAGAATAGCAGCCCCTGTGTATATTATAGAGAATAGCAGCCTCTGTGTATATTATAGAGAATAGCAGCCCCTGCTTATATTATAGAGAATAGCAGCCCCTGTGTATATGACAGAGAATAGCAGCCCCTGTGTATATTATAGAGAATAGCAGCCCCTGTGTATATTACAGAGAATAGCAGCCCCTGTGTATATTATAGAGAATAGCAGCCCCTGTGTATATTATAGAGAATAGCAGCCCCTGTGTATATTATAGAGAATAGCAGCCCCTGTGTATATTATAGAGAATAGCAGCCCCTGTGTATATTATAGAGAATACCAGCCCCTGTGTATATTATACGGAATAGCAGCTCCAGTGTATATTATAGAGAATAGCAGCCCCTGTGTATATTATAGGGAATAGCAGCCCCTGTGTATATTATAGAGAATAGCAGCCCCTGTGTATATTATAGAGAATAGCAGCCCCTGTGTATATTATAGAGAATAGCAGCCCCTGTGTATATTAGAGAATAGCAGCCCCTGTGTATAATATAGAGAATAGCAGCCTCTGTGTATATTATAGAGAATAGCAGCCCCTGTGTATATTATAGAGAATAGCAGCCCCTGTGTATATTATAGAGAATAGCAGGCCCTGTGTATATTATAGGGAATAGCAGCCCCTGTGTATATTATAGGGAATAGCAGCCCCTGTGTATATTAGAGAATAGCAGCCCCTGTGTATATTTTAGAGAATAGCAACCCCTGTGTATATTATAGAGAATACCAGCCCCTGTGTATGTTATAGAGAATAGCAGGCCCTGTGTATATTATAGGGAATAGCAGCCCCTGTGTATATTATAGAGAATAGCAGCCCCTGTGTATATTAGAGAATAGCAGCCCCTGTGTATATTATAGAGAATAGCAGCCCCTGTGTATATTATAGAGAATACCAGCCCCTGTGTATATTATACGGAATAGCAGCTCCAGTGTATATTATAGAGAATAGCAGCCCCTGTGTATATTATAGAGAATAGCAGCCCCTGTGTATATTATAGGGAATAGCAGCCCTTGTGTATATTATAGAGAATAGCAGCCCCTGTGTATATTATAGAGAATAGCAGCCCCTGTGTATATTATAGAGAATAGCAGCCCCTGTGTATATTATAGGGAATAGCAGCCTCTGTGTATATTATAGAGAATAGCAGCCCCTGTGTATATTATAGAGAATAGCAGCCCCTGTGTATATTATAGAGAATAGCAGCCCGTGTATATTATAGAGAATAGCAGCCCCTTTGTAAATTATAGAGAACAGCAGCCCGTGTGTATATTATAGAGAATAGCAGCCACTGTGTATATTATAGAGAATAGCAGCCCCTGCGTATATTATAGAGAATAGCAGCCCCTGTGTATATTATAGAGAATAGCAGCCTCTGTGTATATTATAGAGAATAGCAGCTCCTGTGTATATTATAGGGAATAGCAGCCCCTGTCTATATTATAGAGAATAGCAGCCCCTGTGTATATTATAGAGAATAGCAGCCTCTGTGTATATTATAGAGAATAGCAGCTCCTGTGTATATTTTAGGGAATAGCAGCCCCTGTGTATATTATAGAGAATAGCAGCCCCTGTGTATATTATAGAGAATGGCAGCCCCAGTGTATATTATAGGGAATAGCAGCCCCTGTGTATATTATAGAGAATAGCAGCCCCTGTGTATATTATAGAGAATAGCAGCTCCTGTGTATATTATAGAGAATAGCAGCCCCTCTGTATATTATAGAGAATTGCAACCCGTGTGTATATTATAGGGAATAGCAGCCGCTGTGTATATTACAGAGAATAGCAGCCCCTGTGTATATTATAGTGAATAGCAGCCTCTGTGTATATTATAGAGAAT
The DNA here is from genome assembly GCF_052327205.1 of Somniosus microcephalus. Lineage (NCBI taxonomy): Eukaryota > Metazoa > Chordata > Chondrichthyes > Squaliformes > Somniosidae > Somniosus > Somniosus microcephalus. The sequence goes on along the minus strand of NC_141019.1, from coordinate 37,367,129 downwards.
AGCAGCTCCTGTGTATATTATAGGGAATAGCAGCCCCTGTGTATATTATAGAGAATAGCAGCCCCTGTGTATATTATAGAGAATAGCAGCTCCTGTGTATATTATAGAGAATAGCAGCCCCTCTGTATATTATAGAGAATTGCAACCCGTGTGTATATTATAGGGAATAGCAGCCGCTGTGTATATTACAGAGAACAGCAGCCCCTGTGTATATTATAGTGAATAGCAGCCCCTGTGTATATTATAGAGAATAGCAGCCCCTGTGTATATTACCTGTGTATATTATAGAGAATAGCAGCCCCTGTGTATATTATAGAGAATAGCAGCCCCTGTGTATATTGTAGGGAATAGCAGCCCCTGTGTATATTATACGGAATAGCAGCTCCAGCGTATATTATGGAGAATAGCAGCCCCTGTGTATATTATAGAGAATAGCAGCGCCTGTGTATATTATAGAGAATAGCAGCCTCTGTGTATATTATGGAGAATAGCAGCCCCTGTGTATATTATAGAGAATAGCAGCGCCTGTGTATATTATAGAGAATAGCAGCCCGTGTATATTACAGAGAAGAGCAGCCACTGTGTAATTATAGAGAATAGCAGCCCCTGTGTATATTAGAGAGAATAGCAGCCCCTGTGTATATTATAGAGAATAGCAGCCCCTGTGTATATTATAGAGAATAGCAGCCCCTGTGTATATTATAGAGAAGAGCAGCCACTGTGTAATTATAGAGAATAGCAGCCCCTGTGTATATTAGAGAGAATAGCAGCCGCTGTGTATATTATAGAGAAGAGCAGCCCCTGTGTATATTATAGAGAATAGCAGCCACTGTGAATATTATAGAGAATAGCAGCCCCTGTGTATATTAGAGAATAGCAGCTCCTGTGTATATTATAGAGAATAGCAGCCCCTGTGTATATTATAGAGAATAGCAGGCCCTGTGTATATTATAGGCAATAGCAGCCCCTGTGTATATTATAGAGAATAGCAGCCCCTGTGTATATTAGAGAATAGCAGCCCCTGTGTATATTATAGAGAATAGCAGGCCCTGTGTATATTATAGGGAATAGCAGCCCCTGTGTATATTATAGAGAATAGCAGCCCCTGTGTATATTAGAGAATAGCCGCCCCTGTGTATATTATAGAGAATAGCAGCCCCTGTGTATATTATAGAGAATACCAGCCCCTGTGTATATTATAGGGAATAGCAGCTCCAGTGCATATTACAGGGAATAGCAGCCCCTGTGTATGTTATAGAGAATAGCAGCCCCTGTGTATATTATAGAGAATAGCAGCCCCTGTGTATATTATAGAGAATAGCAGCCCCTGTGTATGTTATAGAGAATAGCAGCCCCTGTGTATATTATAGAGAATAGCAGCCCCTGTGTATATTATAGAGAATAGCAGCCCGTGTGTATATTATAGAGAATAGCAGCCCCTGTGTATATTATAGAGAATAGCAGCCCCTGTGTATATTATAGAGAATAGCAGCCCCTGTGTATATTATAGAGAATAGCAGCCCCTGTGTATATCATAGAGAATAGCAGCCCCTGTGTATATTATAGAGAATAGCAGCCCCTGTGTATATTATAGAGAATAGCAGCCCCTGTGTATATTATAGAGAATAGCAGCCCCTGTGTATAATATAGAGAATAGCAGCCCCTGTGTATATTATAGAGAATAGCAGCCCCTGTGTATATTATAGAGAATAGCAGCCCGTGTGTATATTATAGGGAATAGCAGCCTCTGTGTATATTATAGAGAATAGCAGCCCCTGTGTATATTATAGAGAACAGCAGCCCGTGTGTATATTATAGAGAATAGCAGCCCCTGTGTATATTATAGAGAATAGCAGCCCCTGCGTATATTATAGAGAATAGCAGCCCCTGTGTATATTATAGAGAATAGCAGCCTCTGTGTATATTATAGAGAATAGCAGCTCCTGTGTATATTATAGGGAATAGCAGCCCCTGTCTATATTATAGAGAATAGCAGCCCCTGTGTATATTATAGAGAATAGCAGCCTCTGTGTATATTATAGAGAATAGCAGCTCCTGTGTATATTTTAGGGAATAGCAGCCCCTGTGTATATTATAGAGAATAGCAGCCCCTGTGTATATTATAGAGAATAGCAGCCCCAGTGTATATTATAGGGAATAGCAGCCCCTGTGTATATTATAGAGAATAGCAGCCTCTGTGTATATTATAGAGAATAGCAGCCCCTGTGTATATTATAGAGAATAGCAGCTCCTGTGTATATTATAGAGAATAGCAGCCCCTCTGTATATTATAGAGAATTGCAACCCGTGTGTATATTATAGGGAATAGCAGCCGCTGTGTATATTACAGAGAATAGCAGCCCCTGTGTATATTATAGTGAATAGCAGCCTCTGTGTATATTTTAGAGAATAGCACCTCCTGTGTATATTATAGGGAATAGCAGCCCCTGTCTATATTATAGAGAATAGCAGCCCCTGTGTATATTATAGAGAATAGCAGCCTCTGTGTATATTATAGAGAATAGCAGCTCCTCTGTATATATTAGGGAATAGCAGCCCCTGTGTATATTATAGAGAATAGCAGCCCCTGTGTATATTATAGAGAATAGCAGCCCCAGTGTATATTATAGGGAATAGCAGCCCCTGTGTATATTATAGAGAATAGCAGCCTCTGTGTATATTATAGAGAATAGCAGCCCCTGTGTATATTATAGAGAATAGCAGCTCCTGTGTATATTATAGAGAATAGCAGCCCCTCTGTATATTATAGAGAATTGCAACCCGTGTGGATATTATAGGGAATAGCAGCCGCTGTGTATATTACAGAGAATAGCAGCCCCTGTGTATATTATAGTGAATAGCAGCCCCTGTGTATATTATAGAGAATAGCAGCCCCTGTGTATATTACCTGTGTATATTATAGAGAATAGCAGCCCCTGTGTATATTATAGAGAATAGCAGCCCCTGTGTATATTGTAGGGAATAGCAGCCCCTGTGTATATTATACGGAATAGCAGCTCCAGTGTATATTATGGAGAATAGCAGCCCCTGTGTATATTATAGAGAATAGCAGCGCCTGTGTATATTATAGAGAATAGCAGGCTCTGTGTATATTATGGAGAATAGCAGCCCCTGTGTATATTATAGAGAATAGCAGCGCCTGTGTATATTATAGAGAATAGCAGCCCCTGTGTATATTATAGAGAAGAGCAGCCACTGTGTAATTATAGAGAATAGCAGCCCCTGTGTATATTAGAGAGAATAGCAGCCCCTGTGTATATTATAGAGAATAGCAGCCCCTGTGTATATTATAGAGAATAGCAGCCCCTGTGTATATTATAGAGAAGAGCAGCCACTGTGTAATTATAGAGAATAGCAGCCCCTGTGTATATTAGAGAGAATAGCAGCCCCTGTGTATATTATAGAGAATAGCAGGCCCTGTGTATATTATAGGCAATAGCAGCCCCTGTGTATATTATAGAGAATAGCAGCCCCTGTGTATATTAGAGAATAGCAGCCCCTGTGTATATTATAGAGAATAGCAGGCCCTGTGTATATTATAGGGAATAGCAGCCCCTGTGTATATTATAGAGAATAGCAGCCCCTGTGTATATTAGAGAATAGCCGCCCCTGTGTATATTATAGAGAATAGCAGCCCCTGTGTATATTATAGAGAATACCAGCCCCTGTGTATATTATAGGGAATAGCAGCTCCAGTGCATATTACAGGGAATAGCAGCCCCTGTGTATGTTATAGAGAATAGCAGCCCCTGTGTATATTATAGAGAATAGCAGCCCCTGTGTATATTATAGAGAATAGCAGCCCCTGTGTATATTATAGAGAATAGCAGCCCCTGTGTATATTATAGAGAATAGCAGCCCCTGTGTATATTATAGAGAATAGCAGCCCGTGTGTATATTATAGAGAATAGCAGCCCCTGTGTATATTATAGAGAATAGCAGCCCCTGTGTATATTATAGAGAATAGCAGCCCCTGTGTATATTATAGAGAATAGCAGCCCCTGTGTATATCATAGAGAATAGCAGCCCCTGTGTATATTATAGAGAATAGCAGCCCCTGTGTATATTATAGAGAATAGCAGCCCCTGTGTATATTATAGAGAATAGCAGCCCCTGTGTATAATATAGAGAATAGCAGCCCCTGTGTATATTATAGAGAATAGCAGCCCCTGTGTATATTATAGAGAATAGCAGCCCGTGTGTATATTATAGGGAATAGCAGCCTCTGTGTATATTATAGAGAATAGCAGCCCCTGTGTATATTATAGAGAATAACAGCCCCTGTGTATATTATAGAGAATAGCAGCCCCTGTGTATATTATAGAGAATAGCAGCCCCTGTGTATATTATAGAGAACAGCAGCCCCTGTGTATATTATAGAGAATAGCAGCCCCTGTGTCTATTATAGGGAATAGCAGCCTCTGTGTATATTATAGAGAATAGCAGCCCCTGTGTATATTATGGAGAATAGCAGCCGCTGTGTATATTATAGAGAATAGCAGCCCCTGTGTATATTATAGAGAATAGCAACCTCTGTGTATATTATAGAGGATAGCAGCTCCTGTGTATATTATAGAGAATAGCAGCCCCTGTGTATATTATAGAGAATAGCAGCCCCTGTGTATATTATAGAGAATAGCAGCCCCTGTGTATATTATAGGGAATAGCAGCCCCTGTGTATATTATAGAGAATAGCAGCCCCTGTGTATATTATAGAGAATAGCAGCCCCTGTGTATATTATAGAGAATAGCAGCCCCTGTGTATATTAGAGAATAGCAGCCCCTGTGTATATTATAGAGAATAGCAGGCCCTGTGTATATTATAGGGAATAGCAGCCCCTGTGTATATTATAGGGAATAGCAGCCCCTGTGTATATTAGAGAATAGCAGCCCCTGTGTATATTTTAGAGAATAGCAACCCCTGTGTATATTATAGGGAATAGCAGCCCCTGTGTATATTATAGAGAATAGCAGCCCCTGTGTATATTAGAGAATAGCAGCCCCTGTGTATATTATAGAGAATAGCAGCCCCTGTGTATATTATAGAGAATACCAGCCCCTGTGTATATTATACGGAATAGCAGCTCCAGTGTATATTATAGAGAATAGCAGCCCCTGTGTATATTATAGAGAATAGCAGCCCCTGTGTATATTATAGGCAATAGCAGCCCTTGTGTATATTATAGAGAATAGCAGCCCCTGTGTATATTATAGAGAATAGCAGCCCCTGTGTATATTATAGGGAATAGCAGCCTCTGTGTATATTATAGAGAATAGCAGCCCCTGTGTATATTATAGAGAATAGCAGCCCCTGTGTATATTATAGAGAATAGCAGCCCGTGTATATTATAGAGAATAGCAGCCCTGTGTATATTATAGAGAACAGCAGCCCGTGTGTATATTATAGAGAATAGCAGCCCCTGTGTATATTATAGAGAATAGCAGCCCCTGCGTATATTATAGAGAATAGCAGCCCCTGTGTATATTATAGAGAATAGCAGCCTCTGTGTATATTATAGAGAATAGCAGCTCCTGTGTATATTATAGGGAATAGCAGCCCCTGTCTATATTATAGAGAATAGCAGCCCCTGTGTATATTATAGAGAATAGCAGCCTGTGTGTATATTATGGAGAATAGCAGCTCCTGTGTATATTTTAGGGAATAGCAGCCCCTGTGTATATTATAGAGAATAGCAGCCCCTGTGTATATTATAGAGAATAGCAGCCCCAGTGTATATTATAGGGAATAGCAGCCCCTGTGTATATTATAGAGAATAGCAGCCTCTGTGTATATTATAGAGAATAGAAGCCCCTGTGTATATTATAGAGAATAGCAGCCTCTGTGTATATTATAGAGAATAGCAGCCCCTGTGTATATTATAGAGAATAGCAGCTCCTGTGTATATTATAGAGAATAGCAGCCCCTCTGTATATTATAGAGAATTGCAACCCGTGTGTATATTATAGGGAATAGCAGCCGCTGTGTATATTACAGAGAATAGCAGCCCCTGTGTATATTATAGTGAATAGCAGCCCCTGTGTATATTATAGAGAATAGCAGCCCCTGTGTATATTACCTGTGTATATTATAGAGAATAGCAGCCCGTGTATATTATAGAGAATAGCAGCCCCTGTGTATATTGTAGGGAATAGCAGCCCCTGTGTATATTATACGGAATAGCAGCTCCAGTGTATATTATAGAGAATAGCAGCCCCTGTGTATATTATAGAGAATAGCAGCCTCTGTGTATATTATGGAGAATAGCAGCCCCTGTGTATATTATAGAGAATAGCAGCGCCTGTGTATATTATAGAGAATAGCAGCCTCTGTGTATATTATGGAGAATAGCAGCCCCTGTGTATATTATAGAGAATAGCAGCGCCTGTGTATATTATAGAGAATAGCAGCCCCTGTGTATATTATAGAGAAGAGCAGCCACTGTGTAATTATAGAGAATAGCAGCCCCTGTGTATATTAGAGAGAATAGCAGCCCCTGTGTATATTATAGAGAATAGCAGCCCCTGTGTATATTATAGAGAATAGCAGCCCCTGTGTATATTATAGAGAAGAGCAGCCACTGTGTAATTATAGAGAATAGCAGCCCCTGTGTATATTAGAGAGAATAGCAGCCCCTGTGTATATTATAGAGAATAGCAGCCCCTGTGTATATTATAGAGAATAGCAGCCACTGTGAATATTATAGAGAATAGCAGCCCCTGTGTATATTAGAGAATAGCAGCTCCTGTGTATATTATAGAGAATAGCAGCCCCTGTGTATATTATAGAGAATAGCAGGCCCTGTGTATATTATAGGGAATAGCAGCCCCTGTGTATATTATAGAGAATAGCAGCCCCTGTGTATATTAGAGAATAGCCGCCCCTGTGTATATTATAGAGAATAGCAGCCCCTGTGTATATTATAGAGAATACCAGCCCCTGTGTATATTATAGGGAATAGCAGCTCCAGTGCATATTACAGGGAATAGCAGCCCCTGTGTATGTTATAGAGAATAGCAGCCCCTGTGTATATTATAGAGAATAGCAGCCCCTGTGTATATTATAGAGAATAGCAGCCCCTGTGTATGTTATAGAGAATAGCAGCCCCTGTGTATATTATAGAGAATAGCAGCCCCTGTGTATATTATAGAGAATAGCAGCCCGTGTGTATATTATAGAGAATAGCAGCCCCTGTGTATATTATAGAGAATAGCAGGCCCTGTGTATATTATAGAGAATAGCAGCCCCTGTGTATATTATAGAGAATAGCAGCCCCTGTGTATATCATAGAGAATAGCAGCCCCTGTGTATATTATAGAGAATAGCAGCCCCTGTGTATATTATAGAGAATAGCAGCCCCTGTGTATATTATAGAGAATAGCAGCCCCTGTGTATAATATAGAGAACAGCAGCCGCTGTGTATATTATAGAGAATAGCAGCCCCTGTGTATATTATAGAGAATAGCAACCTCTGTGTATATTATAGAGAATAGCAGCCCCTGTGTATATTATAGAGAATAGCAGCCCCTGTGTATATTATAGAGAATAGCAGCCCCTGTGTATATCATAGAGAATAGCAGCCCCTGTGTATATTATAGAGAATAGCAGCCCCTGTGTATATTATAGAGAATAGCAGCCCCTGTGTATATTATAGAGAATAGCAGCCCCTGTGTATAATATAGAGAATAGCAGCCCCTGTGTATATTATAGAGAATAGCAGCCCCTGTGTATATTATAGAGAATAGCAGCCCGTGTGTATATTATAGGGAATAGCAGCCTCTGTGTATATTATAGAGAATAGCAGCCCCTGTGTATATTATAGAGAACAGCAGCCCGTGTGTATATTATAGAGAATAGCAGCCCCTGTGTATATTATAGAGAATAGCAGCCCCTGCGTATATTATAGAGAATAGCAGCCCCTGTGTATATTATAGAGAATAGCAGCCTCTGTGTATATTATAGAGAATAGCAGCTCCTGTGTATATTATAGGGAATAGCAGCCCCTGTCTATATTATAGAGAATAGCAGCCCCTGTGTATATTATAGAGAATAGCAGCCTCTGTGTATATTATAGAGAATAGCAGCTCCTGTGTATATTTTAGGGAATAGCAGCCCCTGTGTATATTATAGAGAATAGCAGCCCCTGTGTATATTATAGAGAATAGCAGCCCCAGTGTATATTATAGGGAATAGCAGCCCCTGTGTATATTATAGAGAATAGCAGCCTCTGTGTATATTATAGAGAATAGCAGCGCCTGTGTATATTATAGAGAATAGCAGCTCCTGTGTATATTATAGAGAATAGCAGCCCCTCTGTATATTATAGAGAATTGCAACCCGTGTGTATATTATAGGGAATAGCAGCCGCTGTGTATATTACAGAGAATAGCAGCCCCTGTGTATATTATAGTGAATAGCAGCCTCTGTGTATATTATAGAGAATAGCAGCTCCTGTGTATATTATAGGGAATAGCAGCCCCTGTCTATATTATAGAGAATAGCAGCCCCTGTGTATATTATAGAGAATAGCAGCCTCTGTGTATATTATAGAGAATAGCAGCTCCTGTGTATATATTAGGGAATAGCAGCCCCTGTGTATATTATAGAGAATAGCAGCCCCTGTGTATATTATAGAGAATAGCAGCCCCAGTGTATATTATAGGGAATAGCAGCCCCTGTGTATATTATAGAGAATAGCAGCCTCTGTGTATATTATAGAGAATAGCAGCCCCTGTGTATATTATAGAGAATAGCAGCTCCTGTGTATATTATAGAGAATAGCAGCCCCTCTGTATATTATAGAGAATTGCAACCCGTGTGGATATTATAGGGAATAGCAGCCGCTGTGTATATTACAGAGAATAGCAGCCCCTGTGTATATTATAGTGAATAGCAGCCCCTGTGTATATTATAGAGAATAGCAGCCCCTGTGTATATTACCTGTGTATATTATAGAGAATAGCAGCCCCTGTGTATATTATAGAGAATAGCAGCCCCTGTGTATATTGTAGGGAATAGCAGCCCCTGTGTATATTATACGGAATAGCAGCTCCAGTGTATATTATGGAGAATAGCAGCCCCTGTGTATATTATAGAGAATAGCAGCGCCTGTGTATATTATAGAGAATAGCAGGCTCTGTGTATATTATGGAGAATAGCAGCCCCTGTGTATATTATAGAGAATAGCAGCGCCTGTGTATATTATAGAGAATAGCAGCCCCTGTGTATATTATAGAGAAGAGCAGCCACTGTGTAATTATAGAGAATAGCAGCCCCTGTGTATATTAGAGAGAATAGCAGCCCCTGTGTATATTATAGAGAATAGCAGCCCCTGTGTATATTATAGAGAATAGCAGCCCCTGTGTATATTATAGAGAAGAGCAGCCACTGTGTAATTATAGAGAATAGCAGCCCCTGTGTATATTAGAGAGAATAGCAGCCCCTGTGTATATTATAGAGAATAGCAGGCCCTGTGTATATTATAGGCAATAGCAGCCCCTGTGTATATTATAGAGAATAGCAGCCCCTGTGTATATTAGAGAATAGCAGCCCCTGTGTATATTATAGAGAATAGCAGGCCCTGTGTATATTATAGGGAATAGCAGCCCCTGTGTATATTATAGAGAATAGCAGCCCCTGTGTATATTAGAGAATAGCCGCCCCTGTGTATATTATAGAGAATAGCAGCCCCTGTGTATATTATAGAGAATACCAGCCCCTGTGTATATTATAGGGAATAGCAGCTCCAGTGCATATTACAGGGAATAGCAGCCCCTGTGTATGTTATAGAGAATAGCAGCCCCTGTGTATATTATAGAGAATAGCAGCCCCTGTGTATATTATAGAGAATAGCAGCCCCTGTGTATATTATAGAGAATAGCAGCCCCTGTGTATATTATAGAGAATAGCAGCCCCTGTGTATATTATAGAGAATAGCAGCCCGTGTGTATATTATAGAGAATAGCAGCCCCTGTGTATATTATAGAGAATAGCAGCCCCTGTGTATATTATAGAGAATAGCAGCCCCTGTGTATATTATAGAGAATAGCAGCCCCTGTGTATATCATAGAGAATAGCAGCCCCTGTGTATATTATAGAGAATAGCAGCCCCTGTGTATATTATAGAGAATAGCAGCCCCTGTGTATATTATAGAGAATAGCAGCCCCTGTGTATAATATAGAGAATAGCAGCCCCTGTGTATATTATAGAGAATAGCAGCCCCTGTGTATATTATAGAGAATAGCAGCCCGTGTGTATATTATAGGGAATAGCAGCCTCTGTGTATATTATAGAGAATAGCAGCCCCTGTGTATATTATAGAGAATAACAGCCCCTGTGTATATTATAGAGAATAGCAGCCCCTGTGTATATTATAGAGAATAGCAGCCCCTGTGTATATTATAGAGAACAGCAGCCCCTGTGTATATTATAGAGAATAGCAGCCCCTGTGTCTATTATAGGGAATAGCAGCCCCTGTGTATATTATAGAGAATAGCAGCCCCTGTGTATATTATGGAGAATAGCAGCCGCTGTGTATATTATAGAGAATAGCAGCCCCTGTGTATATTATAGAGAATAGCAACCTCTGTGTATATTATAGAGGATAGCAGCTCCTGTGTATATTATAGAGAATAGCAGCCCCTGTGTATATTATAGAGAATAGCAGCCCCTGTGTATATTATAGAGAATAGCAGCCCCTGTGTATATTATAGGGAATAGCAGCCCCTGTGTATATTATAGAGAATAGCAGCCCCTGTGTATATTATAGAGAATAGCAGCCCCTGTGTATATTATAGAGAATAGCAGCCCCTGTGTATATTAGAGAATAGCAGCCCCTGTGTATATTATAGAGAATAGCAGGCCCTGTGTATATTATAGGGAATAGCAGCCCCTGTGTATATTATAGGGAATAGCAGCCCCTGTGTATATTAGAGAATAGCAGCCCCTGTGTATATTTTAGAGAATAGCAACCCCTGTGTATATTATAGGGAATAGCAGCCCCTGTGTATATTATAGAGAATAGCAGCCCCTGTGTATATTAGAGAATAGCAGCCCCTGTGTATATTATAGAGAATAGCAGCCCCTGTGTATATTATAGAGAATACCAGCCCCTGTGTATATTATACGGAATAGCAGCTCCAGTGTATATTATAGAGAATAGCAGCCCCTGTGTATATTATAGAGAATAGCAGCCCCTGTGTATATTATAGGCAATAGCAGCCCTTGTGTATATTATAGAGAATAGCAGCCCCTGTGTATATTATAGAGAATAGCAGCCCCTGTGTATATTATAGAGAATAGCAGCCCCTGTGTATATTATAGGGAATAGCAGCCTCTGTGTATATTATAGAGAATAGCAGCCCCTGTGTATATTATAGAGAATAGCAGCCCCTGTGTATATTATAGAGAATAGCAGCCCGTGTATATTATAGAGAATAGCAGCCCCTGTGTATATTATAGAGAACAGCAGCCCGTGTGTATATTATAGAGAATAGCAGCCCCTGTGTATATTATAGAGAATAGCAGCCCCTGCGTATATTATAGAGAATAGCAGCCCCTGTGTATATTATAGAGAATAGCAGCCTCTGTGTATATTATAGAGAATAGCAGCTCCTGTGTATATTATAGGGAATAGCAGCCCCTGTCTATATTATAGAGAATAGCAGCCCCTGTGTATATTATAGAGAATAGCAGCCTCTGTGTATATTATGGAGAATAGCAGCTCCTGTGTATATTTTAGGGAATAGCAGCCCCTGTGTATATTATAGAGAATAGCAGCCCCTGTGTATATTATAGAGAATAGCAGCCCCAGTGTATATTATAGGGAATAGCAGCCCCTGTGTATATTATAGAGAATAGCAGCCTCTGTGTATATTATAGAGAATAGAAGCCCCTGTGTATATTATAGAGAATAGCAGCCTCTGTGTATATTATAGAGAATAGCAGCCCCTGTGTATATTATAGAGAATAGCAGCTCCTGTGTATATTATAGAGAATAGCAGCCCCTCTGTATATTATAGAGAATTGCAACCCGTGTGTATATTATAGGGAATAGCAGCCGCTGTGTATATTACAGAGAATAGCAGCCCCTGTGTATATTATAGTGAATAGCAGCCCCTGTGTATATTATAGAGAATAGCAGCCCCTGTGTATATTACCTGTGTATATTATAGAGAATAGCAGCCCGTGTATATTATAGAGAATAGCAGCCCCTGTGTATATTGTAGGGAATAGCAGCCCCTGTGTATATTATACGGAATAGCAGCTCCAGTGTATATTATAGAGAATAGCAGCCCCTGTGTATATTATAGAGAATAGCAGCCTCTGTGTATATTATGGAGAATAGCAGCCCCTGTGTATATTATAGAGAATAGCAGCGCCTGTGTATATTATAGAGAATAGCAGCCTCTGTGTATATTATGGAGAATAGCAGCCCCTGTGTATATTATAGAGAATAGCAGCGCCTGTGTATATTATAGAGAATAGCAGCCCCTGTGTATATTATAGAGAAGAGCAGCCACTGTGTAATTATAGAGAATAGCAGCCCCTGTGTATATTAGAGAGAATAGCAGCCCCTGTGTATATTATAGAGAATAGCAGCCCCTGTGTATATTATAGAGAATAGCAGCCCCTGTGTATATTATAGAGAAGAGCAGCCACTGTGTAATTATAGAGAATAGCAGCCCCTGTGTATTAGAGAGAATAGCAGCCCCTGTGTATATTATAGAGAATAGCAGCCCCTGTGTATATTATAGAGAATAGCAGCCACTGTGAATATTATAGAGAATAGCAGCCCCTGTGTATATTAGAGAATAGCAGCTCCTGTGTATATTATAGAGAATAGCAGCCCCTGTGTGTATTATAGAGAATAGCAGGCCCTGTGTATATTATAGGGAATAGCAGCCCCTGTGTATATTATAGAGAATAGCAGCCCCTGTGTATATTAGAGAATAGCCGCCCCTGTGTATATTATAGAGAATAGCAGCCCCTGTGTATATTATAGAGAATACCAGCCCCTGTGTATATTATAGGGAATAGCAGCTCCAGTGCATATTACAGGGAATAGCAGCCCCTGTGTATGTTATAGAGAATAGCAGCCCCTGTGTATATTATAGAGAATAGCAGCCCCTGTGTATATTATAGAGAATAGCAGCCCCTGTGTATGTTATAGAGAATAGCAGCCCCTGTGTATATTATAGAAAATAGCAGCCCCTGTGTATATTATAGAGAATAGCAGCCCGTGTGTATATTATAGAGAATAGCAGCCCCTGTGTATATTATAGAGAATAGCAGCCCCTGTGTATATTATAGAGAATAGCAGCCCCTGTGTATATTATAGAGAATAGCAGCCCCTGTGTATATCATAGAGAATAGCAGCCCCTGTGTATATTATAGAGAATAGCAGCCCCTGTGTATATTATAGAGAATAGCAGCCCCTGTGTATATTATAGAGAATAGCAGCCCCTGTGTATAATATAGAGAATAGCAGCCCCTGTGTATATTATAGAGAATAGCAGCCCCTGTGTATATTATAGAGAATAGCAGCCCCTGTGTATATTATAGAGAATAGCAGCCCGTGTGTATATTATAGGGAATAGCAGCCTCTGTGTATATTATAGAGAATAGCAGCCCCTGTGTATATTATAGAGAATAACAGCCCCTGTGTATATTATAGAGAATAGCAGGCCCTGTGTATATTATAGAGAATAGCAGCCCCTGTGTATATTATAGAGAATAGCAGCCCCTGTGTATATCATAGAGAATAGCAGCCCCTGTGTATATTATAGAGAATAGCAGCCCCTGTGTATATTATAGAGAATAGCAGCCCCTGTGTATATTATAGAGAATAGCAGCCCCTGTGTATAATATAGAGAATAGCAGCCCCTGTGTATATTATGGAGAATAGCAGCCGCTGTGTATATTATAGAGAATAGCAGCCCCTGTGTATATTATAGAGAATAGCAACCTCTGTGTATATTATAGAGGATAGCAGCTCCTGTGTATATTTTAGGGAATCGCAGCCCCTGTGTATATTATAGAGAATAGCAGCCCCTGTGTATATTATAGAGAATAGCAGCTCCTGTGTATATTATAGAGAATAGCAGCCCCCCTGTATATTATAGAGAATTGCAGCCCCTGTGTATATTATAGGGAATAGCAGCCGCCGTGTATATTGCAGAGTATAGCAGCCCCTGTGTATATTACAGTGAATAGCAGCCCCTGTGTATATTATAGGGAATAGCAGCCCCTGTGTATATTATAGAGAATAGCAGCCCCTGTGTATATTATAGAGAATAGCAGCCCCTGTGTACATTATAGAGAATAGCAGCTCCTGTGTATATTATAGAGAATAGCAGCTCCTGTGTATATTATAGGGAATAGCAGCCCCTGTGTATATTATAGAGAATAGCAGCCCCTGCGTATATTATAGAGAATAGCAGCCCCTGTGTATATTATAGAGATTAGCAGCCTCTGTGTATATTATAGAGAATAGCAGCCCCTGTGTATATTTTAGAGAACAGCAGCCCCGGTGTATATTATAGGGAATAGCAGCCCCTGTGTATATTATAGAGAATAGCAGCCCCTGTGTATATTATAGGGAATAGCAGCCCCTGTGTATATTATAGAGAATAGCAGCCCCTATGTATATTAGAGAATAGCAGCTCCTGTGAATATTATAGAGAATAGCTGCCCCTGTGTATATTATAGAGAATAGCAGCCCCTGTGTATATTATAGAGAATAGCAGCCTCTGTGTATATTATAGAGAATAGCAGCCCCTGTGTATATTATAGAGAATAGCAGCCCCCGTGTATATTATAGAGAATAGCAGCCCCTGTGTATATTATAGAGAATAGCAGCCCCTGTGTATATTATAGAGAATAGCAGCCCCTGTGTATATTATAGGGAATAGCAGCCCCTGTGTATATTACAGAGAATAGCAGCCCCTGTGTATATTATAGAGAATACCAGCCCCTGTGTATATTGTAGGGAATAGCAGCTCCAGTGTATATTATAGAGAATAGCAGCCCCTGTGTATATTATACAGAATAGCAGCCACTGTGTATATTATAGGGAATAGCAGCCACTGTGTATTTTATAGGGAATAGCAGCCCCGGTGTATATTATAGAGAAAAGCAGCCCCTGTGTATATTATAGGGAATAGCAGCCCCTGTGTATATTATAGGGAATAGCAGCCCCTGTGCATATTATAGAGAATAGCAGCCCCTGTGTATATTATAGAGAATAGCAGTCTCTGTGTATATTATAGAGAATAGCAGCCACTGTGTATATTATAGAGAATAGCAGCCCCTGTGTATATTATAGGGAATAGCAGCCCCTGTGTATATTATAGGGAATAGCAGCCCCTGCGTATATTATAGAGAATAGCAGCCCCTGTGTATATTATAGAGAATAGCAGCCTCTGTGTATATTATAGAGAATAGCAGCCCCAGTGTATATTATAGAGAATAGCAGCCACTGTGTAATTATAGAGAATAGCAGCCTCTGTGTTTATTATAGAGATTAGCAGCCTCTGTGTATATTATAGAGAATAGCAGCCCCTGTGTATATTTTAGAGAATAGCAGCCCCTGTGTATATTATAGGGAATAGCAGCCCCTGTGTCTATTATAGAGAATAGCAGCCCCTGTGTATATTATAGGGAATAGCAGCCCCTGTGTATATTATAGAGAATAGCAGCCCCTGTGTATATTATAGAGAATAGCAGCCCCTGTGTATATTAGAGAATAGCAGCTCCTGTGAATATTATAGAGAATAGCAGCCCCTGTGTATATTATAGAGAATAGCAGCCCCTGTGTATATTATAGAGAATAGCAGCCCCTGTGTATATTATAGAGAATAGCAGCCCCTGTGTATATTATAGAGAATAGCAGGCCCTGTGTATATTATAGAGAATAGCAGCCCCTGTGTATATTAGAGAATAGCAGCCCCCGTGTATATTATAGAGAATAGCAGCCCCTGTGTATATTATAGAGAATAGCAGCCCCTGTGTATATTATAGAGAATAGCAGCCCCTGTGTATATTATAGGGAA
This sequence comes from Somniosus microcephalus, assembly GCF_052327205.1. NCBI lineage: Eukaryota > Metazoa > Chordata > Chondrichthyes > Squaliformes > Somniosidae > Somniosus > Somniosus microcephalus. Next base: position 37,351,057 of record NC_141019.1, on the reverse strand, counting down.
TAGCAGCCCCTGTGCATATTACAGAGAATAGCAGCCCCTGTGTATATTATAGAGAATACCAGCCCCTGTGTATATTGTAGGGAATAGCAGCTCCAGTGTATATTATAGAGAATAGCAGCCCCTGTGTATATTATAGAGAATAGCAGCCACTGTGTATATTATAGGGAATAGCAGCCACTGTGTATTTTATAGGGAATAGCAGCCCCGGTGTATATTATAGAGAATAGCAGCCCCTGTGTATATTATAGAGAATAGCAGCCCCTGTGTATATTATAGAGAATAGCAGCCCCTGTGTATATTATAGGGAATAGCAGCCCCTGTGTATATTATAGAGAATAGCAGCCCCTGTGTATATTATAGGGAATAGCAGCCCCTGTGTATATTATAGGGAATAGCAGCCTCTGTGTATATTATAAAGAATAGCAGTCACTGTGTATATTATAGAGAATAGCAGCCCCTGTGTATATTATAGAGAATAGCAGCCCCTGTGTATATTATAGAGAATAGCAGCCTCTGTGTATATTATAGAGAATAGCAGCTCCTGTGTATATTATAGGGAATAGCAGCCCCTGTGTATATTATAGAGAATAGCAGCTCCTGTGTATATTATAGGGAATAGCAGCTCCTGTGTATATTATAGAGAATAGCAGCCCCTCTGTATATTATAGAGAATTGCAGCCCCTGTGTATATTATAGGGAATAGCAGCCCCTGTGTATATTATAGAGAAAGCAGCCCCTGTGTATATTATAGAGAATAGCAGCCCCTGTGTATATGATAGAGAATAGCAGCCCCTGTGTATATTATAGAGTAGCAGCCCCTGTGTATATTATAGGGAATAGCAGCCCCTGTGTATATTATAGAGAATAGCAGCCCCTGTGTATATTATAGAGAATAGCAGCCCCTGTGTATATTATAGAGAATAGCAGCCCCTGTGTATATTATAGAGAATAGCAGCCCCTGTGTATATTATAGAGAATAGCAGCCCCTGTGTATATTATAGAGAATAGCAGCCCGTGTATATTATAGAGAATAGCAGCCCCTGTGTATATTATAGAGAATAGCAGCCCCTGTGTATATTATAGAGAATAGCAACCCCTGTGTATATTATAGAGAATAGCAGCCCCTGTGTATATTATAGAGAATAGCAACCCCTGTGTATATTATAGAGAATAGCAGCCCCTGTGTATATTATAGAGAATAGCAGCCCCTGTGTATATTATAGAGAATAGCAACCCCTGTGTATATTATAGAGAATAGCAACCCCTGTGTATATTGTAGAGAATAGCAGCCCCTGTGTATATTGTAGAGGATAGCAGCCCCTGTGTATATTATAGAGAATAGCAACCCCTGTGTATATTATAGAGAATAGCAACCCCTGTGTATATTATAGAGAATAGCAACCCCTGTGTATATTGTAGAGAATAGCAGCCCCTGTGTATATTATAGAGAATAGCAGGCTCTGTGTAAACTGAACGTCACACTAATCTTGAGCTGAAATCTTGTGCTTTTGTCGTTTATTTCAGTGAAATGCGTTGTGCGATATAGCTTGACATCGATCGATCGGGCAGACATATCATTAGGTACCCTGAATGTCCGAGCGGAGCTGGCAGGATTGAATCTGAACGCACTCTTCACGTGAGGTGCAGGGTCGGAACACAGTGTCCCTTCCTCTCAGTCGCGTGGATTCCGTTGTTAGTCAGTCTGATAATTGCACATCACCCGGTTCACTTCCCTATCTTGCACTATCAGCTGCTTTGAGCAGTGCCGTTCGCCCTTTCCCGTTCTGTGTGATATCACTGCTTGCGATGATGAAACATCTTCCTGTGGAAGGGTGATTGATGGGGCTACAAACATTGTGAAAAAAAATCTATCTGTCTGTCTATCTATCTATCTATGGGGCCATGACAGTGTGGTGCACCCTCAGTACTGCACCTCCGACAGTGCGGCTCTCCCTCAGTACTGACCCTCCGACAGTGCTGCGCTCCCTCAGTACTGCCCCTCCGAAAGTGCGACGCTCCCTCAGTACCGCTCCTCCGACAGTACTGCCCCTCCGACAGTGCGGCGCTCCCTCAGTACTGCCCCTCCGACAGTGCGGCGCTCCCTCAGTACTGACCCTCCGACAGTACTGCGCTCCCTCAGTAATGCCCCTCCGACAGTGCGGCGCTCCCTCAGTACTGCCCCTCCGACAGTGCGGCGCTCCCTCAGCACTGCACTGGATGTCAGCATAGATTTATTTGCAGAGATCTCGGAGGGTTCTGTGGGTCTGGAGGAGGTTACGCAGATAGAAAGGGTTTTGGAGCTGGAGGAGTTTACGGAGCTAGGGAGGATGTTGGGGCTGGAGGAGGTTACAGAGTTGGGAGGATTGTAGGGGCTGGAGGAGGTTACAGAGATAGGGAGAGTTGTAGTGGCTGGAGGAGGTTACAGAGATAGGGAGAGTTGTAGGGGCTGGAGGAGGTTGCAGAGATAGGGAGGTTTGTAGGGGCTGGAGGAGGTTACAGAGATAGGGAGAGCTGTAGTGGCTGGAGGAGGTTACAGAGATAGGGAGAGTTGTAGGGGCTGGAGGAGGTTACAGAGATAGGGAGAGTTGTAGAGGGTTGGAGGACGTTACAGAGATAGGGAGGGTTGTAGGGGCTGGAGGAGGTTACAGAGGTAGGGAGTGTTGTAGGGGCTGGAGGAGGTTACAGAGATAGGGAGGGTTGTGGGGGCTGGAGGAGGTTGCAGAGATAGGCAGGGTTGTAGGGAGCTGGAGGAGGTTACAGAGATAGGGAGGGTTGTAGGGGGCTGGAGGAGGTTACAGAGATAGGGAGGGGTATAGGGGCTGGAGGAGGTTACAGAGATAGGGAGGGTTGTAGGGGCTGGAGGAGGTTACAGAGATAGGGAGGGTTGTAGGGGCTGGAGGAGGTTGCAGAGACAGGGAGGGTTGTAGGGGGCTGGAGGAGGTTACAGAGATAGGGAGGGTTGTAGGGGGCTGGAGGAGGTTACAGAGATGGGGAGGGTTGTAGGGGGCTGGAGGAGGTTACAGAGATAGGGAGGGTTGTAGGGGCTGGAGGAGGTTACAGAGATGGGGAGGGTTGTAGGGGGCTGGAGGAGGTTACAGAGATAGGGAGGGTTGTAGGAGGCTGGAGGAGGTTACAGAGATAGGGAGGGTTGTAGGGGGCTGGAGGAGGTTACAGAGATAGGGAGGGTTGTAGTGGGCTGGAGGAGGTTACAGAGATAGGGAGGGTTGTAGGGGGCTGGAGGAGGTTACAGAGATAGGGAGGTTTGTAGGGGCTGGAGGAGGTTACAGAGATAGGCAGGGGTAGCGAGAAGGCCGCGGAGGGATTTGAGCCGGAGGATGAGAATTTCAAAATCGAGGCGTTGCCGGACCGGGATCCAGTGTAGGTCAGCGAGCACAACGGGGGGGTAGATGGGTGAACGGGACATGAGTGCGAGTTAAGATTCGGGGGCAGCAGAGATTTGGGTGAACTGAGGAGAGAAATAAAAGTGTGGGTGGGGGGCGGCGGGGGCGGGGGAAGAGTTAATGTTGCAAATAGTTGGTAAATGGAGAAGCTATGTATAAGTTTCAGTAAATGACAATCGGAGAGGGGCGGGTGCAGACAGGAACCAAGTGCGCTGGAAAACGGAAGAGACTAGAGGGTTGAAATAGCTAACGATTTGGTAAGAGGTAACAGAAGAGAGAGAGACAGAGAGAGACAGTCACCTTGCGTTGACTTCTGACAAAGGTTCGGTCAGTCAATGCGCCTTTGCCCTTGGCCAAGTCTCGCCCGGACACCCACTTCTTGCTCTGGTGAAGACCCCTGCGGTTCGTCTCGTCCTTCGCCTTGTCAACTTGGGAGCCTCCTCCTCCTCCTCAAGGCGTCACGCCGAGCGGCAAGAGATGGAGGCCAACGGGACCCTGGCCAACATGACATGCGACCCGTCGGTGGCCGAGTACCGCTACTTCGGGGCCTTGCTGGGGACGGCGGTGTGCGCGGTGGGGACGGCGGGCAACGTCATGACTGTGCTGGCCTTCGCCCACGAGAAGAAACTGAGGACCAAGTTCAACCTCCTCATCCTCAACCTGACTTTGGCCGACCTGTTGTACTGCGCCTTCCTGCAACCCATCACCGTGGACACGTACGTCCACCTGAGGTGGAGGCAAGGCGACACCATGTGCCGGCTCTTTGGGCTCCTGCTGTTCGTGGCCAACTCGGTCTCCATCTTCAACCTGGCCATCATCGCCCTCAGTCGCTACGTGTTGATCTCGGACCCCCTGAGATTCGACAGGGTCTACTCCAGGTACACCATGCCCTTCTTCCTCGCAGGTCCTTGGCTGGTGGCCTTGGCTCTCTTCGCTCCTCTTTGGGATGTCTACGAGTTCCTGGGCAACGTCTGCACCTGCAGTTTCAACCGCACCAGAGGGAGGCCCTACACCACCATCCTCATGTTGCTCCTGTTTGGGGTGGGGCTGGGCTCAATTGGCGTCTTCTACCTCCTCATCCACAAGAAGATCAAGGCGGCGCAGCGGGCGCTGGACGGGCACAAGCCGGCCAAGCCACGGGTCTTCACCGTCGCCGGCGAGATGTCCTCCAATTCTTCCTACTCGCGCACGACCCAGGAGACCGAAGGGGTGAAGGGCGGGAGAAGCGGGGCGGGCGGAGGCCGGCGGGAGGGCGCGAGCGGCGCCCACTCCGAGTTCGCCAGGGTCACCAGGATGTGCCTGGCCATGTTCGGGGTCTTTGTGGCCTGCTACCTGCCCTTCTGCTTGCTGAACGTGGCCGACGGGAGGGCCAGGGCCCCGGCGCTGGTCCACATGGTGGCCGCCAACCTCACCTGGCTGAACAGCTGCATCAACCCGGTCCTCTATGCCGTCATGAACCGTCACTTCGCCGAGGCTTACGGGGGGCTGCTCAGGACGCTGGCCAATCCCTTCCACCGCTCGCACTGCCTCGGAGGCCACAGCGGATAGAGAACGGCGCAAAACCTCTTAACGATACAGCGCGGGAGGAGGCCATTTGGCCCATCATGCCTGTGCCGGCTCTTTGAACGAGCTCTCCAATTAGTCCCCACTCCTCCCTCTGCTCTTTCCCCCATAGCCCTGTGAATTTTTCCCCTTCAAGTATTTATCCAATTCCCCTTTTGAAAGTTACTATTGAATCTGCTCCCACCGCCCTTTCAGGCAGCGCGTTCCAGATCACAACAACTCGCTGCGTAAAAAACATTTCTCCTCATCTCCCCCCTCTGGTTCTTTTGCCGATTATCTTCAATCTGTGTCCTCTGGTTCCCGACCCTCCTGCCACTGGAAGGCAGTTTCTCCCTCTCCGCTCGTATCGAAACCCCTCGCAATTTTGAACGCCTCTATTAATTCTCCTCTTAACCATCTCTGCTCGCAAGTAGAACAACCCCAGCATCTCCAGTCTCTCCACCTCACTGAAGTCCTTCATCCCCTGGTACCATTCTGGTCAATCTCCCCCTTAACCTTCTCTGCTCTAAGGAGAACAACCCCAGCTTCTCCAGTCTCTCCACGTCACTGAAGTCCCTCATCCCCTGGTATCATTCTGGTCAATCTCCCCCTTAACCTTCTCTGCTCTAAGGAGAACAACCCCAGCTTCTCCACAGCCAAGCTTCGATCATAATATTTTATGATCCGGACTCAATATCGAGTTCAACAATTTCAGATCATAAACTCGGCCCCTGTTATATTTTTATATATTTATTATCCACACCTTTGGTTTGTGCCTTTTCCCTTTCTCTCTCCCACATGGCAGCTGTCTCTCACTCTGCCAGCGTATTTCACACTTCATCCAGAGCCATTGTTTGTTTCTTTACCTGTCCTATTACCATCTCGTCTCGCCTTGAATATCTCTTAATGTCTCTTCACCTCTCACAGACCTTCCCCTTTTGTTCTTTCATCCCCTCCCCCATTTCCCAGCCCCCCCAAACTTGCCTTTTAATCCGTTTCATTTCCTGCTTTTTTTCCTCAGTTCTGACGAAGGGTTTCGACCAGAAACGTCGGCTCCGTTTCTCTCTCCGCGGATGTTGCCCTGGCCTGCTGAGTTTTTCCAGCGTTTTCTGTTGCTATTTCGGATTTCCAGCATCCCGCAATATTTTGCTATCGCAATAACATTTTGTAGGTTTGGTTTTCTCACCAATGAAGGATGTCCTTGAACCTTAAAGTCAGCTCGCGGGGAAAGCTAAAATGTGCAATTTTGCGCCAAATTGTTTAGTCTTGTGTTCTAACGGGAGCAAGAAATAAAATTCTAGCTTTATATTCTGAAATGGGAGCTTAAAAAAAAAGATAAACCTTAAAGTTTCTTCATCGCCAGTTTGTTAGATGCTCAATTTCTTGCACGGGTATAATTCAAGTTAAACCATATTAAACAATGGAGTTAGTCACACCATCAGATGAAACTGGAGCTATTCAGATGCTGAGGGTTATCCATTTTTGGGTGATTGGGTGGGTTGGGGAAGGGACAATGCTATTTTGGACTGGTTGAGTTTAACATTTGATGCCGCTTTTAATGTTTCTTCTTAGGCCGTCCCTCGGAACCGAGGATGACTTGCGTCTCAGATGACTGATGAGTCCAATGCGGGACCTGCAGTCTCTATCACAGGTGGGGCAGACGGTGGTTGAAGGGGCGGGTGGGTGGGCGTGCGCTTGGCTTCCGGCGAAGAGACTCGAGGTGTTCAGCGCCTTCCCGGATGCTTCTCCTCCACTTTGTGCGGTCTTGGGGCCCAGGGATTCCCAGGTGTCGGTGAGGGAAATGTTGCATTTTTTCCCAAGGAGGCTTTGAGGGTGTCCTTGAAGCGTTTCCTCTGCCCAGCTGGGGCTCTCTTGCCGTGGTAGAACGCTAGTTTTGAGAGTCTCGTGTCGGGCATGCGGACGATGTGGCCCGTCCATCGGAGCTGATCGAGCGTGGTCAAAGCTTCGATGCTGGGGATGTTGGCCTGAGCGAGAACACTGACGCTGGTGCGCCTATCCTGCCAATGGATTTGCAGGATCTTGCAGAGGCAGCGTTGGTGGTACCTCTCCAGTGCTTTGAGGCGAATGTTTAATACCTTCGTTACTACAGGGTTATAGCCTACGAAACCCAGGCAGATAGGACCTGCGGGAAGGAGGGAGGAGGACAGTAGCAGTATGTGTGTGTGCTAGGCCAATGTAGCAGAGCCTGGTCTCCAATCGTCTTGGATCCCCTTGTCATTGGACCAAGACCTTGCTCTGTCAAGTCCGTGTGGTAGCTGGTGTGCAACGGCCACCCCACGTTAAAAGAATTCACGCACGGGCATCTTCCACACTTTAAAATGAAGTTCGGGACCTGGAACGTCAGGACCCTCATGGACAACCCCACCTGTGACAGAGACTGTAGGTCCCGCATTGGACTCATCAGTCACCTGAGAACTCATTTTTAGTGTGGAACCAAGTCATCCTCGGTTCCAAGGGACTGCCTAAGAAGAAGATGGGGAACAGTTTCTCCATATTTGCTCTATCAAAACCCCTCGTAATTTTGAACGCCTCCATTAAATCTCCCCTTAACCTTCTCTGCTCCAAGGAGAACAATCCCAACTTCTCCAGTCTCTCCACACAACTGAAGTCCCTCATCCCCTGGTACCGTTCTGGTCAATCTCCCCTTTAACCTTCTCTGCTCTAAGGAGAACCCCAGCCTCTCCAGTCTGAAAGGATGATGGTCAGTACTGAGGGTGCGCCGCATTGTCGGAATGCCAGTACTGAGGGGGCGCCGCGCTGTCGGAGGGGCAGTACTGAGGGAATGCCGCGCTGTCGGAGGGGCAGTACTGAGGGAGCGCCGCACTGTCGGAGGGGCAGTGCTGAGGGAGCGCCGCACTGTCGGAGAGGCGGTACTGAGGGAGTGCTGCACTGTCAGAGGGGCTGTACTGAGGGAGCGCCATGCTGTCGGAGGGGCGGTACTGAGGGAGCGCCGCACTGTCGGAGGGGCAGTACTGAGGGAGCGCCGCACTGTCGGAGGGGCAGTGCTGAGGGAGCGCCGCACTGTCGGAGGGGCAGTACTGAGGGAGCGCCGCACTGTCGGAGGGGCAGTACTGAGGGAGCGTCGCACTGTCGGAGGGGCAGTACTGAGGGAGCGCCCCACTGTCGGAGGGATTTCCTGCATCAGTCTTAGGAGTTAAGTTTTGTAAACTCTTTAAAAGTTGAGAAGGAATGTCAGACTTACTGTTTAACATATAATATATATTAATAATAAAGCCAGTCATTCCATGCTGTTTTTTTTCTGACCTGGAGTTTCAAATGTATATGCATCTTCAAATCTGCAAACGTGCGTTTATACCGTGCCTTTAACGTAGTAAAATGTCCCCAAGGTGCTTCACAGGAGCGTAAATCAGACAAAATCTGACCCCGAGCCACATCAGGAGATATTAGGACAGGTGACCAAAAGCTTGGTCAAAGAGGGAGGTTTTAAGGAGCGTCTTAAAGGAGGAGAGAGAGAGAGGCGGAGAGGTTTAGGGAGGGAATTCCAGAGCTTGGGGCCCAGGCGGCTGAAGGCACGGCCGCCAATGGTGGAGCGATGGAAATCGGGGGGATGCTCAAGAGGCCAGAATTGGAGGAACGCAGAGATCTCGGAGGGTTGTAGGGCTGGAGGAGGTTACAGAGATAGGGAGGGTTGTAGGGACAGGAGGAGGTTACAGAGATAGGGAGGGTTGTAGGGACAGGAGGAGGTTACAGAGATAGGGAGGGTTGTAGGGGGCTGGAGGAGGTTACAGAGATAGGGAGTGTTGTAGGGGGCTGGAGGAGGTTACAGAGATAGGGAGGGTTGTAGGGGGCTGGAGGAGGTTACAGAGATAGGGAGGGTTGTAGGGGGCTGGAGGAGGTTACAGAGATAGGGAGGGTTGTAGGGGCTGGAGGGGGTTGCAGAGATAGGGAGGGTTGTCGGGGGCTGGAGGAGGTTACAGAGATAGGGAGGGTTGTAGGGGCTGGAGGAGGTTGCAGAGATAGGGAGGGTTGTCGGGGGCTGGAGGAGGTTACAGAGATAGGGAGGGTTGTAGGGGCTGGAGGAGGTTACAGAGATAGGGAGGGTTGTAGGGGCTGGAGGAGGTTACAGAGATAGGGAGGGTTGTAGGGGGCTGGAGGAGGTTACAGAGATAGGGAGGGTTGTAGGGGGCTGGAGGAGGTTACAGAGATAGGGAGGGTTGTAGGAGGCTGGAGGACGTTACAGAGATAGGGAGGGTTGTAGGGGCTGGAGGGGGTTACAGAGATAGGGAGGGTCGTAGGGGGCGGCAGGAGGTTAGATATAGGGAGGGTTGTTGGAGGCTGGAGGAGGTTACAGAGATAGGGAGGGTTGTAGGGGCTGGAGGAGTTTACAGAGATAGGGAGGGTTGTAGGGGCTGGAGGTTACAGAGATAGGGAGGGTTGTAGGGGCTGGAGGAGGTTACAGAGATAGGGAGGGTTGTAGGGGGCTGGAGGAGGTTACAGATAGGGAGGGTTGTAGGGGGCTGGAGGAGGTTACAGAGATAGGGAGGGTTGTAGGGGGCTGGAGGAGGTTACAGAGATAGTGAGGGTTGTGGAGGGCTGGAGGAGGTTACAGAGATAGGGAGGGTTGTAGGGGGCTGGAGGAGGTTACAGAGATAGGGAGGGTTGCAGGGGCTGGAGGAGGTTACAGAGATAGGGAGGGTTGTAGGGGGCTGGAGGTTACAGAGATAGGGAGGGTTGTAGGGGCTGGAGGAGGTTAGGGATAGGGATGGTTGTAGGGGCTGGAGGATGTTACAGAGATAGGGAGGGTTGTAGGGGCTGGAGGAGGTTACAGAGATAGGGAGGGTTGTAGGGGGCTGGAGGAGGTTACAGAGATCTCGGAGGGTTGTAGGGGCTGGAGGAGGTTAGAGAGATCTCGGAGGGTTGTGGGGGATATATGGTGTTGTATCATTTAACAAATTCTCCCTGTCTCTCTCTCTCTCTCTCTCCCCCTCGCTTTCTCTCTCTGTCTCTTTGTCTTTCTCTGTCTGTCACTCTCCCTTTCTCTCTCTCCCTCTCTATCTAAGGAGGGTAAGAAGGCATACGGGGTACCTGCCTTTATTAGCCGAGGCATAGAATATAAGAGCAGGGAGGTTATGCTCGAACTGTATAAAACACTAGTTAGGTCTCAGCTAGAGTACTGCGTGCAGTTCTGGTCACCACATTACAGGAAGGATGTGATTGCACTAGAGAGGGTACAGAGGAGATTTAAGAGGATGTTGCCAGGGCTGGGGCTTTTAGCTATGAGGAAAGATTGGATGAGGCTGGGGTTGTTTTCTTTAGAACAGAGGATGCTGAGGGGGATTTAAAGGTAAATCATGCTTGACTAATCTACTGGAATTTTTTGAGGATGTAACTGGTAAAATAGATAAGGGAGAACCAGTGGATGTGGTGTATTTGGACTTTCAGAAGGCTTTCGATAAGCTCCCACATAAGAGATTAGCGTGCAAAATTAAGGCACATGGGATTGGGGGCAAGGTATTGACTTGGATAGAGAACTGGTTGGCAGACAGAAAGCAAAGAGTTGGAATAAACGGGTCGTTTTCCGAGTGGCAGGCAGTGACTAGTGGGGTACCGCAAGGATCGGTCCTAGGACCCCAGCTGTTCACAATATATATTAATGATCTGGACGAGGGAATTGGATGTAATTATCTCCAAATTTGCAGACGACACAAAGCTGGGTGGGAGGGTAAGCTGTGAGGAGGATGTCGTGAAACTCCAGTACGATTTGGACAGATTGGGTGATTGGGCATAAACATGGCAAATGCAATAATGTGGATAAATGTGGTTATCCACTTTGGTGGCAAAAACAGGAAGGCAGATTATTTGAATGGCAATAGATTGGGAGAAGGGGAAGTGCAAAGAGGCCTGGGTGTTCTTGTGCACCAGTCGCTGAAGGTAAGCATGCAGGTACAGCAGGCGGTTAAGAAGGCAAATGGTATGTTGGCCTTCGTAGCAAGAGGGTTCGAGTACAGGAACAAGGATGTCTTGCTGCAGTTGTACAGAGCCTTGGTGAGACCGCACCTTGAGTATTGTGTGCAGTTTTGGTCGCCTTACCTGAGGAAGGACGACCTTGCCATGGAAGGAGTGCAGCGAAGATTCACCAGGCTGATACCTGGGATGGCAGGAATGACGTATGAGGAGAGATTGTGTCGATTGGGCTTATACTCACTGGAGTTTAAAAGATTGAGAGGGGATCTCATCGAAACCTATAAAATTCTGTCAGGCCTGGACAGACTAGATGCAGGAAGGATGTTTATGATGGCCGGGGAGTCCAGAACCAGGGGTCACAGTCTAAGGATAAGGGGTAAGCCATTTAGGACTGAAATGAGGAGGAATTTCTTCACCCAGAGAGTGGTGAACCTGTGGAATTCTCTGCCACAGAGGGCGGTGGAGGCCAGTTCATTAAATATATTCAAGAAGGAGTTGGATATATTTCTTAAGGCTAAAGGGATCAAGGGATATGGGGAGAAAGCAGGGACAGGGTACTGAATTTGGATGATCAGCCATGATCTCATTGAATGGCGGAGCAGGCTCGAAGGGCCTACTCTTGCTCCTATCGTCTATGTCTCTATGTTAACTGAGGTGTATAAAATCATGAGGGGCCGAGATAGAGTGGATAGGAAGGACCTATTTCCCCTTAGCAGAGAGGTCAATAACCAGGGGGCAGAGATTGAAAGTAATTGGTAGAAGGATTAGAGGGGATTTTTATTCACCCAGAGGGTGGTGGGGGTCTGGAACTCGCTGCCTGAAAGAGTGGGAGAGGCAGAGACCCTCAGTTTGAGAGATTGGGGAGAAGCAGGGACTGTATGCAAGAGTAGGTCTAGACTGTGGTTCTGTTCCTGGACTAACTGATCCAGTAGACACACAAGTTCAAACCCCACCCATGGCAACTGGAGGAATTTAAATTCAGTTAATTAAATAAATCCAGGAATTAAAAAGCTAGTGGTGACCATGAAACTACCGGGTTGTCTTAAAGAAAAACCCAACTGGTTCACCAATGTCCTAAGTTTTTTTTTTACTCATTCATGGGATGTGGGCGTCGCTGGCAAGGCCCAGCATTTATTGTCCATCCCCCTAATTGCCCCTTGAGAAGGTGGTGGTGAGCCGCCTTCTTGAACCGCTGCAGTCCGTGTGGTGAATGTGCTCCCACAGTGCTGTTAGGGAGGGAGTTCCAGGATTTTGACCCAGCGACGATGAAGGATCGGCCGATTATATTTCTAAGTCAGGATGGTTTGTGACTTGGAGGGGAACTTGGAGGCGGTGGTGTTCCCATGCGCCTGCTGCCCTTGTCCTTCTAGGTGGAAGAGGTCGCGGGTTTGGGAGGTGCTGCCGAAGAAGCCTTGGCGAGTTGCTGCAGTGCATCTTGTAGATGGTGCACACTGCAGCCACGGTGCGCCGGTGGTGGAGGGAGTGAATGTTTAAGGTCTTGAATGGGGTGCCCATCAAGCGGGCTGCTTTGTCCTGGATGGTGTCGAGCTTCTTGAGTGTTGTTGGAGCTGCAACTCATCCAGGCCAGTGGAGAGTATTCCATCACACTCCTTACTTGTGCCTTGTAGATGGTGGAAAGGCTTTGGGGAGTCAGGAGGTGAAACACTCGCCGCAGAATACCCAGGAGGGACTCCAAGAGGTTGGAGAAGCTGGGACAGTTCTTTGGAACAGAGAAGGTGAAGAGGTGACCCAATAGAGGTTCTCAAGATGATGAGGTTTTGATGGAATAGTTCTTCTCTTTCTCTACTCCCCTCCGGCGAGTGGGTCCAATAACCTAAGGTCATCGATTGAAAACCATTGGCAAAAGATCGAGAGGGGAGACGAGGAGAAATGTTTTCACTCCGAGAGTTGTGGGGCTCGGGAACGCCTGATCTGAAGAGGTGGTGGATGCCGATTCAATCAGTGACTTTAAAAGGCAGTTGGACGGGAGGGAGATGGGGGGGGGGGGGGAAGAGAGAGAGAGAGATGGAGTGAGGGAGGCACGGGGCGAGATGGAGGCGGAGGGAAGGAGAGAGAGGCGGAGGGAAGGAGAGAGAGGCGGAGGGAAGGAGAGAGAGGCGGAGGGAAGGAGAGAGAGGCGGAGGGAAGGAGAGAGAGGCGGAGGGAAGGAGAGAGAGACGGAGGGAAGGAGAGAGAGACGGAGGGAAGGAGAGAGAGACGGAGGGAAGGAGAGAGAGACGGAGGGAAGGAGAGAGAGACGGAGGGAAGGAGAGAGAGACGGAGGGAAGGAGAGAGAGACGGAGGGAAGGAGAGAGAGACGGAGGGAAGGAGAGAGAGACGGAGGGAAGGAGAGAGAGACGGAGGGAAGGAGAGAGAGACGGAGGGAAGGAGAGAGAGACGGAGGGAAGGAGAGAGAGACGGAGGGAAGGAGAGAGAGACGGAGGGAAGGAGAGAGAGACGGAGGGAAGGAGAGAGAGACGGAGGGAAGGAGAGAGAGACGGAGGGAAGGAGAGAGAGACGGAGGGAAGGAGAGAGAGACGGAGGGAAGGAGAGAGAGACGGAGGGAAGGAGAGAGAGACGGAGGGAAGGAGAGAGAGACGGAGGGAAGGAGAGAGAGACGGAGGGAAGGAGAGAGAGACGGAGGGAAGGAGAGAGAGACGGAGGGAAGGAGAGAGAGACGGAGGGAAGGAGAGAGAGACGGAGGGAAGGAGAGAGAGACGGAGGGAAGGAGAGAGAGACGGAGGGAAGGAGAGAGAGACGGAGGGAAGGAGAGAGAGACGGAGGGAAGGAGAGAGAGACGGAGGGAAGGAGAGAGAGACGGAGGGAAGGAGAGAGAGACGGAGGGAAGGAGAGAGAGACGGAGGGAAGGAGAGAGAGACGGAGGGAAGGAGAGAGAGACGGAGGGAAGGAGAGAGAGACGGAGGGAAGGAGAGAGAGACGGAGGGAAGGAGAGAGAGACGGAGGGAAGGAGAGAGAGACGGAGGGAAGGAGAGAGAGACGGAGGGAAGGAGAGAGAGACGGAGGGAAGGAGAGAGAGACGGAGGGAAGGAGAGAGAGACGGAGGGAAGGAGAGAGAGACGGAGGGAAGGAGAGAGAGACGGAGGGAAGGAGAGAGAGACGGAGGGAAGGAGAGAGAGACGGAGGGAAGGAGAGAGAGACGGAGGGAAGGAGAGAGAGACGGAGGGAAGGAGAGAGAGACGGAGGGAAGGAGAGAGAGACGGAGGGAAGGAGAGAGAGACGGAGGGAAGGAGAGAGAGACGGAGGGAAGGAGAGAGAGACGGAGGGAAGGAGAGAGAGACGGAGGGAAGGAGAGAGAGACGGAGGGAAGGAGAGAGAGACGGAGGGAAGGAGAGAGAGACGGAGGGAAGGAGAGAGAGACGGAGGGAAGGAGAGAGAGACGGAGGGAAGGAGAGAGAGACGGAGGGAAGGAGAGAGAGACGGAGGGAAGGAGAGAGAGACGGAGGGAAGGAGAGAGAGACGGAGGGAAGGAGAGAGAGACGGAGGGAAGGAGAGAGAGACGGAGGGAAGGAGAGAGAGACGGAGGGAAGGAGAGAGAGACGGAGGGAAGGAGAGAGAGACGGAGGGAAGGAGAGAGAGACGGAGGGAAGGAGAGAGAGACGGAGGGAAGGAGAGAGAGACGGAGGGAAGGAGAGAGAGACGGAGGGAAGGAGAGAGAGACGGAGGGAAGGAGAGAGAGACGGAGGGAAGGAGAGAGAGACGGAGGGAAGGAGAGAGAGACGGAGGGAAGGAGAGAGAGACGGAGGGAAGGAGAGAGAGACGGAGGGAAGGAGAGAGAGACGGAGGGAAGGAGAGAGAGACGGAGGGAAGGAGAGAGAGACGGAGGGAAGGAGAGAGAGACGGAGGGAAGGAGAGAGAGACGGAGGGAAGGAGAGAGAGACGGAGGGAAGGAGAGAGAGACGGAGGGAAGGAGAGAGAGACGGAGGGAAGGAGAGAGAGACGGAGGGAAGGAGAGAGAGACGGAGGGAAGGAGAGAGAGACGGAGGGAAGGAGAGAGAGACGGAGGGAAGGAGAGAGAGACGGAGGGAAGGAGAGAGAGACGGAGGGAAGGAGAGAGAGACGGAGGGAAGGAGAGAGAGACGGAGGGAAGGAGAGAGAGACGGAGGGAAGGAGAGAGAGACGGAGGGAAGGAGAGAGAGACGGAGGGAAGGAGAGAGAGACGGAGGGAAGGAGAGAGAGACGGAGGGAAGGAGAGAGAGACGGAGGGAAGGAGAGAGAGACGGAGGGAAGGAGAGAGAGACGGAGGGAAGGAGAGAGAGACGGAGGGAAGGAGAGAGAGACGGAGGGAAGGAGAGAGAGACGGAGGGAAGGAGAGAGAGACGGAGGGAAGGAGAGAGAGACGGAGGGAAGGAGAGAGAGACGGAGGGAAGGAGAGAGAGACGGAGGGAAGGAGAGAGAGACGGAGGGAAGGAGAGAGAGACGGAGGGAAGGAGAGAGAGACGGAGGGAAGGAGAGAGAGACGGAGGGAAGGAGAGAGAGACGGAGGGAAGGAGAGAGAGACGGAGGGAAGGAGAGAGAGACGGAGGGAAGGAGAGAGAGACGGAGGGAAGGAGAGAGAGACGGAGGGAAGGAGAGAGAGACGGAGGGAAGGAGAGAGAGACGGAGGGAAGGAGAGACGGAGGGAAGGAGAGAGAGACGGAGGGAAGGAGAGAGAGACGGAGGGAAGGAGAGACGGAGGGAAGGAGAGAGAGACGGAGGGAAGGAGAGAGACGGAGGGAAGGAGAGAGACGGAGGGAAGGAGAGAGACGGAGGGAAGGAGAGAGACGGAGGGAAGGAGAGAGACGGAGGGAAGGAGAGAGACGGAGGGAAGGAGAGAGACGATGGAGTGAAAGAGCAGAGAGAGAGAGAGAGAGAGAGAGAGAGCTAACTGTGAAGGTAGATTCAGTCTTCAGGCCAGACTGGGTGCAGCAGTGGAACAGACAGTGGAAGATTGTTATCTCCTTCGCCTCTGAATCTTTCTTCTCTTTGGCAGTCCCTCAGAACAGTGTTTCCTCTGCCCACCTGGGGCTCTCTTGCTGTGCCGGAGCTCCGAGTACAGCGTTTGTTTTGGGAGTCTCGTATCGGGCATGCGGACGATGCGACCCGTCCATCGGAGCTGATCGAGCGTGGTCAAAGCTTCGATGCTGGGGATGTTGGCCTGAGCGAGAACACTGACGTTGGTGCGCCTATCCTGGCCAATGGGATTTGCAGGATCTTGCAGAGGCAGCGTTGGTGGTACCTCTCCAGTGCTTCGAGGTGCCTTGGGAACGAGGAACCGAGGGAGTTACAGACAAAAAGCGGGGAGTGTAGAACTGAGCACGACCGATCTTTCAAAGAGCCTGCACAGGCACGATGGGCCGAAGGGCCTCCTTTCGTGCTGTAAGTTTCAGTGATTCGATGAAATCCCACCATGGCTGTTTTAGATGCCGAGAGGCTATTCCCATCCCTGGCTGGAGTGTGTCGGACCAGGGGAGGGTCAGTCTCAGAATAAGTGGTCGGCCATTTAGAACGGAGATGAGGAGAAATTTCTTCATTGAAACAGAAAAACAGGAGCAAGAGTCGGCCCTTCGAGCCTGCTCCGCCATTCAATATGATCATGGCTGATCCTCTATCTCAATACCATATTCCCACTCTCTCCCCATACCCCATGATGCCTTTTGTGTCCAGAAATCTATCTATCTCCTTCTTAAATATATTCAGTGACTTGGCCTCCACAGCCTTCTGTGGTAGAGAATTCCACAGGTTCACCGCCCTCTGAGTGAAGAAATTTCTCCTCATCTCAGTCCTAAATGTCCTACCCCGTATCCTGAGACTGTGACCCCTCGTTCTAGACCCCCCCCAGCCAGGGGAAACATCCTCCCTGCATCCAGTCTGTCTAGCCCTGTCAGAATTTTATACCTTTCAACGAGACCCCCTCTCATTCTTCTAAACTCTAGCGAATACAGGCCTAGTCGACCCAATCTCTCCTCATACGACAGTCCTGCCATCCCAGGAATCAGTCTGGTGAACCTTCGCTGCACTCCCTCTATGGCAAGTAAATCCTTGGAATAAACGGGTCGTTTTCCGAGTGGCAGGCAGTGACTAGTGGGGTACCGCAGGGGTCGGTCCTAGGACCCCAGCTATTCACAATATATATTAATGATCTAGACGAGGGAACTAGATATATCTCCAAGTTTGCAGACGACACAAAGCTGGGTGGGCGTTTGTGCTGTGAGGAGGATGCCGAGAAACTCCAGTATGATTTGGACAGGTTGGGTGATTGGGCAGATGCAGTATAATGTGGATGAATGCGAGGTTATCCACTTTGGTGGCAAAAACAGGAAGGCAGATTATTATCTGAACGGCAATAGATTGGGAGAAGGGGAAGTGCAGCGAGACCTGGATGTCCTTGTGCACCAGTTGCTGAAGGTAAGCATGCAGCTGCAGCAGACGGTTAAGGCAAATGGTATTTTGGCCTTCGTAGCGAGAGGGTTCGAGTACAGGAACAAGGATGTCTTGCTGCAGTTGTACAGGGCCTTGGTGAGACCACACCTGGAGTATTGTGTGCAGTTTTGGTCACCTTATCTGAGGAAGGATGTTCTTGCCATGGAGGGAGTGCAGCGAAGATTCACCAGACTGATACCTGGGATGGCAGGAATGACGTATGAGGAGAGATTGGGTCGATTGGGCTTATACTCGCTGGAGTTTAGAAGAATGAGAGGGGATCTCATTGAAACTGATAAAATTCTAACAGGACTAGACAGACTAGATGCAGGAAGGATGTTCCCGATGGCGGGGGAGTCCAGAACCAGGGGTCACAGTCTAAGGATAATGGGTAAGCCATTTAGGACAGAGATGAGGAGGGATTTCTTCACCCAGAGAGTGGTGAACCTGTGGAATTCTCTACCACAGAAGGCAGTTGAGGCCAATTCATTAAATATGCACGGTGGCATAGTGGTTAGCACTGTTGCCTCACAGCGCCAGGAACCCGGGTTCGAATCCGGCCTCGGGCGACTGTCTGTGTGGAGTTTGCACATTCTCCCCGTGTTTGCGTGGGTTTCCTCCGGGTGCTCCGGTTTCCTCCCAGTCCAAAGATGTGCGGGTTAGGTTGATTGGCTATGATAAATTGACCCTTAGTATTAGGGGGATTAAATACGTGGGGTTACGGGGATTGGGTGGGATATGTGTCAGTGCAGGCTCGATGGGCCGAAATGGCCTCAATCTGCACTGTGGGGATTCTGTGTTCTGTTCTGTGAAAGAGTTAGGTATGTTTCTTAAGGCTAAAGGGATCAAGGGATATGGGGAGAAAGCAGGGACAGGGTACTGAATTTGGATGATCAGCCATGATCTCATTGAAAGACGGAGCAGGCTCGAGGGGCCGAATGGCCTACTCCTGCTCCTATCTTCTATGCTTCCTTCAGTAAGGAGGCCAAAACCGCACACAGTACTCCAGGTGTGGTCTCACCAAGGCCCTGTATAACTGTAGTAAGACATCCTTGCTCCTGTACTCAAATCCTGTTGCAATGAAGGCCAACATACCATTTGCCTTCCTAACTGCTTGCTGCACCTGCATGTTTGCTTTCAGTGACTGATGTACAAGGACACCCAGGTCCCTCTGTACATCAGCATCTCCCAATCTATCACCATTGAAATAATACTCTACCTTTCTGTTTTTCCTACCGAAGTGGATAACTTCACTCAGAGGGCGGTGAATCTTTGGAATTCTCTGCCCCAGAGGGCTGTGGAGGCTCAGTCGTTGAGTATATTCAAGGCCGAGATCGATTATGATTTTCAGACACCAAGGGAACTGAGGGATCTGGCTGGAAAGTGGAATTGAGGTTGAAGATCAGCCATGGTCTAACTGGAATATCGTGACCGTTCTGAAGTAGTGTGTCCCAATTCTGAGCACCACACTTCAGGAAGGACATGAAGGCTTTGGAGAGGGTGCGGAGATTGACCAGAATGGTACCCAGGGGATGAGGGACTTCAGTGACGTGGAGAGACTGGAGAAGCTGGGATTGTTCTCCTTGGAGCAGAGAAGGTTAAGGCGGAGATTGACCAGAATGGTACCAGGGGATGAGGGACTTCAGTGACGTGGAGAGACTGGAGAAGCTGGGATTGTTCTCCTTGGAGCAGAGAAGGTTAAGGCGGAGATTGACCAGAATGGTACCAGGGGATGAGGGACTTCAGTGACGTGGAGAGACTGGAGAAGCTGGGGTTGTTCTCCTTAGAGCAGAGAAGGTTAAGGCGGAGATTGACCAGAATGGTACCAGGGGATGAGGGACTTCAGTTACGGGGAGAGACTGGTGAAGCTGGGATTGTTCTCTTTGGAGCAGAGAAGGTTAAGGGGGAGATTGACCAGAATGGTACCAGGGGATGAGAGACTTCAGTGACGTGGAGAGACTGGAGAAGCTGGGGTTGTTCTACTTGCGAGCAGAGGCTAAGGGGGAGATTGACCAGAATGGTACCCAGGGGATGAGGGACTTCAGTGACGTGGAGAGACTGGAGAAGCTGGGGTCGTTCTCCTTGGAGCAGAGAAGGTTAAGGGGAGATTGACCAGAATGGTACCAGGGGATGAGAGACTTCAGTGACGTGGAGACTGGAGAAGCTGGGATTGTTCTCCTTGGAGCAGAGAAGGTTAAGGGGGAGATTGACCAGAATGGTACCAGGGGATGAGGGACTTCAGTGATGTGGAGAAGCTGGGGTTGTTCTCCTTAGAGCAGAGAAGGTTAAGGGGGAGATTGACCAGAATGGCACCAGGGGATGAGGGAATTCAGTGACGCGGAGAGACTGGAGAAGCTGGGGTTGTTCTACTTGCGAGCAGAGAAGGTTAAGAGGAGAATTAATAGAGGCGTTCAAAATTGCAAGGGGTTTCGATACGAGCAGAGAGGGAGAAAGTGTTTCCAGTGGCAGGAGGGTCGGTAACCAGAGGACACAGATTGAAGGTAATCGGTAAAAGAACCAGAGGGGGAGATGAGGAGAATGTTTTTTACGCAGCGAGTTGTGGTGATCTGGAATGCGCTGCCTGAAAGGGCAGTGGGAGCAGATTCAATGATGGGCTGAACGGCCTCCTCTTGCGCTGTATCATTCAACGATTCTATTTATATTCTCAGCCTTAACAGGAGCAGAAACAACACTGGCTTATTTAAAGTATGATTTATTGAATATCTCTCCATAATTGTTTCTTTTTCCCCCGTTTCCTATTCTCTCCCCCCCACCCAACCCACACCCTTCGGTGAATATACATTTAGATTCTAGACACCAGTGCAGAGCACCCTCCCCAGCTCGGGTCAACGCCCTGTGGGGTTCCAGCCACGGGACCAGGTCAGGACAGACACAGGAGGTACACACTGATCGACGGGGAGAGGGGGGCGAACCAGCGAGCCGCCCCATCCCTCTCCTCACATGGCAAAGAGGATGAGGAACGCCACCATCAAGCAGAACAGCCCCATCGCCTCAGAGAGCGCGAAGCCCAAGATCGCGTAGGAGAATAACTGTTGCTTCAGTGAGGGGTTCCTGCAGGAGACAGAGAGAGAGGAGGGGACATTAAATACGGCAACACAGTACTAAATATATAGCAGTTATACACACACACCAGAACTCAGTGCGGCTCACCCTCAGTACCGCCCCTCCGACAGTGCGACGCTCCCTCAGTACTGCCCCCTTCAACAGTGCAGCGCTCCCTCAGTACCGCCCCTCCGACAATGCGGCGCCCCCTCAGTACCTTCCCTCCGACAGTGCGGCACTCCCTCAGTATCGCCCCTCCGACAGTGCGATGCTCCCGCAGTACTGCCCCACCGACAGTGCGGCGCTCCCTCAGTACCGCCCCTCCGGCAGTGCGGCGCTCCCTCAGTACTGCCCCACCGACAGTGCGGCGCTCCCTCAGTACTGCCCCTCCGACAGTGCGGCGCTCCCCCAGTACTGCCCCTCCGACAGTGCGGCGCTCCCACAGTACCTTCCCTCCGACAGTGCGACACTCCATCAGTACCGCCCCTCCGACACTCCCTCAGTACCGCCCCTCCGACAGTGCGACGCTCCCTCAGTACTGCCCCTCCGACAGTGCGGCCCACCCTCAGTACTGCCCTCCTACAGTGCGGCTCTCCCTCAGTACTGCCCCTCCGACAGTGCTGCGCTCCCTCAATACCGCCCCTCCGACAGTTCGGCGCTCCCTCAGTACTGCCCCACCGACAGTGCGGCGCTCCCTCACCTGGCGTAACCGATGATGAGGCTGCCGAACACAGTTCCGATACCGGCCCCTGAGCCGGCCACTCCCACTGTGGCTGCCCCGGCCCCGATGAACTTGGCCGCCGTGTCGATATCTCGGCTCAGTGCGCTCGTCTGGAACTCCCGGCGCGTCACCGGGAGGAGGGCCGTGGCGGTCCCTGCCGGAGCATTCTGGGAGAGAGGGAGACAGAGGGGGAGAGAGGGAGGCAGAGAGAGAGAGAGAGGGAGGGAAGGGGAGAGGGAGGGAGAGAGAAACGTAGGGCATGGAGAAGGAGGGAAATCCACTTTAGATACTAGAGCACATTCTGGATGTCCTAACTCTCGTTAAAAAAAGCCAAACTACCCCCCGCCCCGCCCCGAGGTTTTTCCTTGTCGACACCGAGGGGCTCCCGGACGAGGCTCCCTCAGACCTCAGTAACGGCAGGGGAAACATCGCCAACACTCCCACAACATGTCTCTAACTAACCGACCGCCCATTAACCCAGCGTCAAGCCAGATTTGTTCCCCAGCCCACCCTTTCAAAAGCTAGACCAGTTCGGAGGAGATACCGTCGACCGTGTTGTCCCGATGCCTTCGAGGGAGGAACCCATTCAGCCCCTCGAGCCGATTACATTAGGAACAGGAGGAGGCCATTCAGCCCCTCGAGCCGATTACATTAGGAACAGGAGGAGGCCATTCAGCCCCCGTCGAGCCTGTTACATTAGGAACAGGAGTTGGCCATTCGGCCCCTCGAGCCTGCTCCACCATTTAATGAGATCATGGCTGATCAGCCAAATTCAGTACCCTGTCCCTGCTTTCTCCCCATATCCCTTGATCCCTTTAGCCGTAAGAAATATATCCAACTCCTTCTTGAATATATTTAATGAATTGGCTTCAACTGCCTTCTGTGGTAGAGAATTCCACAGGTTCACCACTCTCTGGGTGAAGAAATTCCTCCTCCTCTCTGTCCTAAATGGCTTACCCCTTATCCTTAGACTGTGACCCCTGGTTCTGGACTCCCCCGCCATCGGGAACATCCTTCCTGCATCTAGTCTGTCTAGTCCTGTTAGAATTTTATAAGTTTCAATGAAATCCCCTCTTATTCTTCTAAACTCCAGCGAATATAAGCCCAATCGACCCAATCTCTCCTCATATGTCATTCCTGCCATCCCAGGTATCAGTCTGGTGAATCTTCGCTGCACTCCCTGCATGGCAAGAACATCCTTCCTCAGATAAGGCGACCAAAACTGCACACAATACTCAAGGTGTGGTCTCACCAAGGCCCTGTACAACTGCAGCAAGACATCCATGCTCCTGTACTCGAACCCTCTCGCTACAAAGACCAACATACCATTTGCCTTCTTAACCGCCTGCTGCAGCTGCATGCTTACCTTCAGCGGCTGGTGCACAAGGACACCCAGGTCTCGTTGCACTTCCCCTTTTCCCAATCTATTGCCGTTCAGATAATTATCTGTCTTCCTGTTTTTTGCCACCGAAGTGGATAACCTCGCATTTATCTACATTATACTGCATCTGCCCAATCGCCCAACCTGTCCAAATCGTACTAGAGTTTCCCAACCCTCTAAACAAGGGAATCCGAACTGGTCTTAAATTGAATGGGGCAGTTTTTTTTCTTTAAAAAACAATCTTAAAACAAGATGAGACGACTCCAGACCCACCTGCTGCAGCCCGGACTCTGGTCTGCTTAGGGCCGATGCCGAGACTGGTCGGTACAGCAATCTCGAACTAGAACGGACCTGCAATACAACACACGCAAAAAACAACACGTCAGGTAAATCGGCGACACTTAAAGCCGCACGCTTTCGACCGGAGTCAGGGACCCGACACATGCCCAAAGGACGCATCTCAGTGGGTCTCACCTCACCCGTCCCCCCCGCCACACCTCGAGAAGGTGGTGGTGAGCCGCCTTCTTGAATGGCTGCAGTCCGGTGCGGTGAAGGTGCTCCTGCGGAACTGTTAGCCCGTGGCTCAGTGGGCAGCGCGCGCTCGCTCGCTGAGTCAGAAGGTTGTGTGTGCGCGAGTCCCCACTTCAGAGATTTAAACCCCGTAATCCAGGCTGACTCTGTCGGAGGGGCGGCGCGGAGGGAGCGCCGCGCTGTCGGAGGGGCGGCGCGGAGGGAGCGCCGCGCTGTCGGAGGGGCGGCGCGGAGGGAGCGCCGCGCTGTCGGAGGGGCGGCGCGGAGGGAGCGCCGCGCTGTCGGAGGAGCAGTACTGAGGGAGCGCCGCGCTGTCGGAGGGGCGGTGCTGAGGGAACGCCGCGCTGTCGGAGGGGCTCCCTCAGTACTGCCCCTCCGACAAGTTCAGTGGCTGCACAAATACATTCTCTTCCGAACATATCTCCCCTTTTAAACAGCTGCATTGGGTTGTATTCTCAGTTATTTGCATGTTACCGCCCCCAGCCTTGGACTTTGTTTAATTTTGAGACAATCCGGTTGAACGCACTGCTTTAAAAAAAAACACAGCAACAGAGCAGTTAATAGATGCAAAAAACACATTTTTAAGACAAGGAGTGTGATGGAATACTCTCCACTTGCCTGGATGAGTGCAGCTCCAACAACACTCAAGAAGCTCGACACCATCCAAAACAAAGCAGCCCGCTTGATTGGCACCCCATCCACCACCTTAAACATTCACTCCCTCCACCACCGTGGCTGCAGCGTGTGTACCAACTCAGTTATACAGCACAGAAAGAGGCCCTTCGGCCCATCGTGTCCGCGCCGGCCATCAAGCCCTGTCTATTCTAATCCCATTTTCCAGCACTTGGTCCATAGCCTTGTATGCTATGGCGTTTCAAGTGCTCACCTAAATGCTTCTTGAATGTTGTGAGGGTTCCTGCCTCTACCACCCTTTCAGGCAGTGAGTTCCAGATTCCAACCACCCTCTGGGTGAAAAAGTTTTTCCTCAAATCCCCTCTAAACCTCCTGCCCCTTACCTTGAAACTATGCCCCCCTGGTTATTGATCCCTCCACGAAGGGGAAAAGTTCCTTTCTATCTACCCTATCTATGCCCCTCATAATTTTGTACACCTCAATCAGGTCCCCCCTCAGCCTTCTCTGCTCCAAGGAAAACAACCCCAACCTGTCCAGTCTCTCTTCATAGCTGAAGCGCTCCATCCCAGGTAACATCCTGGTGAATCTCCTCTGCACCCTCTCCAATGCAATCACATCCTTCCTATAGTGTGGCGACCAGAACTGCACACAGTATTCCAGCTGTGGCCTAAACAGCGTTTTGTACAGCTCCATCATAACCTCCCTGCTCTTATATTCTATGCCTCGGCTAATGAAGGCAAGTATCCCATATGCCTTCTTAACCACCTTATCTGCCGGTCCTGCTGCCTTCAGGGATCTATGTACATGCACACCAAGGTTCCTCTGTCCTTCCTAGGGTCCTACCATTCATTGTGTATTCCCTTGCCTTGTGAGTCCTCCCAAAATGCATCACCTCACACTTTTCAGGGTTAAATTCCATTTGCCACTGTTCTGCCCATCTGTCCAACCCGTCGCACCAAGGCCCTATATAATTGGAGTAAGACTTCTTTACTCCCGTACTCACGAGTACTTCATTGACGTAAATGGGTTTGGGACGTACTGAGGTGGTGAAAGGCGCTGGAGAAATTAGAGTCTCTCTTTTACATTAAGGAGGGGAATTGATGCGATCAGGAAGGAACAACGCATGTTACAGGAGGTCGCTCTGACCCCTCTCTCACACTCCTGCATCTGGGGAGCTCGCTCCAACCCCTCTCATTCACACTCCTGTATCTGGGGAGGTCTCTCTAAACCCTCTCTCACTCCTGTATCTGGGGAGGTCCCTCTAACCTCTCTCTCACACACTCCTGCATCTGGGGAGCTCGCTCCAACCCCTCTCATTCACACTCCTGTATCTGGGGAGGTCTCTCTAAACCCTCTCTCACTCCTGTATCTGGGGAGGTCCCTCTAACCTCTCTCTCACACACTCCTGTATCTGGGGAGGTCGCTCCAACCCCTCTCATTCACACTCCTGTATCTGGGGAGGTCTCTCTAACCCCTCTCTCACTCCTGTATCTGGGGAGGTCGCTCTAACCCCTCTCTCACACACTCCTGTATCTGGGGAGGTCCCTCTAACCCCTCTCATACACTCCTGTATCTGGGGAGGTCCCTCTAACCCCTCTCATACACTCCTGTATCTGGGGAGGTCCCTCTAACTCCTCTCTCACACACTCCTGTATCTGGGGAGGTCCCTCTCGCCCCTCTCTCTCACACTCCTGTATCTGGTGAGGTCTCTCTAACCCCTCTCACACACTCCTGTATCTGGGGAGGTCGCTCCAACCCCTCTCATTCACACTCCTGTATCTGGGGAGGTCTCTCTAACCCCTCTCTCTCACTCCTGTATCTGGGGAGGTCCCTCTAACCCCTCTCTCACACTCCTGCATCTGGGGAGCTCGCTCCAACCCCTCTCATTCACACTCCTGTATCTGGGGAGGTCTCTCTAACCCCTCTCTCACTCCTGTATCTGGGGAGGTCGCTCTAACCCCTCTCTCACACACTCCTGTATCTGGGGAGGTCCCTCTAACCCCTCTCATACACTCCTGTATCTGGGGAGGTCCCTCTCGCCCCTCTCTCTCACACTCCTGTATCTGGTGAGGTCTCTCTAACCCCTCTCTCTCACACTCCTGTATCTGGGGAGGTCTCTCTAACCCCTCTCACACACTCCTGTATCTGGGGAGGTCGCTCTAACCCCTCTCTCTCACACTCCTGTATCTGGTGAGGTCTCTCTAACCCCTCTCTCTCACACTCCTGTATCTGGGGAGGTCCCTTTCGCCCCTCTCTCTCACACTCCTGTATCTGGTGAGGTCTCTCTAACCCCTCTCTCTCACACTCCTGTATCTGGTGAGGTCTCTCTAACCCCTCTCACACACTCCTGTATCTGGGGAGGTCGCTCTAACCCCTCTCACACACTCCTGTATCTGGTGAGGTCTCTCTAACCCCTCACACACACTCCTGTATCTGGGGAGGTCCCTCTAACCCCTCTCTCTCTCACTCCTGTATCTGGGGAGGTCCCTCTAACCCCTCTCTCTCACACTCCTGTATCTGGGGAGGTCCCTCTAACCCCTCTCTCACACTCCTGTATCTGGGGAGGTCCCTCTAACCCCTCTCTCTCACACTCCTGTATCTGGGGAGGTCTCTCTAACCCCTCTCTCACACTTCTGTATCTGGGGAGGTCCCTCTAAACCCTCTCTCTCACACTCCTGTATCCCTCCACCACCGACGCACCGTGGCTGCAGTGTGTACCATCTACAAGATGCACTGCAGCAAATCGCCAAGGCTTCTTCGGCAGCACTTCCCAAACCCGCGACCTCTTCCACCTAGAAGGACAAGGGCAGCAGGCGGGCGGGAACACCGCCACCTCCAAGTTCCACCTCCGAGTCACACACACACCCCATCCTGACTTGGAAATATATCGGCCGTTCCGTCATCGTCGCTGGGTCAAAATCCTGGAACTCCCTCCCTAACAGCACTGTGGGAGCACCTTCACCACACGGGACTGCAGCGTTTCAAGGCGGCGGCTCACCACCACCTTCTCAAGGGGCGACTAGCGATGGGCAATAAATGCCAGCGATGCCCGCATCCCAAAGGAAATTCCCCCTCCTTTGATTCACTGCATGAAAACTGAATTAAGCACAGAGTTAAAAATGAACAAAAGTTACATGGATCGATCACACCGACAAATGCAACAGTTTGCAATCTGCATTAATTTTTTTTTTTTTAAACTTCCCCTGGTTACATGGCCACCCCAGCAAAATTGGACATTTTAAAATTTAAAAAATAAAAACTGGGAGACTCGAGTTGCAGGTTTTAAACCAAGTGGATGCCAGCTTTCAAACGACCATAGAACACATACACCAGAAACGCTGTTTACGGAGGTCACGGACCATCAAAGACCCTACCCACCCCCAGCCACAGTCTGTTCGCCCTCCTGCCATCTGGGAGACGCTACAGATGCATTCGCACCCGAACGACCAGATTTAGGAACAGCTTCTTTCCCAGGGCTGTCATCCTACTGAACTCCACAAATAAACTCTAAATCCTGCACATCTGCCAATGCACTTTACAAGCCAAATGAATGTTGAATGTTTAAATGTCTTGATCTAAATGTACACTCTCGGGAGCCGCAAGCCTACATTTCGTTGTACTGCACTTGTGCACTAACAATGACAATAAAGTTGATTATGATGATTATTATTTGATAACTTCAATCCAGTGACTGCGTGGCAGAAAGATCCATCTCGCCAAGCATCGATTCACTAAATGGCACAACTTTAAACTGCAACTCTGTCAGTAACAACTTGAACTGGTTTAAAAAACACACCATGAGCCAGTTTGCAACCTGCATCGATTCAATAGAGCAATCGCACAATTATAAATTGCAATTGTGCCGTAAAAAAAAATTGCACATTTGAATTGATTTTAAGAACACAAGAATTAGGAGCAGGAGTGGGCCATTCGGCCCCTCGAGCCTGCTCCGCCATTCAGTAAGATCATAGCTCATCATCGACCTTGACTCCACTCTCCCGCCCGATCCCCATGTCCCCTCGAGTCCAAAAATCTATCGAGCTCAGCCTTGAATATACTCAACGACTGTGAGCCTCCACAGCCCTCTGGGGCAGAGAATTCCAAAGATTCACCGCCCTCTAAGTGAAGAAATTCCTCCTCATCTCAGTCCTAAATGGCCGACCCCTTATCCTGAGACTGTGACCCCTGGTTCTAGACTCTCCAGCCAGGGGGGAAACATCCTCCCAGCATCTACCCTGTCAAGCCCTGTAAGAATTTTGTATGTTTCAATGAGCTCACATAAAAAAACATAGATACATAGAAGATAGGAGCAGGAGTAGGCCATTCGGCCCCTCGAGGCCATTCAATGCGATAATGGCTGATCATCCAAATTCAGTACCCTGTCCCTGCCTTCTCCCCATATCCCTTTAGCCGTAAGAAATATAACTAACTCTTTCTTGAATATATTTAATGAATTGTCCTCCACTGCCTTCTGTGGTAGAGAATTCCACAGGTTCACCACTCTCTGGGTGAAGAAATTCCTCCTCATCTCAGTCCTAAATGGCTTACCCCTTATCCTTAGACTGTGACCCCTGGTTCTGGACTCCCCGACCATCGGGAACATCCTTCCTGCATCTAGTCTGTCTAGTCCTGTTAGAATTTTATAAGTGTCAATGAGATCCCCTCTCATTCTTCTAAACTCCAGCGAGTATAAGCCCAATCGACTCAATCCCCCCCATCCCAGGAATCAATCTCGTGAACCTTTGCTACACTCCCTCTATGGCAAGAACACCCTTCCTTAGGTAAGGAGACCAAAGCTGTGCACAGTACTCCAGGTGTGGTCTCACCAGGACCCTATATAATGGCAGCTGCACTTAAACTTATTATCTTGACTGCAAAGCAATCTCTCCCCGCAATGATCCACTGGATAAACTGCACAAATTTTAAATTGTAATTCTCTTGTTAAAAACAAAACGCGATTCTTTTGTGAAAAATCGCAGATTTGAATAGATTTTAAAAACGCACCAGGAGCCAGTTTGCAAACTGCATTTTATTCAACACCCCCCGCCCCCCCCCCCCAATTGCAATGGAGCAAATGCACCTCTTTCTGCATTATCAGAGCATTTGTATATTTGAATTGCAATCCTTTAACACAATGCCAATTTGCAAACTACATTTTATTCAATCGCCCCGACTGCAAATGCACTTTTCACTAGAATCACAGAAATTTACAGTACGGAAGGAGGCCATTCGTCCCATCGTGTCCGTGCCGGCCGACAAAGAGCTCTCCAGCCTAATCCCGCTCTCGGTCCGTAGCCCTGTAGGTTACGGCACTTCGAGTGCTTATCCAAGTACTGTTTAAATGCGATGAGGGTCTCTGCCTCTCCCACCCTTTCAGGCAGTGCGTTCCAGACCCCCACCACCCTCTGGGTGAAAAAAATCCCCTCAAATCCCCTCTAAACCTTCCACCAATTACTTTAAATCTGTGCCCCCCTGGTTATTGACCTCTCTGCTAAGGGGAAATCGGTCCTTCCTGTCCACTCTGTCGAGGCCCCTCATAATTTTATACACCTCAATTAAATCTCCCCCTCAGCCTCCTCTGTTCCAAAGAAAACAACCCCAGCCTTATCCAATCTTTCCTCATTAGCTAAAATTCCCCAGCCCAGGCAACATCCTCGTAAATCTCCTTTGCACCCTCTCTAGTGCAAAAACTGCAGATTTGAATTGAGTGAATGACCTGATTTTAAAATGCATCAGGGTGCCAGTTTGCAAACTGCATTTTTTTTGACTCCCCCAGCCCTGACTGCGATGCAGTAAATGCATTTTTCCCTTGCAATCAAGTACAGGTAGACTACCTTTTATCCGAACTTCCGAAAACCGAAACCCTCTAAAAACCGAAGGTTTTTTCGTTCAGCGTAAGTCGTGCGCATGACATGACCAGAGTGGCGCACGACTTACGCTGAGCAGAGGGTCAGCGTAAGTCATGCGCACGACCCCGACCCCCACCGCCGACCCCCGCGCCGACCCTGACCCCCGCCGACCCACCCCCGACAAATTTCCCAGTCTTATAAAATACCTTCCGAAATCCTAAATTTTCCGAAAACCGAAACACGGCTGGTCCCGAGGTTTTCGGGTAAAGGATAGTCTACCTGTATTACTGTATTCGCTGCTCACGATGTGGTCTCCTCTACATTGGGGAGACCAAACGCAGATTGGGCGACCGCTTTGCGGAACACCTCCGTTCAGTCCGTAAGGGGGACCCCGAGCTTCCGGTCGCCTGTCATTTTAATTCACCGCCCCATTCCCCACTCGGACCTCACCGTCCTTGGCCTCTTGCATTGTTCCACGGAAACCCAGCGTAAGAACATAAGAAGTAGGAGCAGGAGTAGGCCATACGGCCCCTTGGGCTTGCTCCGCCATTCAATCGGATCATGGCTGATCTGAATCTAGACTCACGTCCACTTCCCTGCCCTCTCCCCGTAACCCCTAATTCCCTTATCTGCTAGGAAACTGTCTATCTCCATTTTAAATGTATTTAATGTCGCAGCTTCCACAGCTCTCTGGGGTAGCAAATTCCACAGATTCACCACCCTCCGAGTGAAGAAGTTTCTCCTCATCTCAGTTTTGAAAGGGCAGCCCCTTATTCTTAGATTATGCCCCCTAGTTCTAGTCTCACCCATCAGTGGAAACATCCTCCCCGCATCCACCCGATCAAGCCCCCTCACAATCTTATATGTTTCGATAAGATCGCCTCTCATTCTTCTGAACTCCAATGAGTAGAGTCCCAACCTACTCAACCTTTCCTCATACGTCAACCCCCTCATCTCCGGAATCAACCGAGTGAACCTTCTCTGAACCGCCTCGAGAGCAAGTATATCTTTTCTTAAATATGGAAACCAAAACTGCACGCAGTATTCCAGGTGTGGCCTCACCAATACCCTGTATAACTGCAGCAAGACGTCCCTGCTTTTATACTCCATCCCCCCTGCAATAAAAGCCAAGATTCCATTGGCCTTCCTGATCACCTGCTGCACCTGCATATTAACCTTCTGTGTTTCATGCACCAGGATCCCCAGATCCCTTTGTACTGTAGCACTTTGCAGTTTCTCTCCATTTAGATAATCACTTGCTCTTTGATTTTTTCTGCCAAAGTGCACAACCTCACACTTTCCAACATTATATTGCATCTGCCAAATCTCTGCCCACTCACTTAGCCGGTCTCGAGGAACAGCACCTCATCTTCCGATTAGGCACTTTACAGTCTTCAGGGCTCAATATCGAGTGCAACAACTTCAGATCATAACCTCGGCCCCCATCGTATTTTTATATTTTTAATCTACACTTTAGGGTTGTGCCTTTTCCCTTTTTTTTCCAACCTCTCTCCCACGACAGCTATCTTTCACTCTGCCAGCACATTTTTACACTTCATCTAGAGCCAGTTTGTTTCTTTACCTGTCCTTTTACCATCTCATCTCGCCTTGAATATCTCTTAATGTCTCTTCTTACATCGCCTCCCCCATTTCCCAGCCCCTAAACTGCCTTTTGTTTCATTTCCTGCCCTTTTTCTCTCAGTTCTGAAAAAGGGTTTCCACCCGAAACGTTGACTCTACAGGTAGACTATCCTTTATCCGAACTCCCGAAAACCGGAAACCTCTAAAAACCGAAAGTTTTTTCGTTCAGCGTAAGTCGCGCGCACGACATGACCAGAGTGGCGCACGACTTACGCTGAGCAGGGCAGAGGGTCACAGAGTTCCCACCTGGGTAGGAGATTGCAGGCCTAGCCGGGCAGTGTGAAGGAGGTACCGGGCAAAAGGAAAAATATCCGTCATATTGGGCAGAAACAACAAAAACCCAAAACAAACTCAATTGCTACTTGGCCCTAAACAGACAATACAACATGGCTGATTACCTGACCATGGTAAAGGATAGCAAACTGAGAAAAACCATGACAATGTACAGACTTAGTGAACATAAGCCTGGCGATCGAAAAAAGGTAGACACAGGCAGACCCGGCTGCCAAGAGAGGACAGGATATGCTCTCACTGCAGTCAGGGAGTGGTGGAGACAGAGATGCACTTCCTCACAGCTTGTAGAAAATATCAGGGCATAAGGGAGAATTTCTACCCAAAAGTCACAAAAATATGCCCGGAATTCAGAAATTTGAATGACGACCAAAAACTCCCATACCTACTAGGGGAAGAGAGAAATTGTGTAACCTTAGCGGCACACTATGTTACAGCTTGCCATAAACAGAGGGACAACCACTAAATATAAGAAAAGAGTATACACAAATTATGTATGAATGTATATTTATACACTCAGGGATATATCTGTTTATACACTGTATGGATAGATCTGTATTTATGTGTTCAACCATGAATGTTTTTCGATGCTTTGGCAACATAAGATGTACCTTGTCATGCCAATAAAGCGATTTGAATTGAATTGAATTGAGTGAACCCAACAATACAGCGGCCGGTCCGATAGCTGCAGCGACCCGTCCGATATTCTTTTCTCCCCCGACCCGCCCGATATTCTTTTCTCCCCCCCCCCCCCCACCACACCCGACCCGACCCCCGACCGGTAGCCTGAACTTTTAACATTTATATTAAATACAAATTTCCCAGTCTTATAATACCATCTGAAATCCGAAAAATTCCGAAAACCGAAACTCAGCTGGTCCCAAGGCTTTCGGAAAAGGGATAGTGTACCTGTATATTCTCTCTCCACGGATGTTGCCTGGCCTGCTGAGTTTCCCCCCCGGCATTTTTTGTTGCACTTTTCTGTGCCTTGCACTGATTCACTGGAGCAATTGCACAATTTTAAATTGAAACACTCTCGTGTGCGAGAAAAATTAGCAGATTTGACCGGATTTTTAAAATGCATCAGTTTGCAAACTGCATTTAATTGCAAAAGCTCTTCCCCCCCCCCCCCTGACTGCAATGCAGCAAATGATGCACAATTTAAAATGGCAATTCTTTGGTGAAACAATTGCAACTCGTGTGTGAAAAATTTAGCAGATTTGACCTGATTTTAAAATGCACCAGTTTGCAAACTGCATTTAATTGCAAAACCTCTCCCCCACTGACTGCAATGCAGCAAATGCATCTACATATAAGAACATAAGAAATAGGAGCAGGAGTAGGCCAATCGGCCCCTCGAGCCTGCTCCGCCATTCAATAAGATCACGGCTGATCTGATCCTAACCGCCAATCCACTATCACAGAACCATCTCCTGAATCTAACAGTATTAGACACACGAAATAGGAGCAGGATCAGGCTACACGGCCCCTGGGCCTGCTCCGCTACCCACAGGGCCATGACCGATCCGAATCTAGACGCATATCCAAATTCCTGCCCGCTCCCCGTAACCCTTAATTCCCTTTACTTCTAGGAAACTGTCTATTTCTGTTTTAAATTTATGTAATAATGTAACTTCTACAGCTTTTTGGGGCAGCATATTCCATGGACCTACCACCCTCTGAGTGAAGTAGTTCCTCCTCATCTCAGTTTTGAAAGAGCAGCCCCTTATTCTAAGACTATGCCCCCTAGTTCTAGTTTCACCCATCATCGGGAACATCCTCCCCGCATCCACCCGATCCAACCCCTTCACAATCTTATATGTTTCAATAAGATCGCCTCTCATTCTTCTGAACTCCAATGAGTAGAGTCCCAATCTACTCAACCTCTCCTCATATGTCCATCCCCTCATCCCCGGGATTAGCCGAGTGAACCTTCTTTGTACTGACTCGAGAGCAAGTATGTCTTTTCTTAAGTATGGACACCAAAACTGTATGCAGTATTCCAGGTGCGGTCTCACCAATACCTTGTATTCTGTGCCTTGCACTGATTCACTGGAGCAATTGCACAATTTTAAATTGAAACTCTCTCACGTGCGAGAAAAATTAGCAGATTTGACCGGATTTTTTAAATGCATCAGTTTGCAAACTGCATTTAATTGCAAAACCTCTCCCCCCCCCCCCCCCCCCCACTGACTGCAGTGCAGCAAATGCATCTCTCCCTATGCACAATTTAAAATGGCAATTCTTTGGTGAAATAATAGCAACTCTTGTGTGTGAGAAAAATTTAGCAGATTTGACCTGATTTTAAAATGTACCAGTTTGCAAACTGCATTTCATTGCAAAACCTCTCCCCCACTGACTGCAATGCAGCAAATGCACTTTTCCCTGCCTTGCATTGAGGCCTTGTTCTTGGCCAGAGGTCACCCCCACCTCTCCTTCCCTCCTTCCTTCTCCCTCTCCTTGGCCCACTTTCACACTCCCCCCATCTTCTCTTACCAAGGCGGCGGGCGTGGAGACGAACTTGGCGCAGGTGTACATGGTTGCCAGAGAGCGGGTGCAAGCAGAGGGGGGGGGGTGAACGAAATAAGACTTCCTAGAAGGGAAAAAAAGAGACAAAATGGAGGATGGGTTAGCGACACTCGCAGAAATTGGCCGCTCATCGGCGATTAAAAGGACTTAAAGCACGCAATCGCCGCGCCAGATGCCGGCCAGGGCGCCCGTCAAAGAGATTTGACGGGAGCGGGGGCCGGCTGGAGGGGTGAAAGAGGCGGATGGAGGCCGATTACAGTCGCTCCCCCCTCCCAATCACCGCCATGACACTTACCCGCGGCAGGAAGAGGAGCGAAGAGAGGGAGAGACCGCGCATGCGCAAGTCCGCCACTTAAAGGATTTTTCACTTGGCCGCGGCGCTAAATCCCTCTTAAAGGCGCAGGGCCAGTTCTCACTCCAACTTGTTCTCCCTGTAGATTCCTCAACTTTTTCACTGTTTTCTCCACTTTTTTTCCTTTTTCTTTCCACCTTTTTCCGTTGGTTCCACTTTTTCCCTGTTCTTTCCACTTTTTTCCCTGTTTTCTTCACCTTTCCCCCTGTTTTTTCCCACTATTTCTCCTGTTTTCTGAACTTTTTCCCAGTTTTCTCAACTTTTTCCCACTTTTCTCAACTTTTTCCCTGTTTTTTCCACTTTTTCTCCTGTTTTCTCCACTTTGTCCTGTTTTCTCTGCCTTTTTCCCCTTATTTCTCCACTCCTCCATGTTCTTTCAACTCTTTACCTGGGTTTCTCCACTTTTTTTCCCTGTTTTCTCTACTTTTTCCCTGTTTTTTCCACTTTTTTCTCCATTTTCTTCAACCCTTTCTCCTGTTTTCTCCACTTTACTCTTTTAAAAGTTCAATCCTAATTTTTCACTAAATCCTTTTCTCCATTTCTGTTTCCCTCTTAAAGGTGCAGTCCTATTTTAGCATCTCTTTATTTCTCTCCTTCTGTCTATCTCTCTCTCTCTGTCTCTCTCTCTGTCTGTCTCTCTCTCTGTCTCTCTGTCTCTCTCTCGCTGTCTCTCTCTCAATTCAATTCAATTCAATTCGCTTTATTGGCATGACAAGGTACATCTTATGTTGCCAAAGCATCGAAAAACATTTATGGTTGAACACATAAACGCAGATCTATTCATACAGTGTATAAACAGATATATCCCTGAGTGTATAAATATACATTCGTATAATTTGCATATACTCTTTTCATTCTCTGTGTCTCTCTCTCTCTAAATGTCTCTTTCACACTGTTTTTCTTTCTCGTCCTTTCCCTCTCTCTCACACAATGTTTTTTTAACTCTCTCTTTACCTCTCTCAAAGGCACCATCCATTTTTTGTCTCTCTATCTCTGTCACCCGTTCCCATCCTCAAATCCCCATCAAAGCCAGCTAACTTCTGCTAGAGGAGGAGGAGGACGCATGTCAAAATAACGCCATTATTTCCTAATCCAGCGGTTCCTGTAGATCCAGTTATCACCTACCCTGACTGAGACCTGCTAATTCAGCACAGCCAGGGATGGATCCCTCATTGGCTCCCAGTCCAGCAACGCCTCGATTTAAAATTCTCATCCATGTGTTCAAATCCCTCCGTGGCCTCCTCGCCCCCATGACCTCCCTATCTCTGTAACCTCCTCCAGCCCCTACAACCCTCCCTATCTCTGTAACCTCCTCCAGCCCCTACAACCCTCCCTATCTCTGTAACCTCCTCCAGCCCCCACCACCTCCCTATCTCTGTAACCTCCTCCAGCCCCTACAACCCTCCCTATCTCTGTAAGCTCCTCCAGCCCCTACAACCCTCCCTATCTCTGTAACCTCCTCCAGCCCCCACCACCTCCCTATCTCTGTAACCTTCTCCAGCCCCCACAACTCTCCCTATCTCTGTAACCTCCTCCAGCCCCCTACAACCCTCCCTATCTCTGTAACCTCCTCCAGCCCCCTGGACAACACTCCCTATCTCTGCAACCTCCTCCAGCCCCTACAAACCTCCCTATCTCTGTAACCTCCTCCAGCCCCTACAATCCTCCCTATCTGTAACCTCCTCCAGCCCCTACAACCCTCCCTATCTCTGTAACCTCCTCCAGCCCCCTACAACCTCCCTATCTCTGTAACCTCCTCCAGCCCCCTGGACAACACTCCCTATCTCTGCAACCTCCTCCAGCCCCTACAACCCTCCCTATCTCTGTAACATCCTCCAGCCCCCTACAACCCTCCCTATCTCTGTAACCTCCTCCAGCCCCTAGAACCCTCCCTATCTCTGTAACCTCCTCCAGCCCCCTACAACCCTCCCTATCTCTGTAACCTCCTCCAGCCCCCACCACCTCCCTATCTCTGTAACCTCCTCCAGCCCCCACAACTCTCCCTATCCCTGTAACCTCCTCCAGCCCCCTACAACCCTCCCTATCTCTGTAACCTCCTCCAGCCCCTACAAACCTCCCTATCTCTGTAACCTCCTCCAGCCCCCTACAACCCTCCCTAGCTCTGTTACCTGCTCCAGCCCCTATCACCCTCCCTATCTCTGTAACCTCCTCCAGCCCCCTACAACCCTCCCTATCTCTGTAACCTCCTCCAGCCCCCTACAACCCTCCCTATCTCTGTAACCTCCTCCAGCCCCTACAACCCTCCCTATCTCTGTAACCTCCTCCAGCCCCCTACAACCCTCCCTATCTCTGTAACCTCCTCCAGCACCCCCGGATAACCCTCCCTATCTCTGGAACCTCCTCCAGCCCCCTACAACCCTCCCTATCTCTGGAGGGGATGCAGCGAAGGGGAGATGGAAATCGATTCCGTGCTCTCGGTTGAAGTCTTGAAACCAGACAGCGGAGAGAAAAAAAACAAACATCCGAGATTTGTACGGAAATAACACAATTCATTAAATACTAAGCGAGTGTTCCCAGAAACAGGTAATTGGCTTTTTTGTTATCCTTAAGCCAGCCAGGCCACCCCCTGCTCCTGTTTTAGATTTATGTTGCAAATCAATAGAACAAGCAGTAAATTGCATATTGAATTCTGCACGGGAATAAACTGAAAACTGTCCCAGTGCAGAGACAAGGTGAAGAGTTACTGGGAACATCTCCCGTTGTCTCGGGGGGAATTAAAATCTATTTTATTCTGCAATTAACACACACACGCACGCAGTAAAGAATCATATCCCAGCAGATACAGTGCAGCAACAACCCGCATTTATACAGCGTAATTCATGCAGTGAAACGTCCCTGAGGTGATTCAGAGGAGCCTGAATTAGCCCAAAAAGATTGACACCGAGCCATGTAAGCATGCGTAGTCCCACTGCAGTGACGTGAGCTCCATTATCCAGGTCGGCGCCCCCTCAGTACTTGCACTGTCAGAGGGGCAGTGCTGAGGGAGCGCCGCACTGTCAGAGGGGCAGTGCTGAGGGAGCGCCGCATTGTCGGAGGGGCAGTACTGAGGGAGCGCCGCACTGTCGGAGGGGCAGTACTGAGGGAGCGCCGCACTGTCGGAGGGGCAGTACTGAGGGAGCGCCGCACTGTCGGAGGGGCAGTACTGAGGGAGCGCCGCATTGTCGGAGGGGCAGTACTGAGGGAGCGCCGCACTGTCAGAGGGGCAGTACTGAGGGAGCGCCGCACTGTCAGAGGGGCAGTACTGAGGGAGCGCCTCACTGTCGGAGGGGCAGTACCGAGGGAGTGCCACACTGTCGGAGGGGCGGTACTGAGGGAGCGCCGCACTGTTGGAGGGGCAGTACTGAGGGAGCGCCGCACTGTCGGAGGGGCAGTACTGAGGGAGCGCCTCACTGTCGGAGGGGCAGTACTGAGGGAGCGCCGCACTGTCGGAGGGGCGGTACTGAGGGAGCGCCGCACTGTCGGAGGGGCAGTACTGAGGGAGCGCCGCACTGTCGGAGGGGCAGTACTGAGGGAGCGCCGCACTGTCGGAGGGGCGGTACTGAGGGAGCTCCGCACTGTCGGAGGGGCAGTACTGAGGGAGCGCCGCACTGTCGGAGGGGCAGTATTGAGGGAGCGCCGCACTGTCGGAGGGGCAGTACTGAGGGAGCTCCGCACTGTCGGAGGGGCAGTACTGAGGGAGCTCCGCACTGTCGGAGGGGCAGTACTGAGGGAGCTCCGCACTGTCGGAGGGGCAGTACTGAGGGAGCTCCGCACTGTCGGAGGTGCGGTACTGAGGACATAAAAGATCCCGAGTCCACTATTTCAAAGAAGAGCAGGGGCGAGTTCTCCCCGGTGTCCTGGGGCCAATATTTATCCCTCAACCAACATCACTAAAACAGATGATCTGCTCATTTTTCACATTGCTGTTTGTGGGAGCTTGCTGTGCACAAATTGGCTGCTGCGTTTCCTACATTACAACAGTGACTACACTTCAAAAACAAAGTACTTCATTGGCTGTGAAGCGCTTTGAGACATCCGGTGGTCGTGAAAGGCGCTGGAGAAATGCAAGTCTTTCATTCTTTCCCGAGGAGCTTGCCGTGCGGAAAAGATGATGGGCCGTCGCTGAGACCCACCCCCGGGACGTCAAGCGAATGGCCGAAACGTTACGTGACCGGCTCGGCGAATCGTGGCGCAAACGAGAACGACAACAATTCGGGCGTTTGTCGACGGCCCGATTTAACGTGGCTCAGGAGGCCCATTCGACCTACGGGGGTGCCAGTCATTTCTAAGAGTGGGCAGATTCCCGGCCCGAGTCTCCTTGCTCAATGCCATGGTGGGGGGTGGCAGGACAGTGACTCCGAGCAGGGGACCCGCAAGATGGACAGGGAGGAAGACCCAACGCGGCTCGCCAATCCAGAAAAACCCAATTGCTTCCAAATCACACTACCCACCACCTCATCCCTATCAGCAGGCACCTCAAAGCACTTCTGGGCTCCGTATACCTTGGTTAGACCGCACTTGGAGCACTGTGCACAGTTCTGGTCTCCGTATACCTTGGTTAGACCACACTTGGAGCACTGTGCACAGTTCTGGTCTCCATATACCTTGGTTAGACAACACTTTGAGCACCGTGCACAGTTCTGGTCTCCATATACCTTGGTTAGACCACACTGGGAGCACTGTGCACAGTTCTGGTCTCCGTATACCTTGGTTAGACCACACTTGGAGCACTGTGCACAGTTCTGGTCTCCATATACCTTGGTTAGACCACACTTGGAGCACTGTGCACAGCTCTGGTCTCCATATACCTTGGTTAGACCACACTTGGAGCTCCGTGCACAGTTCTGGTCTCCATATACCTTGGTTAGACCACACTTGGAGCACTGTGCACAGTTCCGGTCTCCATATACCTTGGTTAGACCACACTTGGAGCACTGCGCACAGTTCTGGTCTCTGCATACCTTGTTTAGACCACACTTGGAGCACTGTGCACAGTTCTGGTCTCCGTATACCTTGGTTAGACCGCACTTGGAGCACTGCGCACAGTTCAGGTCTCCGTATACCTTGGTTAGACCACACTTGGAGCACTGTGCACAGTTCTGGCCTCCGTATACCTTGGTTAGACCACACTTGGAGCACTGTGCACAGTTCTGGTCTCCATATACCTTGGTTAGACCACAACTGGAGCACTGTGCACAGTTCTTGTCTCCATATACCTTGGTTAGACCACACTTTGAGCACCATGCACAGTTCTGGTCTCCATATACCTTGGTTAGACCACACTTGGAGCACTGTGCACAGTTCTGGTCTCCATATACCTTGGTTAGACCACACTTGGAGCACTGTGCACAGTTCTGGTCTCCATATACCTTGGTTAGACCACACTTGGAGCACTGTGCACAGTTCTGGTCTCCATATACCTTGGTTAGACCACACTTGGAGCACTGTGCACAGCTCTGGTCTCCATATACCTTGGTTAGACCACACTTGGAGCACTGTGCACAGTTCTGGTCTCCGTATACCTTGGTTAGACCGCACTTGGAGCACTGTGCACAGTTCTGGTCTCCATATACCTTGGTTAGACCACACTTGGAGCACCGTGCACAGTTCTGGTCTCCATATACCTTGGTTAGACCACACTTGGAGCACTGTGCACAGTTCT
The DNA here is from genome assembly GCF_052327205.1 of Somniosus microcephalus. Classification (NCBI taxonomy): domain Eukaryota; kingdom Metazoa; phylum Chordata; class Chondrichthyes; order Squaliformes; family Somniosidae; genus Somniosus; species Somniosus microcephalus. The sequence continues at coordinate 37,311,095 of NC_141019.1, read as the reverse complement.
GGTCTCCGTATACCTTGGTTAGACCACACTTGGAGCACTGTGCACAGTTCTGGTCTCCATATACCTTGGTTAGACCACACTTGAAGCACTGTGCACAGTTCTGGTCTCCGTATTATAAAAAGGATATAGAGGCACTGGAGAAGGTGCAAAAAAGATTGACAAGGATGACACCAGAACTGAGAGGTTTATAACTATCAGGAAAGACTGAATAGGCTGGGGGCTCTTTTCTCTCGAAAAGCGAAGGCTGAGGGGTGACCTGATGGAGGTCTTAAGAGTATGAAGAGGTTTCAATAGGGTAGACGTAGAGAAGCTGTTTCCACTTGTGGGGGAGACCAGAACTAGAGGCCATCAATATAAGATCGTCACTAATAAATCCAATACGGAATTCAGGAGAAACTTCTTTACCCAGAGAGTGGTGAGAATGTGGAACTCGCTACCACAGGAAGTGGTTGAGGCGAAGAGCACAGATGCATTTAAGGGGGAAGCTGGATAATCACACGAGGGGGAAAGGAATAGAAGGATATGGTGATAACAACTTGCTGTGTTACCACTTTCCATACCTCGGGAGCCTACTGTCAACAAGGGCAGACGTCGATGACGAAGTCCAACACGGCCTTCAGTGTACCAGTGCAGCCTTCGGTCGCCTGAGGAAGAGAGTGTTTGAAGACCAGGACCTCAAGCCCAGCACTAAGCTCATGGTCTACAGAGCAGCGGTGATACCCGCCCTCATGTATGACTCAGAGACATGGACCATGTACAGCAGGCACCTCAAAGCACTGGAGAGGTACCACCAACGCTGCCTCCGCAAGATCCTGCAAATCCATTGGCAGGATAGGCGCACCAATGTCAGTGTTCTCGCTCAGGCCAACATCCCCAGCATCGAAGCTTTGACCACGCTCGATCAGCTCCGATGGACGGGTCACATTGTCCGCATGCCCGATACGAGACTCCCGAAACAAGCGCTCTACTCGGAGCTCCGACACGACAGGAAAGCCCCAGGTGGGCAGAGGAAATGCTTCAAGGACACCCTCAAAGCCTCCTTGAACAAGTACAACATACCCCATCGACACCTGGGAATCCCTGGCCCAAGACCGCACAAAGTGGAGGAGAAGCATCCGGGAAGGCGCCGAACACCCTCGAGACTCTTCGCCAGGAGCAAGTGGAAGCCAAGCGCAGGCAGCGCACATCAACCCAAGCACCCCACCCACCCGCCCCCTTCAACCACCGTCTGCCCCACCTGTGACAAGAGACTGTAGGTCCTACATTGGACTCATCAGTCACCTGAGAACTCATTTTTAATGTGGAAGCGAGTCATCCTCGGTTCCCAGGGACTGCCCAAGAAGAATCATTTTATATCTATCTATATATATATAAAGCGGTCGATCTGTCTGTCCTTCTGTCTGTCTGTCAGTCTGTCCTCGGGTGTGCGTCTGTCCGGCTCTGCGCTCGAAAGTTATACGGCGTACCTACGCGCGCGTTACCTCCAAAGAAAGCTTACGCTTCCGGGACGCTGGTAAGCATATTTACTTTTCGGTCGGACGAAAATTGTTCGCGCCTTATGCAAAAAACCTTCAAAATTAAACTCATTATCTGCTACTTAGCATTGATTGACTGACGTCAAGGTTCGACCAATCCTGTGCCGTCACGATTGACCAATCCTACAGTACGGTCCCCTGATGGTTGGCCAATCGGTGTGTGTGTGTGTGTGTGGGCGGGACTAATCGTTTTCATCTCGGGGATGTGGCAGCCATTGTTTCACTGCCATGACTTCAGCTTCCAGCTCAAACTACTTTGAAAGTTAGTATCTCTTTTAAAAATAACATAAGATTTACCAAAAATGTTTTATAAGTACTTTCACTTTCATCTTTCAAGGTATTAAAAGGTAGAAATGTTGCCCGGCAGCAGATTCACACAGGGAGAGAGAGAGAGACAGGGCCTGAAAGCCCTTTGATCATCCAGCTTTGAAAAAGTTAGTTTCTCTTTTAAAAATAACATAAGATTTACCAAAAACCTTTTATAAGTACTTTCACTTTCATCTTTCAAGCTATTAGAAGGTAGAAATATTGCCCGGCAGCAGATTCACAAAGGGACACAGACAGGGCCCTAAAGCCTGGGACTCGATTTAAACTGCCCGGCCCAAAACAGCCCTGGCAAAGCCGGGCTCCCCCCAGCTAGTATTCTATATATTCATTTCTCTAGAAAAGAGAGGGCTGAGGGGTGACCTGATAGATGTCTTTAGGATTATGAAGGGGTCTCGATAGGGTAGACGTAGAGAAGATGATTCCACTTGTGTTGGGGAAGAACAGAACTAGGGGCCATCAATATAAGACAGTCACTAATAGTGAGTGGTTGAGGTGAATTGCTTAGATACATTTAAGGGGAAGCTCGATAAACAGGATTACATCGAATATACAGCACAGGAACAGGCCATTCGGCCCAACCAGTCTATGCCGGTGTTTATGCTCCACTCGAGCCTCCTCCTGTCTTTCCTCATCTAACTCTATCAGCGTAACCCTCTATTCCCTTCTCCCTCATATGCTTGTCCAGCCTCCCCTTAAATAGCATCTATACTATTCGCCTCAACCACTCGCTGTGGCAGCGAGTTCCACATTCTCACCACTCTCTGGGTAAAGAAGTTTCTCCTGAATTCCCTATTGGATTTCTTGGTGACTATCTTCACAGAATCACAGAAACCCCACAGTGCAGATAGAGGCCATTTCGGCCCATCGAGCCTGCACTGACACATATCCCACCCGATCCCCATAACCCCTGCACCAACACATATCCCACCCTATCCCCGTAACCCCACGTATTTAATCCCCCTAACACTAAGGGTCAATTTATCATAGCCAATCAACCTAACCCGCACATCTTTGGACTGTGGGAGGAAACCGGAGCACCCGGAGGAAACCCACGCAAACACGGGGAGAATGTGCAAACTCCACACAGACAGTCGCCCGAGGCTGGATTCGAACCCGGGTCCCTGGCGCTGTGAGGCAATAGTGCTAACCACTATGCCATATATTGATGGCCTCTAGTTCTGCTCTTCCCCACAAGTGGAAACACTCTCTCTGTATCCACTCTATCAAAACCTTCCATAGTTTTAAAGGCCTCTACTAGGTCACCCCTCAGCCTTCTCTTTTCAAGAGCCTGTTCATCCTTTCCTGATATGTACACCCTCGCATTTCTGGTTATCATCCTTGTAAATCTTCTCCGCACCCTCCCCAGTGCCTCTATATCCTTTTTATAATATGGTGACCAGAACTGTACACAGTGCTCCCAGTGTGGTACAAGGTATTGGTGAGACCACACCTGGAATACTGCGTACAGTTTTGGTGTCCATACTTAAGAAAGGACATACTTGCTCTCGAGTCAGTACAAAGAAGGTTCACTCGGTTAATCCCGGGGATGAGGGGGTGGTCATATGAGGTGAGGTTGAGTAGATTGGGACTCTACTCATTGGAGTTCAGAAGAATGAGAGGCGATCTTATTGAAACATATAAGATTGTGAAGGGGCTGGATCGGGTGGATGCGGGGAGGATGTTCCCGATGATGGGTGAAACTAGAACTAGGGGGCATAGTCTTAGAATAAGGGGCTACTCTTTCAAAACTGAGATGAGGAGGAACTACTTCACTCAGAGGGTGGTAGGTCCATGGAATATGCTGCCCCAAAAAGCTGTAGAAGCTACATCATTACATAAATTTAAAACGGAAATAGACAGTTTCCTAGAAGTAAAGGGAATTAAGGGTTACGGGGAGCGGGCAGGAATTTGGACATGAGTCTAGGTTCGGATCGGTCATGGCCCTGTGGGTAGCGGAGCGGGCCCAGGGGCCGTGTAGCCTGATCCTGCTCCTATTTCGTGTGTCTAATTCTGTTAGATTCAGGAGATGGTTCTGTGATAGTAGATTGGCGGTTAGGATCAGATCAGCCATGATCTTATTGAATGGCGGAGCAGGCTCGAGGGGCCGATTGGCCTACTCCTGCTCCTATTTCTTATGTTCTTATGTGGTCTAACCAAGGTTCGATACAGGTTTAGCATAACTTCCCAACTTTTCAATTCTATCCCTCTAGAAATAAACCCGAGTGCCTGGTTTGCTTTTTTTTATGGCCTCGCTAACCTGCGTCGCAACTTTTAGTGATTTGTGTATTTGTACTCCGAGATCCCTTTGTTCCTCTACCCCACCTAGACTCGCACCCTCCAAGTAATAAGTGACCTCCCTATTCATCCGACCAAAACGTAATACCTCACATTCATCTTCATTTGCCAATTATATGGACAGTTTGAAGGAGTGAGAGCTGGAGCGAAACCCGGTTACCAGGACGTCAAGTTGGACAGCCAGGGGTAATGTGCAGGCCAGGTGTGTGGAGGAAGCCGAGGGGAAACATCGAGAAAAACCGAGGGGAAACATCGAGAGAGACCAAGATGGAAACATCGAGAAAGACTGAGGGGGCACTTTATTTATTTAATTTTATTAATTAATTAAATTTATTAATTTTAATAAAATAATAATTAATAATTTTAATAAATTATTAGTCCGTGGGGCAGCACGGTGGCATAGTGGTTAGCACTGTTGCCTCACAGCGCCAGGGACCCGGGTTCGAATCCGGCCTCGGGCGACTGTCTGTGTGGAGTTTGCACATTCTCCCCGTGTCTGCGTGGGTTTCCTCCGGGTGCTCCGGTTTCCTCCCACAGTCCAAAGATGTGCGGGTTAGGTTGATTGGCCATGATAAATTGACCCTTAGTGTTAGGGGGGTTATATAAGTGGGGTTACGGGGATAGGGTGGGATATGTGTTGGCGTAGGGGTTACGGGGATCGGGTGGGATATGCGTCGGTGCAGGCTCGATGGGCCGAAATGGCCTCTATCTGCACTGTGGGGTTTCTGTGAATGATTTGTGAATTATAAGTTGTGAGTTCCTCACGATGCTCTCCCAGTGCGGCCACCCTGTAGCCAGAGATTATTCTAGAAGCCTGGGTAGAAATATCAATGTAATTACTGTAGAAATTACTTTTTTTACATTATTGCTTGTTCATTTTATGTGCTGTCTTTTTATGTATTTTATGTCTGCTTTATTTATATTTAAAGTATGTATGTGTGTATATGTCGGTATGTGTTTTTTTTGTGATGGCGCCGAAGAAGATGGCTGCCGTCCTTGCGAGCTCCGTGCGTACCAGGCAGCTCAGTGTTCTTGCTGCTTGGTGCTCTTGGCTCGTCAAGCAAAAAAGCATTTCACTGACTAGATTACACTTCTTGCATTTAGTTATGTGACCAGTAAAATTGAAATTGAATTGAATTGAATATGCCCATTCTGCGAGTTTATTAAAGTCCGCCTGTACCTTGTTGCAGTCGTCCTCAGCATTGACTATCCCCCCCACTTTGGTGTCATCCGCAAATTCACAAATTGTGTTTTTGATTCCAAAGTCTAAATCGTTAATGTAAATTGTGAACAGCGGTGGGCCCATAGAAACATAGAAGATAGGAGCAGGAGTAGGCCGTTCGGCCCTTCGAGCCTGCTCCGCCATTCAATGAGATCCTGGCTGATCATCCAAATTCAGTACCCTGTCCCTGCTTTCTCCCCATATCCCTTGATCCCTTTAGCCTCAAGAAATATATCCAACTCCTTCTTGAATATATTTAATGAACTGGCCTCCACCGCCCTCTGTGGCAGAGAATTCCACAGGTTCACCACTCTCTGGGTGAAGAAATTCCTCCTCATTTCAGTCCTAAATGGCTTACCCCTTATCCTTAGACTATGACCCCTGGTTCTGGACTCCCCGGCCATCAGAAACATCCTTTCTGCATCTAGTCTGTCCAGACCTGACAGAATTTTATAGGTTTTGATGAGATCCCCTCTCAATCTTCTAAACTCCAGCGAGTATAAGCCCAATCGACACAATCTCTCCTCATACGTCATTCGGCCTGGTGAATCTTCGCTGCACTCCCTCCATGGCAAGAACATCCTTCCTCAGGTAAGGCGACCAAAACTGCGCACAATACTCAAGGTGTGGTCTCACCAAGGCCCTGTACAACTGCAGCAAGACATCCTTGTTCCTGTACTCGAATCCTCTCGCTACGAAGGCCAACATACCATTTGCCTTCTTAACCGCCTGCTGCACCTGCATGCTTACCTTCAGCGACTGGTGCACAAGGACACCCAGGTCTTGTTGCACTTCCCCTTCTCCCAATCTATTGCCGTTCAGATAATAATCTGCCTTCCTGTTTTTGCCACCAAAGTGGATAATCTCGCATTTATCCACATTATACTGCATCTGCCATGTTTCTGCCCAGCACTGATCCTTGTGGAACACCACATCCCAACTTCTGCCAAGCTGAGAGGATGTTTCCCCTCGTGGGGGAATCTAGAACTTGGGGTGCACAGTCTCAGAATAAGGGGTCACCCAGTTAAGACGGAGATGAGGAGGAATTTCTTCACTCAGAGGGTGGTGAATCTTTGGAATTCTCTACCCCGGAGAGCCGCGGAGGCTCAGTCGTTGAGTATATTCAAGGCGGAGATAGACAGACATTTGAACTACAGGGGAGTCGAGGGGTATGGGGAGAGAGCGGGAGAGTGGAGTTGAGGACAAGATTGGATCAGCCATGATCTCATTGAATGGCGGAGCAGGCTCGAGGGGCCGAATGGCCTCCTCCTGCTCCTGTTTCTTATGGCTTTATGTTCAAACACACGAGGGAGAAAGAAATAGATGGGTATGGTGATGGGGGTGAGATAAAGTAGGGGTGGGAGGAGGCTGGTGTGGAGCAGAAACACTGATACCTAAAAGGGGTTAAACTCCGAGGACAGGTTGCACAGACTAGGCTTGGGTTCCCTCGAGTGTAGAAGATTAACGGTTGATCTGATCGAGGTATTTGAGATGATTAAAGGATTCAATAGAGTCGATAGAGACAGAAACTATTTCTTCTGGTGGCGGGGGGGGGGGGGGGGGAGTCCAGAACAAGGGGGGGGCAGAAGCTTAAAATTAGAGCCAGGCCGTTCAGATGTGATGTCAGGAAGCAGTTCTTCACACAAAGGCTGGTGGAGATCAGCAATTCCCTCTCCCAAAAAGCTGTTGAGGCTGAGGGTCATTTGGAGCTTTCAAAACTGAGATCGATTGATTTTTGTTGGGTGAGGGGACCGAGGGTTACGGAACGATGGTGGGTAGATGGGCTTAAGATACAGATCAACCAAGATTGCCAAATGTAGAGGGAGCTTTACTCTGTATCTAACCCCGTGCTGTACCTGCCCTGGGAGTGTTTGATGGGACAGTGTAGAGGGAGCTTTACTCTATATCTAACCCCGTGCTGTACCTGCCCTGGGAGTGTTTGATGGGTCAGTGTAGAGGGAGTTTTACTCTGTATCTAACCCCATGCTGTACCTGCCCTGGGAGTGTTTGATGGGACAGTGTAGAGGGAGCTTTACTCTATATCTAACCCCGTGCTGTACCTGCCCTGGGAGTGTTTGATGGGACAGTGTAGAGGGAGCTTTACTCTGTATCTAACCCGGTGCTGTACCTGCCCTGGGAGTGTTTGATGGGACAGTGTAGAGGGAGCTTTACTCTATATCTAACCCCGTGCTGTACCTGCCCTGGGAGTGTTTGATGGGTCAGTGTAGAGGGAGTTTTACTCTGTATCTAACCCGGTGCTGTACCTGCCCTGGGAGTGATTGACGGGACAGTGTAGAGGGAGCTTTACTCTGTATCTAACTCGTGCTGTACCTGCCCTGGGAGTGTTTGATGGGTTAGTGTAGAGGGAGCTTTACTCTGTATCTAACTCGTGCTGTACCTGCCCTGGGAGTGTTTGATGGGACAGTGTAGAGGGAGCTTTACTCTCTATCTAACCCCGTGCTGTACCTGCCCTGGGAGTGTTTGATGGGACAGTGTAGAGGGAGTTTTACTCTGTCTCTAACCCGTGCTGCACCTGCCCTGGGAGTGTTTGATGGGGACAGTGTAGAGAGAGCTTTACTCTGTATCTAACCCCGTGCTGTACCTGCCCTGGGAGTGTTTGATGGGACAGTGTAGAGGGAGCTTTACTCTGTATCTAACCCCATGCTGTACCTGCCCTGGGAGTGTTTGATGGGACAGTGTAGAGGGAGCTTTACTCTGTATCTAACCCGTGCTGTACCTGCCCTGGGAGTGTTTGATGGGTCAGTGTAGAGGGAGCTTTACTCTGTATCTAACCCGTGCTGTACCTGCCCTGGGAGTGTTTGATGGGGACAGTGTAGAGGGAGCTTTACTCTGTATCTAACCCTGTGCTGTACCTGCCCTGGGAGTGTTTGATGGGACAGTGTAGAGGGAGCTTTACTCTGTATCTAACCCGGTGCTGTACCTGCCCTGGGAGTGTTTGATGGGACAGTGTAGAGGGAGTTTTACTCTGTCTCTAACCCATGCTGTACCTGCCCTGGGAGTGTTTGATGGGACAGTGTACATGGAGCTTTACTCTGTATCTAACCCGTGCTGTACCTGTCCTGGGAGTGTTTGATGGGGACAGTGTAGAGGGAGCTTTACTCTGTATCTAACCCGTGCTGTACCTGCCCTAGGAGTGTTTGATGGGACAGTGTAGAGGGAGCTTTACTCTGTATCTAACCCCGTGCTGTACCTGCCCTGGGAGTGTTTGACGGGACAGTGTAGAGGGAGCTTTACTCTGTATCTAACCCGTGCTGTACCTGCCCTGGGAGTGTTTGACGGGACAGTGTAGAGGGAGCTTTAGTCTGTATCTAACCCGTGCTGTACCTGCCCTGGGAGTGTTTGATGGGACAGTGTAGAGGGAGCTTTACTCTGTATCTAACCCCGTGCTGTACCTGCCCTGGGAGTGTTTGATGGGACAGTATAGAGGGAGCTTTACTCTGTATCTAACCCCGTGCTGTACCTGCCCTGGGAGTGTTTGATGGGACAGTGCAGAGGGAGCTTTACTCTGTATCTAACCCCGTGCTGTACGTGCCCTGGGAGTGTTTGATGGGACAGTGTAGAGGGTGCTTTACTCTGTATCTAACCCCGTGCTGTACCTGCCCTGGGAGTGTTTGACGGGACAGTGTAGAGGGAGCTTTACTCTGTATCTAACCCGTGCTGTACCTGCCCTGGGAGTGTTTGACGGGACAGTGTAGAGGGAGCTTTACTCTGTATCTAACCCCGTGCTGTACCTGCCCTGGGAGTGTTTGATGGGACAGTGTAGAGGGAGCTTTACTCTGTATCTAACCCGTGCTGTACCTGCCCTGGGAGTGTTTGACGGGACAGTGTAGAGGGAGCTTTACTCTGTATCTAACCCCGTGCTGTACCTGCCCTGGGAGTGTTTGATGGGACAGTGTAGAGGGAGCTTTACTCTGTATCTAACCCCGTGCTGTACCTGCCCTGGGAGTGTTTGACGGGACAGTGTAGAGGGAGCTTTACTCTGTATCTAACCCCGTGCTGTACCTGCCCTGGGAGTGTTTGATGGGACAGTGTAGAGGGAGCTTTACTCTGTATCTAACCCCGTGCCGTACCTGCCCCTGGGAGCGCTCGATAGAGATACTGGAGCACTAAAATCCGATCCACATACGCACACACGAAACGAAAATGTCGAAGTTGACAATAACCTTGAAGTGCTCCCGTCAGATATTTTAAATTCTGAGTGTGAAATAAACAGCGGCCCCCGAATTTCAATGTTTGGAATCAGCTGGTTGCTGGCCGCCTGCTCACTCCTTTGCGGCCTCCAGGTGGCGATAGATATTAGTCTTTTCCCTTTTATTGATTTTAATCCCATTTTTTTAAGCTTTATTTTATTTTTGCTTTTAAGTTCTTCGAAGTCTGACAGCGGCAGGCTGCGTCGCTCCTGATCCGACCTCCGCGCATTCCTAGCAGGGGGGCACGTCAACCCGTCCCCCAAACTGATTCTTTCGATTAACCCCTCTCGGAGCGGCTGTCTGAAGTCTCGTCTTTCCCAGCGCTCACCTCCCTATCAATACAATAATACAATACAAATCGCTTTATTGGCATGATAAGGTACATCTTATGTTGCCAAAGCATCAAAATACATTTATGGTTGAACACATAAACGCGGTTCCATTCATACAGTGTATAAACAGGTATATCCCTGAGTTTATAAATATATTTTCGCCTTGTTTATATATACTCTTGTCTTAGTTTACTGGTTGTCCCTCTGTTCGTGGCAAGCTGTAACATAGTGTGCCGCCAGTGTTACACAGCTTCTCTCCTCCCCCAGTAGGAATGGGAGTTTTTGGTTGTCAGTCAGATTTCTGAATTCAGGGCATATTTGTGAGAATTTTTGATAGAAATTCTCTCTGATGCCCTGATATTTTCCACAGGCTGTGAGGAAGTGCATCTCTGTCTCAACTACTCCCTGACTGCAGTGAGAGCATATCCTGTCTTCTCTTGGCAGCCTGGTCTGCCTGTGTCTGCCTTTTTCGATCGCTAGGCTATGTTCGCTAAGTCTGTACCTTGTCAAGGTTCTTCTCAGTTTGTTATCCTTTACCATGGTCAGGTAATCAGCTATGTTGTATTGTCTGTTTAGGGCCAAGTAGCAATTGAGTTTGCTTTGGGTTTTTGTTGTTTCTGCCCAATATGACAGATATTTTTCCTTTTGCTTAGCGACGATTGTGTTGGGTCGAATTCTTTGTGTTACCCTGTCACTGTCCTGGGGCTGGTTATTGTTAGTATTGTTATTAGTTACTTTATTGAGTCCCAGGACTAGTTGACTGAGGGTATTCTTCTTTATGGTCAGCTCTTGGCATTTCAGGGCGTCGTAGTGATATCTCTGTAACCTCCTCCAGCCCCCTACAACCCTCCCTATCTCTGTAACCTCCTCCAGCCCCGACAACCCTCCCTATCTCTGTAACCTCCTCCAGCCCCCTACAACCCTCCCTATCTCTGTAACCTCCTCCAGCCCCCTACAACCCTCCCTATCTCTGTAACCTCCTCCAGCCCCCGACAACCCTCCCTATCTCTGTAACCTCCTCCAGCCCCCTACAACCCTCCCTATCTCTGTAACCTCCACCAGCCCCTACAACCTTCCCTATCTCCATAACCTCCTCCAGCCCCTACAACCCTCCCTATCACTGTAAACTCCTCCAGCCCCCTACAACCCTCCCTATCTCTGTAACCTCCTCCAGCCCCTACATCCCTCCCTATCTCTGTAACCTCCTCGAGCCCCCTACAACCCTCCCTATCTCTGTAACCTCCTCCAGCCCCCTACAACCCTCCCTATCTCTGTAACCTCCTCCAGCCCCCTACACCCCTCCCTATCTCTGTAACCTCCTCCAGCCCCCGACAACCCTCCCTATCTCTGTAACCTCCTCCAGCCCCCTACAACCCTCCCTATCTCTGTAACCTCCTCAAGCCCCCTACAACTCTCCCTATCTCTGTAACCTCCTCCAGCCCCCTACAACCCTCCCTATCTCTGTAACCTCCTCCAGCCCCCTACAACCCTCCCTATCTCTGTAACCTCCTCCAGCCCCCTACAACTCTCCCTATCTCTGTAACCTCCTCCAGCCCCCTACAACCCTCCCTATCTCTGTAACCTCCTCCAGCCCCCTACAACCCTCCCTATCTCTGTAACCTCCTCCAGCCCCCTACAACCCTCCCTATCTCTGTAACCTCCTCCAGCCCCCTACAACCCTCCCTATCTCTGTAACCTCCTCCAGCCCCGACAATCCTCCCTATCTCTGTAACCTCCTCCAGCCCCCTACAACCCTCCCAATCTCTGTAACCTCCTCCAGCCCCCGACAACCCTCCCTATCTCTGTAACCTCCTCCAGCCCCCTACAACCCTCCCTATCTCTGTAACCTCCACCAGCCCCTACAACCTTCCCTATCTCCATAACCTCCTCCAGCCCCTACAACCCTCCCTATCTCTGTAAACTCCTCCAGCCCCCTACAACCCTCCCTATCTCTGTAACCTCCTCCAGCCCCTACATCCCTCCCTATCTCTGTAACCTCCTCGAGCCCCCTACAACCCTCCCTATCTCTGTAACCTCCTCCAGCCCCCTACAACCCTCCCTATCTCTGTAACCTCCTCCAGCCCCCTACAACCCTCCCTATCTCTGTAACCTCCTCCAGCCCCGACAACCCTCCCTATCTCTGTAACCTCCTCCAGCCCCCTACAACCCTCCCTATCTCTGTAACCTCCTCCAGCCCCCTACAACCCTCCCTATCTCTGTAACCTCCTCCAGCCCCCGACAACCCTCCCTATCTCTGTAACCTCCTCCAGCCCCCTACAACCCTCCCTATCTCTGTAACCTCCACCAGCCCCTACAACCTTCCCTATCTCCATAACCTCCTCCAGCCCCTACAACCCTCCCTATCTCTGTAAACTCCTCCAGCCCCCTACAACCCTCCCTATCTCTGTAACCTCCTCCAGCCCCTACATCCCTCCCTATCTCTGTAACCTCCTCCAGCCCCCTACAACCCTCCCTATCTCTGTAACCTCCTGCAGCCCCTACAACCCTCCCTATCTCTGTAACCTCCTCCAGCCCCCTACAACCCTCCCTATCTCTGTAACCTCCTCCGGCCCCCGACAACCCTCCCTATCTCTGTAACCTCCTCCAGCCCCCTACAACCCTCCCTATCTCTGTAACCTCCTCCAGCCCCTACATCCCTCCCTATCTCTGTAACCTCCTCCAGCCCCCTACAACCCTCCCTATCTCTGTAACCTCCTCCGGCCCCCGACAACCCTCCCTATCTCTGTAACCTCCTCCAGCCCCCTACAACCCTCCCTATCTCTGTAACCTCCTCCAGCCCCTACAACCCTCCCTATCTCTGTAACCTCCTCCAGCCCCCTACAACCCTCCCTATCTCTGTAACATCCTCCAGCCCCCTACAACCCTCCCTATCTCTGTAACCTCCTCCGGCCCACGACAACCCTCCCTATCTCTGTAACCTCCTCCAGCCCCTACAACCCTCCCTATCTCTGTAACCTCCTCCAGCCCCCTACAACCCTCCCTATCTCTGTAACCTCCTCCAGCCCCCTACAACCCTCCCTATCTCTGTAACCTCCTCCAGCCCCCGACAACCCTCCCTATCTCTGTAACCTCCTCCAGCCCCCTACAACCCTCCCTATCTCTGTAACCTCCACCAGCCCCTACAACCTTCCCTATCTCCATAACCTCCTCCAGCCCCTACAACCCTCCCTATCTCTGTAAACTCCTCCAGCCCCCTACAACCCTCCCTATCTCTGCAACCTCCTCCAGCCCCTACATCCCTCCCTATCTCTGTAACCTCCTCGAGCCCCCTACAACCCTCCCTATCTCTGTAACCTCCTCCAGCCCCCTACAACCCTCCCTATCTCTGTAACCTCCTCCAGCCCCCTACAACCCTCCCTATCTCTGTAACCTCCTCCAGCCCCGACAACCCTCCCTATCTCTGTAACCTCCTCCAGCCCCCTACAACCCTCCCTATCTCTGTAACCTCCTCCAGCCCCCTACAACCCTCCCTATCTCTGTAACCTCCTCCAGCCCCCGACAACCCTCCCTATCTCTGTAACCTCCTCCAGCCCCCTACAACCCTCCCTATCTCTGTAAACTCCACCAGCCCCTACAACCTTCCCTATCTCCATAACCTCCTCCAGCCCCTACAACCCTCCCTATCTCTGTAACCTCCTCCAGCCCCCTACAACCCTCCCTATCTCTGTAACCTCCTCCAGCCCCCTACAACCCTCCCTATCTCTGTAACCTCCTCCAGCCCCCTACAACCCTCCGAGATCTCTGCGCTCCTCCAATTCTGCCCTCTTGAGCATCCCCCCGATTTCCATCGCTCCACCATTGGCGGCCGTTCCTTCAGCCGCCTGGGCTCTAAGCTCTGGAATTCCCTTCCTAAACCTCTCTCTCTCCTCCTTTAAGATGCTCCTTAAAACCTCCCTCTTTGACCAAGCTTTTGGTCACCTGTCCTAATATCTCCTCATGTGGCTCGGTGTCAAATTTTGTTTGATAATCGCTCCCATGAAGCACCTCCGGGACATTTTACTAGATTAATCTTTCTCGTTATCAGTTCACGGGATGTGGGTGTGGCCAGCATTTATTGCCCAATCCCTAATTGCCCTTGAGTCAGAAGGTTGTGGGTTCAAGTCCCACTCCAGGGACTTGAGCACTTACATCTAGGCAGACACTCCAGGGCAATACTGAGGGAGCGCCGCACTGTCGGAGGGGCAGTACTGAGGGAGAGCCGCACTGTCGGAGGGGCAGTACTGAGGGAGCGCCGCACTGTCGGAGGGGCGGTACTGAGGGAGCGCCGCACTGTCGGAGGGGCGGTACTGAAGGAGTGCAGCACTGTCGGAGGGGCGGTACTGAGGGAGCGCCGCACTGTCGGAGGGGCAGTACTGAGGGAGTGCCGCACTGTCGGAGGGGCGGTACTGAGGGAGGACCGCACTGTCGGAGGGGCGGTACTGAGGGAGCGCCGCACTGTCGGAGGGGCAGTACTGAGGGAGCGCCGCACTGTCGGAGGGGCAGTACTGAGGGAGCTCCGCACTGTCGGAGGGTCAGTACTGAGGGAGCTCCGCACTGTCGCAGGGGCGGTACTGAGGGAGCGCAGCACTGTCGGAGGGGCGGTACTGAGGGAGCGCCGCACTGTCGGAGGGGCAGTACTGAGGGAGCGCAGCACTGTTGGAGGGGCGGTACTGAGGGAGTGCCGCACTGTCGGAGGGGCAGTACTGAGGGAGCGCCGCACTGTCGGAGGGGCAGTACTGAGGGAGCGCCGCACTGTCGGAGGGGCAGTACTGAGGGAGCGCCGCACTGTTGGAGGGGCAGTACTGAGGGAGTGCTGCACTCTCGGAGGGGCAGTACTGAGGGAGCGCCGCACCGTCGGAGGGGCAGTACTGAGGGAGCGCCGCACTGTCAGAGGGGCAGTACTGAGGGAGCGCCGCACTGTCGGAGGGGCGGTACTGAGGGAGCGCCGCACTGTCGGAGGGGCAGTGCTGAGGGAGCGCAGCACTGTCGGAGGGGCGGTACTGAGGGAGCGCCGCACTGTCGGAGGGGCAGTACTGAGGGAGCTCCGCACTGTCGGAGGGGCAGTACTGAGGGAGTTCCGCACTGTCGGAGGGGCAGTACTGAGGGAGCACCGCACTGTCGGAGGGGCAGTACTGAGGGAGCGCCGCACTGTTGGAGGGGCAGTACTGAGGGAGTGCTGCACTCTCGGAGGGGCAGTACTGAGGGAGCGCCGCACCGTCGGAGGGGCAGTACTGAGGGAGCGCCGCACTGTCGGAGGGGCAGTACTGAGGGAGCGCCGCACTGTCGGAGGGGCAGTACTGAGGGAGCGCAGCACTGTCGGAGGGGCGGTACTGAGGGAGCGCCGCACTGTCGGAGGGGCAGTACTGAGGGAGCGCCGCACTGTCGGAGGGGCGGTACTGAGGGAGCGCCGCACTGTCGGAGGGGCGGTACTGAGGGAGCGCCGCACTGTCGGAGGGGCGGTACTGAAGGAGTGCAGCACTGTCGGAGGGGTGGTACTGAGGGAGCACCGCACTGTCGGAGGGGCAGTACTGAGGGAGCGCCGCACTGTCGGAGGGGCAGTACTGAGGGAGCGCCGCACTGTCGGAGGTGCAGTACTGAGGCAGCGCGTTTCGTACATTACAACCTGCTCTGGGACACCCTGCGTGCTCGAAAGACGCTGGGCAAACGCGAGTTCTTTCAAACCATGCGGCGTTTTCCGCCTTCTCCCCCCTCCATGCCCCCCCACCCGCTCTCCCGCTCATCCCTTCTCTCTTTCGCTGAAACAAACCACCGTGTGTGTGTTTGACGGCGGGGGAATCAAGCAAAGAGTCCTGAATTTTTGATCAGCATAAAATAGATTCCTGCGTGTTGGAATAATGTTTCCGTAAAATGTGACAACCCAGGGCTGCATTTCTGCGCGCACTATTTATTTGCAATAGCAGACGGCGAGTCTCAGCGCAGTAAATCCGAGACGGCAGGGGAACAGCGAGCTGCATTGTATTCCGCAATCCGTCATTCCTAATTGCAATTTTCTTAAGCTACAGGGATCCACATATCTCTGACAAAAAAGCCCTCCAAGACTTCGAATGTTCTGTGTAATCGGATTCTGCTGAAGCGCGTAAATCAAGCCTGCACTTTTACGAGTCGATGGGACACAATTTGTCGCTGAGTTAAGCCCAGGTGGGTGATAAAGGCTGTATTGCCCCTAGGCTCCTTCCAGGAGCAGCCTTTACTTACAGATCTTGGCGAAATAGAAGATAACTCAGAGCGGAATGACCTTCTCGCGACGGTTACGCCGGCAGAATCTCAATGCCTCCTCCTCCTTCTCCTTCGCTGCCCTCCCCACCGGAGCGAGCGGAGACGATCAGAAAAAGACGGGTGCGGGCTTTCCAAAAAAAAAGATATATTAAAAAAAAAACAGGGGCCGACCGACCGACTGTCCGGACCGGACCCGCTTGCGTGCCTTCCTTCACTGCCGCGAGGAGGGGTACGGACGGGTTAAGCGAGCGGGCAAAAAAACTGGGCAGACGCGGAACGGATAATTGCGGGGAAAGTGTGAGGTTATCCACTTTGCCGGGACGAATTAAAAAAAGCAAGTTGTTGCTTCGGTGGAGGGAGGCTGCGGAATGCGGCGGGACAAAGGGATCCGGGGGCCCTCGTACATAGAATCATAATAGAGTTATGCAGTGCAGAAAGTGGCCCTTCGGCCCGTCGTGTCCGCGCCGGCCATCAAGCCCCGTCTATTCTAATCCCATTTTCCAGCACTTGGTCCGTAGCCTTGTATGCTGTGGTGTTTCAAGTGCTCATCTAAATGCTTCTTGAATGTTGTGAGGGCTCCTGCCTCTACCACCCTTTCAGGCAGTGAGTTCCAGATTCCAACCACCCTCTGGGTGAAAAAGTTTTTCCTCAAATCCCCTCTAAACCTCCTGCCCTTTACCTTGAAACTATGCCCCCCCTGGTTATTGACCCCTCTACTAAGGGGAAAAGTTCCTTTCTATCTACCCTATCTATGCCCCTCATAATTTTGTACACCTCAATCAGGTACCCCCCCTCAGCCTTCTCTGCTCTATGGAAAACAACCCCAGCCTGTCCAGTCTCTCTTCATAGCTGAAGCGCTCCAGCCCAGGTAACATCCTGGTGAATCGCCTCTGCACCCTCTCCAATGCAATCACATCCTTCCTATAGTGTGGCGACCAGAACTGCACACAGTATTCCAGCTGTGGCCTAACTAGCATTTTGTACAGCTCCATCATAACCTCCCTGCTCTTATATTCTATGCCTCGGCTAATGAAAGCAAGTATCCCCTGTGTCTTTTAACCACCTTATCCATAAGCTTGGAGTATAAGAGTAAGGAAGTCTTGCTCCAATTGTACAGGGCCTTGGTGAGACCACACCTGGAGTACTGTGCACAGTTCTGGTCTCCTTATCTAAGGAAGGATATACTTGCCTTGGAGGCGGTGCAACGAAGGTTCACTAGATTGATTCCTGGGATGAGAGGGTTGTCCTATGAGGAGAGATTGTGTAGAATGGGCCGATACTCTCTGGAGTTTAGAAGAATGCGAGATGATCTCATTGAAACGTACAAGATTCTGAAGGAGATTGACAGGGTAGAATAGCGCAGATGCATTTAAGGGGGAAACTGGATAAACATACGAATTAGGAGCAGGAGGAGGCCACTCGGGCCCTCGAGCCTGCTCCGCCATTCAATAAGATCATGGCTGATCCGATTACTCCACATTGCCGCCTAGCCCCCCGATAACCTTTCACCCCCTTGCTTACCAAGAATCTATCTACCACTGCGGTAAAAATATTCAAAGACTCCGCTTCCACTGCCCTCTGAGGAAGAGCGTTCCAAAGACTCACGACACTCTGCGAGAAAACATTTCTCCTCCTTATCCCTGTCTTAAATGGGCGACCTCTTATTTTTAAACAGTGACCCTGTAGGAATCGATCTATCCCTAACTGAAGCACTGAAGTCGAGTCAGTTCAATAATTCAACTGAATTTAATCAAACAAGTGAACAAAACAAAAACATGCAGGAGCAACAGCGAACAGGTCTTTTCAGCAGCTTGTTACACGAGGTCTGGGCTTAGAACCTCCCACTCTCTGACGTCATGACGTCATCACGTTTCCCGCCGTTCGGGGCATCACGTGACCAACGCGATGACGCCATCACGTTGTTTCAGGGCTTTTGCAGAAAGCTTATTTACACTCAGCCAGCAAACACAGATGCTGTAGCATTGGGTTAAAGACAGTTATGCATTTGTACAGAAGATCATTGGTGGTTTTGCCACATGTGCCCCCGCCAGAAGTGTCTTTAATTGCAAAGGTCAATCGCAGAGGAGGTCGGACAATCCTGTCGGAGTGACTCCGATATCCCCGGAATCACCAACCGTCATTGTGGACGCGAACCCGACCTCGGTGTCGTTCTTCCGTTCTCGCGCACGGTTTTGCTGCTTTCTCGGTGCCGATGGCACGAAACTACATGGGGGTCGGCAATATCTGGCTTTCGGTCCGAACCGGGTGTGGTAGTAACAGAGGCCGGTCTGTGGAGACGCTGAGGTGGGGTTCCTCGAGGCGGGATGCTTCGAAGTGGCACAGTACTGTTGCATCACCGCGTGAATGGTGTCGGCTTCGGCCACGAGCGCTACGCCGTCCGTAGCCTCCGACCTGGTGAGGGCTGCTTGCACCTGCTCGGGGAGCTGGCTCAGGAACAGTTCCCGAAACAGAAAACACTGTGGCTCAGACCCGAGGAGTGTGAGCATTTGGCTCATCAACTCGGAAGGCTTAGTGTCGCCTAACCCGGGGAGTGCGAGCAAACGTCGTGCGTGCTCCGCTTTTGTGAGACCGAATATTTGCATAAGGCGCGCCTTAAGCGTTTCATACTTGTCATCCACGGGCGGGTTCTCCAGCAGGCTGATGATTCGGGAAGCCGTCGAGCTGTCCAGTGCGGAGACCACGTAAAGGTAACGGGTCTGATCCAGCACGATGTTCCGAAGTTGGAACTGAGCCTCCGCTTGCACGAACCAGGAGGCTGCCTGTCGTTCCCAAAATTGAGGGAACTTCAAACTCGCTGCGTTCACATCCATCTTGTTCTCGAACTTTCCTCCGCAAAAATCGTCCGCGAAGCTTCGGGGTCACCAATGTAGGTGTGACGGTGCCAGTCAGTTCTTTCTTTAGCCTCTAGATGGCACCTTCACTTGTTTGGCTCTAGCCCTTTGTTAATTGTTCCGAGCCTCCTGTGTTAATTCTTAACGGCCTGTTAGCTGTTCATGGGTTGCACCTGGTTTTCTTGGTATATAAGTTCTGTGGTTGCTTCCTTCCTTGCTCAGTCCTAACCAGGGATCCGGGGACTAGCCTTTGCTCTGTGGCTCCTGGCTTTGACTAGCTGGGTGCCATGGTTCTCTCGAGTTCTGTATTTAAGATGTAACTAACTCTGTGTTCTTGTTGTTCTTAGTCTTGATAAGGTGCTGGCTGGACTAGCGTGTTGCCATGTTGGCGCTTGTCTTGAGCTTTGTATTGAGAAGCCTGTTACCCCTGCGGCAGCCCCTCGTGATAGCTTGTCTCGAGTCTCGTCTCGGCAAGCTGGTTGCGCTTGTGGTAAGCTTATCCCAGCTCAGTATGGACAAGTATGTTGCCTCATGGAAGCTGTCCTGAGTTCCTATTCTTGACTAGCCGTTTTTGTAACTTGTCTCGAGTTCTATGTATATTGTTCTTCTCTCGAGTTCTATGTATGATGTGGTGTTCCTGTCTCGAGTTCTTACGTATGCTGTTGTGTTCCTTGTATGAATCTAGTTATGTGTGAATCTAGTTAAGTAATGAATAAAGTACTGTTCCTTAAGATTGTATACCTGCCTCTAGCCTGGTTTCTGCACTTGGGTCCAGAACCTACCTTGCCCGGAGAGCACGGCCCCGTATCTACACGGCCCCGTGGCTCCCCAACCCTGACAGTGGGAATCGATCTATCCCTAACTGAAGCACTGAAGTCGAGTCAGTTCAATAATTCAACTGAATTTAATCAAACAAGTGAACAAAACAAAAACATGCAGGAGCAACAGCGAACAGGTCTTTTCAGCAGCTTGTTACACGAGGTCTGGGCTTAGAACCTCCCACTCTCTGACGTCATGACGTCATCACGTTTCCCGCCGTTCGGGGCATCACGCGACCAACGCGATGACGCCATCACGTTGTTTCAGGGCTTTTGCAGAAAGCTTATTTACACTCAGCCAGCAAACACAGATGCTGTAGCACTGGGTTAAAGACAGTTATGCATTTGTACAGAAGATCATTGGTGGTTTTGCCACAACCCCTAGTTTTAGATTCTCCCACAAGAGGAAACATCCTCTCCACATCCACCCTGTCCAGACCCCTCAACATCTTATGGCCTAGAAATTCAGTTAGGGGCGCCCAGCTCGCCTGGGCGCCGGAATTACCGCTGCGCGCGGAGCCACTTGCGCCAGCGGGAAATTCAGTTTCAGCGCCCCAAGTGGAAGCCGGCCGCTAAACAAGGGTTGTAAAGTGCTGCAGCGCCACCCGCTGCGGCACGGCAGCCTGCGGTACTGCAGGCCTTCCTCTCATTCTTAAGGGGGAGGTGCCTGCAACAGCGCGATCCCCGCTCGCGAGTGCCGGCAAATGAGCCCGGCACCAAGGAGAAGTGCCGGGCTCTCTGGAAACAGCTGGCAATGGGGGGGGGGTGTGTAGGAGGCCGGGGAAGGAGGTGCGGGCAGGCGGCCGGCCGCACCTCCACCTTAACTCGCCCCACTACCGGCACAGGTAGGCCCCGTGTACCGGTCGCTGTTTGCGGCCAGCGCGGGGGAGGCGGCAGCAACCACATATAGCCAGCGGGGCGATAGCGGGGCGCTGCGCACACCGATGACGTCATTGGTGGCGGCGCGGCGCTACTGGCTAACGCCGCCATTAGCGCCCCGCTAAATATCGCGGTAGGTTTGCACAGTGGCGCAAAAGCCCTCTTTGGGCGAAAACTGGTGGCGCAGGCCACTGAATTTTTAGCCCTATATGTTTCAATCCAGTCACCTCACACTCTTCCAAACTCCAGCAGATACAAGCCTAGCCTGTCCAACCTTCCTCATAAGACAAGCCGCCCACTCCAGGTATTAGTCTAGTAAACCTTCTCTGAGCTGCCTCCAACGCATTTACATCCTTCCTTAAGTAAGGAGACCAATACTGTACACAGTACTCCAGATGTGGTCTCACCAATGCCCTGTATAACTGAAGCATGACCTCCCTACTTTTGTATTCAATCCCCCTCGCAATAAACAATAACCTTCTATTAGCTTTCCTAATTACTTGCTGCACCTGCATAGTAACCTTTTGCGATTCATGCACTAGGACACCCAGATCCCTCTGCATCTCAGAGCTCCGCAATCTCTCGCCATTTAGATAAGATGCTTCTTTATTAAGCTTCCTGCCAAGATGGACAACTTCACATTTTCCCACATCATACTCCATTTGCCAGATCTTTGCCCACTGACTTGGTCAGAGTCAGTATGGTTTTATGAAGAGGAAATCGTGTTTGACAAATTTGCTGACGTTCTTTGAGGATGTAACAAACAGGGTGGATAAAGGGGAACCAGTAGATGTAGCGTATTTGGATTTCCAGAAGGCGTTCGATAAGGTGCCACATGAAAGGTTACTGCACAAGATAAGAGCTCACGGGGTTTGGGGTAATATATTAACATGGATAGAGGATTGGCTAACTAACAGAAAACAGAGAGTCGGGATAAATGGGTCATTTTCAGGTTGGCAATCAGTAACTAGTGGGCTGTGTAAGATTCGCGAAATTTTCATGAAATAGTCACGTAGGAAAATAGGGTTAATAAAACAGCTTTATTGACCAAAAGAAGCTTGTACAGAGAAACCTTTGATAAAAGGGCACACAAAATGGCCGCCAGACCTCGTGACCAGCTTCTGGGGCCATTTGAATTTCTGTTACTGCAAGCCAGACAGGCTTGTGGATTGAGGGCATTAAAAGCCCGTGAAAACCAGTTTCGAAACTCATGGAACTGAGCATACATACGGTGGCATAGTGGTTAGCACTGTTGCCTCACAGCGCCAGGGACCCGGGTTCAAATCCGGCCTCGGGCGACTGTCTGTGTGGAGTTTGCACATTCTCCCCGTGTTTGCGTGGGTTTCCTCCAGGTGCTCCGGTTTCCTCCCACAGTCCAAAGATGTGCGGGTTAGGTTGATTGGCTATGATAAATTGACCCTTCGTGTTAGGGGGATTAAATACGTGGGGTTACGGGGATAGGGTGGGATATGTGTCGGTGCAGGCTCGATGGGCCGAAATGGCCTCTATCTGCACTGTGGGGTTTCTGTGATTGTGATATTGATTAGATTATAAGTACAGGACAGATTTGGGTGACAGGATGAGACCCATCAAGAAATGGGCAGACAATTGAACGAACGCTTTAACCCATTACACTGTACAAAGAGAAGCCGTTTAACAGCCATCCAGGGCAATCTCCAGACCGATCAATATACAAACCAAGTTACGGTAACAAAGCAAAGACATTATCGGCCCAGGAAGGCCAGTTAAGCTATCACCGACTCCCGTTATGAAGACAAAACACCCCTGCAGAGAGTTCTGCCCGCCAAAATTATTACAAAGACAGGACTATGATTTGGCGGGAGATAAGAATGTTCCAAAAAGTATAACTGTGGATTGAGTAAAGTCCATCGAGACTCTCGCTTCGGTTAGGTGCTTCAGTTCGGAGCTTCGGTTCGGAACGTGTTCGGTTCGTGGTTCGTTAAACGGTGTCCGGCGGGGTGTTCAGCCGTGTGTTCCGCGACTCTGGGAGGTTCGGCCAGGCAAGGCCCGGCCACGACGGGAAGACGACGAGGGAGGCCCGGGTACTTTTGTCGGGAGATCATCGACGACCCAGGCCGCAGAAGAAGACACTCAGGGCCCGGGTACTCCAGTTCTTCAACATCACATCGGTAACGGATCCATCCGTGGCGAGCGCTCACCGAGGCCGTATCGGCTGCCTCCCTCGCAGGAGAACCAAGAGCAAAACAAGCTGCGCCAGAAGCTTCCAAACCCACGTGACGACGGAAAGCTGTGTCGAAAGGCTGCAAAGCCTTTTTCGCAATTCTTAAAGTGGTGAGCACGATCCCGAGTCCCTCAAATCGAAACTTAGTTAGGTTTAGGGGAGGGGGTTAAGGGTAATTGTAATGTGTTACCCCTTTCACGATGTGCCGTGTGTTCCCCATTTCTATAGAGTTAAGTTTATAGATGTGTGCATGCTTGTAGTCGCTTTAATCTGTGCATATGACATGTATTTTATAATGCTGCCAACTGTTCAATAAAGGCATCCATTTCGTGCTATTCGACCTGGTCTATTGAGTTTTTCTCTGCACTACAGCTCCCTGCATCTAAGTCCAAGGTCTAGAACCGTAGGGGCGAGTGGGTCGAACCACTGAAGGGTAATTATTGCAAGAAGCCTGGCAGGAGACCAGAGCAAGCAAGAGAAACCCCCTACAGCTGCCGCAGGGATCAGTGCTGGGGCCTCAACTATTTACAATCTATATTAATGACTTGGATGAAGTGGCCGAGTGCACTGTAGCCAAATTTGCTGATGATGCAAAGATAGGTGGGTTAGCAAGTTGTGAAGGGGACACAAAGGGCTGCAAAGGGATATCGATAGGTTAAGTGAATGGGCAAAGATTCGGCAGATGGAGTATAATGTGGGAAAATTAACTTATCGATATCCCTTTATAGCCTCCTTATGTCCTCTTCACAATTTACGTTGCTACCTATCTAAGGATATGGCTGATAGGGTGAGGTGAAGAGGGGTGGGAGGAGGCTCGTGCGCGATCTAAACCCCCACAGTATAGGACACAGGACGGGCGCAGGTGTGTCCGTGAGGGAGACCCCCACAATGTGGGGTTCCCCTCACCAAACCACTCCAACTCTAGACCTCCCCCTTATCAGATCATCCTTAAAACCCAACTTTTATCAACAAGCTTCTCCTCATTGTCCTCTGTCCTTTCTTGAACTCAGTGTCCATCTCCCTGAATGTGCCTCTACAGAAAGAATTCGCATTTTATCCAGCGCCTCTCAACACCGTCAGAATGTTACCTGGGCTGGAGGAGGTTACAGAGATAGGGAGGGTTGTAGGGTCTGGAGGATTTTACAGAGATAGGGAGGGTTGTAGGGGGCTGGAGGAGGTTACAGAGACAGGGAGGGTTGTAGGGGGCTGGAGGAGGTTACAGAGACAGGGAGGGTTGTAGGGTCTGGAGGATTTTACAGAGATAGGGAGGGTTGTAGGGGGCTGGAGGAGGTTACAGAGATAGGGAGGGTTGTAGGGGGCTGGAGGAGGTTACAGAGATAGGGAGGGTTGTAGGGGCTGGAGGAGGTTACAGAGATAGGGAGGGTTGTAGGGGGCTGGAGGAGGTTACAGAGATAGGGAGGTTTGTAGGGGGCTGGAGGAGGTTACAGAGATAGGGAGGGTTGTAGGGGGCTGGAGGAGGTTACAGAGATAGGGAGGGTTGTAGGGGGCTGGAGGATTTTACAGAGATAGGGAGGGTTGTAGGAGCTGGCGGAGGTTACAGAGGTAGGGAGGGTTGTAGGGGGCTGGAGGAGGTTACAGAGATAGGGAAGGTTGTAGGGTCTGGAGGATTTTACAGAGATAGGGAGGGTTGTAGGAGCTGGCGGAGGTTACAGAGGTAGGGAGGGTTGTAGGGGGCTGGAGGAGGTTACAGAGATAGGGAAGGTTGTAGGGTCTGGAGGATTTTACAGAGATAGGGAGGGTTGTCGGGGGCTGGAGGAGGTTACAGAGATAGGGAAGGTTGTAGGGTCTGAAGGATTTTACAGAGATAGGGAGGGTTGTAGTGGCTGGAGGAGGTTAGAGATAGGGAGGGTTGTAGGGGGCTGGAGGAGGTTACAGAGATAGGGAGGGTTGTAGGGGGCTGGAGGAGGTTACAGAGATAGCGAGGGTTGTAGGATCTGGAGGATTTTACAGAGATAGGGAGGGTTGTAGGGGGCTGGAGGAGGTTACAGAGATAGGGAGGGTTGTAGGGGGCTGGAGGAGGTTACAGAGATAGGGAGGGTTGTAGGGGGCTGGAGGAGGTTACAGAGATAGGGAGGGTTGTAGGGGGCTGGAGGAGGTTACAGAGATAGGGAGGGTTGTAGGGGGCTGGAAGAGGTTACAGAGATAGGGAGCGTTGTAGGGGGCTGGAGGAGGTTACAGAGATAGGGAGGGTTGTAGGGGGCTGGAGGAGGTTACAGAGATAGGGAGGGTTGTAGGGGGCTGGAGGAGGTTACAGAGATAGGGAGGGTTGTAGGGGCTGGAGGAGGTTACAGAGATAGGGAGGGTTGTAGGGGCTGGAGGAGGTTACAGAGATAGGGAGTGTTGTCGGGGGATGGAGGAGGTTACAGAGATAGGGAGGGTTGTAGGGGGCTGGAGGAGGTTACAGAGATAGGGAGGGTTGTAGGGGCTGGAGGAGGTTACAGAGATAGGGAGGGTTGTAGGGGGCTGGAGGAGGTTACAGAGATAGGGAGTGTTGTAGGGGGATGGAGGAGGTTACAGAGATAGGGAGGGTTGTAGGGGGGCTGGCGGAGGTTACAGAGATAGGGAGGGTTGTAGGGGGCTGGGGGAGGTTAGAGAGATAGGGAGGGTTGTAGGGGGCTGGAGGAGGTTACAGAGATAGGGAGGGTTGTAGGGGGCTGGAGGAGGTTACAGAGATAGGGAGGGTTGTAGGGGCTGGAGGAGATTACAGAGATAGGGAGGGTTGTAGGGGCTGGAGGAGGTTACAGAGATAGGGAGGGTTGTAGGGGCTGGAGGAGGTTACAGAGATAGGGAGGGTTGTAGGGGGCTGGAGGAGCTTACAGAGATAGGGAGGGTTGTAGGGGGCTGGAGGAGGTTACAGAGATAGGGAGGGTTGTAGGGGGCTGGAGGAGGTTACAGAGATAGGGAGGGTTGTAGGGGCTGGAGGAGATTACAGAGATAGGGAGGGTTGTAGGGGCTGGAGGAGGTTACAGAGATAGGGAGGGTTGTAGGGGCTGGAGGAGGTTACAGAGATAGGGAGGGTTGTAGGGGGCTGGAGGAGCTTACAGAGATAGGGAGGGTTGTAGGGGCTGGAGGAGGTTACAGAGATAGGGAGGGTTGTAGGGGGCTGGAGGAGGTTACAGAGATAGGGAGGGTTGTAGGGGCTGGAGGAGGTTACAGAGATAGGGAGGGTTGTAGGGGCTGGAGGAGGTTACAGAGATAGGGAGGGTTGTAGGGGCTGGAGGAGGTTACAGAGATAGGGAGGGTTGTAGGGGGCTGGAGGAGGTTACAGAGATAGGGAGGGTTGTGGGGGGCTGGAGGAGGTTACAGAGATAGGGAGGGTTGTAGGGGCTGGAGGAGGTTACAGAGATAGGGAGGGTTGTAGGGGCTGGAGGAGGTTACAGAGATAGGGAGGGTTGTAGGGGGCTGGAGGAGGTTACAGAGATAGGGAGGGTTGTGGGGGGCTGGAGGAGGTTACAGAGATAGGGAGGGTTGTAGGGGCTGGAGGAGATTACAGAGATAGGGAGGGTTGTAGGGGGCTGGAGGAGGTTACAGAGATAGGGAGTGTTGTAGGGGGATGGAGGAGGTTACAGAGATAGGGAGGGTTGTAGGGGCTGGAGGAGGTTACAGAGATAGGGAGGGTTGTAGGGGGCTGGAGGAGGTTACAGAGATAGGGAGGGTTGTAGGGGGGCGATGGGGGAACGGGTTTCGGTGCGGGTAGCAAGGTGGCCAGCCGGGTCCTAAGGGTTAAAGATGTCTAAACATGAAAAGCACACGAGTGTTTATGGAAATGCTAAATAAATCTGACTGTAAACATGTAATGGCAATGGTCCCGCTATCACCATTTTACAGGTCCTTAAATCATTACTGCCTATCGGGGACCGTTTAACTGCAGTTTTTAAACAAGCACAGGGGGCCTTTGCTTGAGACTGAAATATTCTATATGGGAAGCTAGTACAGATTTGATTTTTACTAGTTGATATGATATACGGGTGATATAGATCATCGGAATGGGAGACGGTCACTGCCCCCTGTTGTGCGGTTTTGTGAACTCGGATGTTGCTCGCAAGGATCGCTCATCCAATCATTCTTTCCTTCCATTCTTTCTCGCAAGTGATGCTCATGATCTCTTTGTGGCGTATATATGTGCGTTAAATGTCTACCATAGGAGACGATAGAATGGGGGTTGGGTCCATTGGGATTCTGTACAGCAGGAGTGAATGGGAAGGGATGGGTCCATCAGGATTCTGTACAACATGTGTGAATGGGAAGGGATTGGGCCCAATGGGATTCTGTACAATGGGAGTGAATGGGAAGGGGTTGGTTCCATTGGGATACTGTACAGTGGGAGTGAATGGGAAGGGGTTGGGTCCATTGGGATTCTGTACAGCGGGAGTGAATGGGAAGGGATTGGGTCCAATGGGATTCTGTACAATGGGAGTGAATGGGAAGGGATTGGGTCCATTGGGATTCTGTACAGTGGGAGTGAATGGGAAGGGATTGGATCCATTGGGATTCTGTACAGTGGGAGTGAATGGGAAGGGATTGGTTCCATTGGGATACTGTACAGTGGGAGTGAATGGGAAGGGATTGGGTCCATCAGGATTCTGTACAATGGGAGTGAATGGGAAGGGATTGGGTCCATCAGGATTCTGTACAATGGGAGTGAATGGGAAGGGATTGGTTCCATTGGGATACTGTACAGTGGGAGTGAATGGGAAGGGATTGGGTCCATCAGGATTCTGTACCACAGGATTGAATGGGAAGGGATTGGGTCCAATGGGATTCTGTACAATGGGAGTGAATGGGAAGGGATTGGATCCATTGGGATTCTGTACAGTGGGAGTGAATAGGAAGGGATTGGTTCCATTGGGATACTGTACAGTGGGAGTGAATGGGAAGGGATTGGGTCCATCAGGATTCTGTACAATGGGAGTGAATGGGAAGGGATTGGGTCCAATGGGATTCTGTACAACGGTAGTGAATGGGAAGAGGTTTGGGTCCATTGAGAGAGAGAGAGAGAGAGACAGAGAGAGACAGAGACAGAGAGAGAGAGAGACAGAGAGAGAGAGACACAGAGAGAGAGAGAGTGACAGACAGAGAGAGAGAGAGAGAGAGAGAGAGAGAGACAGGGAGAGAGAGAGAGAGAGAGAGACAGAGAGAGAGAGAGAGACACACAGAGAGAGAGAGAGAGAGAGAGACAGAGAGAGACAGAGCGAGAGACAGAGAGAGAGAGAGAGAGAGAGAGAGAGACAGGGAGAGAGACAGAGAGAGAGACAGAGAGAGAGACAGAGAGAGAGACAGAGAGAGAGACAGAGAGAGACAGAGAGAGAGAGAGAGAGAGAGAGAGACAGAGAGAGAGAGAGACAGAGAGAGAGAGAGAGAGAGAGAGAGAGAGATAGAGAGAGACAGGGAGAGAGAGAGAGAGAGAGACAGAGAGAGGGACAGAGAGAGAGAGAGAGAGACTGAGAGAGAGAGAGAGAGAGAGAGAGACAGAGAGAGAGAGAGACACACAGACAGAGAGAGAGAGAGAAACCTGTCATAGGCTGAGGCGCAGAAGTAATTGAAATCGAGAGAATGACTTCTTTTTTTGATTCGTTCCTGGGATGTGGGTGTCGCTGGCAAGGCCGGCATTTATTGCCCATCCCACGAGGGCAGGGGGGGGAGGGGAGGGGACGGTGTCGGGGGTGGCTGGGGGGCGTTTGGAATCTCAGCAGCTGCTTAAACATGACGCGAGCACTCCGTCTCCCCAAATTTTTAATTGGAGGAATTATCCGTTCATCGCAACGACCGCAACACCCATTTATACAGCGCCCTGACTTAACGTAGTAAAACGTCCCATGGGTGGGTCACAGGTTGAGCGATTGGGCAGATGCATGGCAGATGCAGTATAATGTGGATAAATGCAAGGTTATCCACTTTGGTGGCAAAAACAGGAAGGCAGATTATTATCTGAACGGCAATAGTTTGGGAGAAGGGGAAGTGCAACGAGACCTGGATGTCCTTGTGCACCAGTCGCTGAAGGTAAGCATGCAGGCGCAGCAGGCGGTGAAGAAGGCAAATGGTATTTTGGCCTTCATAGCGAGAGGATTCGAGTACAAGAACAAGGATGTCTTGCTGCAGTTGTACAGGGCCTTGGTGAGACCACACCTTGAGTATTGTGTGCAGTTTTGGTCGCCTTATCTGAGGAAGGATGTTCTTGCCATGGAGGGAGTGCAGCGAAGATTCACCAGGCTGATACCTGGGATGGCAGGAATGACGTATGAGGAGAGATTGGGTCGATTGGGCTTATACTCGCTGGAGTTTAGAAGAATGAGAGGGGACCTCATTGAAACTTATAAAATTCTAACAGGACTGGACAGACTAGATGCAGGAAGGATGTTCCCGAAGGCGGGGGAGTCCAGAACCAGGGGTCACAGTCTAAGGATAAGGGGTAAGCCATTTAGGACAGAGATGAGGAGTAATTTCTTCACCCAGAGAGTGGTGAACCTGTGGAATTCTCTACCACACAAGGCAGTTGAGGCCAATTCATTAAATATATTCAAGAAGGAGTTGGATATATTTCTTAAGGCTAAAGGGATCAAGGGATATGGGGAGAAGGCAGGGACTGGGTACTGAATTTGGATAATCAGCCATGATCTCATTGAATGGCGGAGCAGGCTCGAGGGGCCGAATGGCCGACTCCTGCTCCTATCTTCTATGTTTCTATGTAAGTCAATGATTGGACCTCGAGCCACATAAGGAGATATTGGGGACGGGTGACCAAAAGCTTGGTCAAAGAGGTCGGTTTTAAGGAGCGTTGTAAAGGAGGAGTGTAAAGATTAGCAGAACAGAATATTATTTAAGTGGTGAGAAACTGTCAAATGTTGGTGTTCAGAGGGATTCAGGTGTCCTCGTACAGGAAGCACAGAGTTAGCATGCAGCTACAGCAAGCAATTAGGAAGGCAAATGGTGTGTTGGCCTTTATTGCAAGGGGGGTTGTAGTAGAAGATTTAGGGAGTCTTGTTGCATTTCTTCAGGGCTTTGGTGAGACCCCACCTGGAGTACGGTGCACAATTTTGGTCTCCTTACCCAAGGAAGGATACACTTGCCTTAGATTTTATTTATTCACTCGTGCAATGTGGGCGTCGCTGGCACAGCCCAGCATTTATTGCCCATCCCTGGTCGCCCCTTGAGAAGGTGGTGGTGAGCCGCCTTCTTGAGCCGCTGCAGTCCTGTGTGGTGAAGGTGCTCCCACAGCGCTGTCAGGGAGGGAGCTCCAGGATTTTGACCCAGCGACGATGAAGGGACGGCCGATATATTTCCAAGTCGGGATGGTGTGTGACTCGGAGGTGGAACTTGGAGGCAGTGGTGTTCCCGTGCGCCTGCTGCCCTTTGTCCTTCCAGGTGGAAGAGGTGGCGGGTTTGGGAGGTGCTGCCGAAGAAGCCTTGGCGAGTCGCTGTAGTGCATCTTGTAGATGGCGCACAGCTTTTGCACGCAGACATTGGCCCAGAAATTAGGCGGCGCGTGCAAGCCCCCGATGTGCACTTAGCCGGCGCGCCTGCCGTTCTGCTCCCGGGACGCTTGCAATTCCTGTTTTCAGTTGATTACTCCCGGGCAGCGTCTGACGTCACGCCGCCCAGGAGTGCAGCCAGCGCGAAGCCTCGAGCGCGGAGTCTAAGTTAGACACGCCCCTTGAGGTCTCCTTAACACAGGCCACGTCCCCAATTTTTAAAACAAGCTGCAAAGCAATTTTACATGCAGAGCAGCATTTTAAATACATTTTTTGTATTTTTATTAATCTTTATAATAATAATAAGCAACTTTTATTGTCATTGTTAGTGCACAAGTGCAGTACAACGAAATGTAGGCTTGCGGCTCCCGAGAGTGTACATTTAGATTAAGACATTTAAACATTCAACATTCATTTGGCTTGTAATACATTAACATCAACATAACCATAATAAAGTGCATTGGCAGATATGCAGGCTTTAGAGTTTATTTGTGGAGTTCAGTAGGATGACAGCCCTGGGAAAGAAGCTGTTCCTAAATCTGGTCGTACGGGCGCGAATGCATCTGTAGCGTCTCCCAGATGGCAGGAGGGCGAACAGACTGTGGCTGGGGTGGGTAGGGTCTTTGATGATGGTAACTTTTATAAAGTTTTGAATACTTTTACATTATTTTGAAGAATGTATAGTTTTAAACAGAATTAAAGCGTAGTTATTTCGATGAGCCGGCTGGGATCACGTGGGCACTGGGCAACCAATCGGAGGTTGCAAAAGTTCATCCATGAGTTTGATAGTAAGAACTGTCAAACTCATGAAAACTCAGGGGCCTAGAAATTCACTTTGGGGCGGCCAGCTCGCTCGCGCCCAAAAGTTAGCGCTGGGCGGGGAGCCATTAGCGATCGTCAGATATTCAGTGTTTGCGCCCCAATTCAGAACCGGGCGCTATACCAGGGTGTGCCCGCCTCCGCTTGGGGCGCTGACACTGAATTTCAGCGCTCTTGGCGCCGCTGCGCCAGCCGCTGTGGAGCGGCAGGCTGCGGTACTGCAGGCCTCCTCCTTCTCTTAAGGGGGAGCTGCCTGCAACGGGGAGATCGCCGCTGGAGAGTGCCGGCAAATGAGCCCGGCACCACGGAGAAGTGCCGGGTTCGCGGAAAGCAGCCGGCAATGCCGCGGGGGGGGGGGGCGGGGTTGGAGGAGGCCGGGGAAGGAGGTGCGGGCAGGCGGCCGCCGAAAAAGCGGCCGGCCGCACCTTCCCCTTTAAAGCGCCCCACTAAGGCTACAGCACGGCCCCGTTTTCTGGTCGCTGTTTGCGGCCGCTACTAAATATGGGGATCGGGCCGGTTTCGGGGCGGAACCGGGGCACTGCGCACACCGATGACGTCATCGGTGCCGGCGCAGCGCTAACGGCTACCGCCGCCAATGCCGCTGCGCTGAATATCAGCGCAAACTCATTTTTGGCGCAGAAGCCCTCTTTAGGCGGTAACTGGCCGCAAAGCTGGCAGCGCCTTACTGAATTTCTAGGCCAGGGTGCCCAAAACAGCACTTAAACTACAAATAAAAGTTAAAAAACATCCCACTAAATAAATGAACTATGAATAACTGTAAAAAAAACTATTTTAAACAATTAATCAAATTAAAAAAAATAATTTTTTAACAAATAGGGTCTAAAAATACATTTACCTTACTGTAAATTCTTTAAAAATAATAAACCTGTGGAAAAAAAATTCTAAATTGTATTAATAGACCACTTACCTGTAAAACTAAGTACTTACGTCTGGTATTTTCAAGCGTGAAAACTTGAGGCCTTTGCACACGGGCAACTCTTTACAAAAAAAAGGAATTTCAGCGCGCACGCGCTGCCTGATACGTCGTACGCGTTCCGCCTCTTAACCCCTTGGTTCAGAGGACAGGAAATGCCGGTTTTCAGCGCATGCGCGGTGCATCCTGAAAACCGGCACTTCCATCGGGCCCATGCGTGAGTACCCCGTCCGTACTCACGTGTCGGGACCCGAATTACTGGGCCATTGTGCTCCCTCTCTCTCTCTCTCTCTCTCTCTCTCTCAGCCCCGGATTGTCACGAGGAGGTCGCGCGCTGGGAAATGATCTGGCTGGCAGTAGAGAAATAAGAAGTTCCCTCATTAGAACACAAATCTTGAAGGGCAGTTGCAGGAGGGACGGGGGGTGCAGTGGGTGGGGTGCGTGTGAGGGGGCTGCCGTGAGGCGAAGCATTTAAATAAACGACAAGGGAATTATGTCTGTGGGCAGGCTGAGGGAATGAGTTTCCAGTAATTGGCTGCAGCCCAGGACACCTCTGGGAATGAAGTGAACGATTCTGTCAGCACATTAATCATCCAGTCATCGTCCTCAGACAGACAGACACTGGGGGGGGGGGGGGAAGAGAGAGGATCCCCCTGCTTTTACCCCCCCCACACCCACCGCCGCCATCGCCTCGGAGCGACGGGTAACGCAAAGACAGTGGGCGTCCCCCTCCCCGCCCCCCGCCCCGGTCCCCCGCCGCACCGAGGGAACAGAGCAGAGGAGGAGGACGCGCGGTCCGACAGGACTCTGAGGGGTTGGGCGAGTGGCAGCCAGCCGGGATCTGAAGCACGAGCACCCTACCACTCATTCTTACACACTCACTCACACACACTCACACTCACACTCACACACACACTCACACACACAGTGCGGCGCTCCCTCAGTACTGCCCCTCCGACAGTGCTGCGCTCCCTCAGTACCGCCCCTCTGACAGTGCAGCGCTCCCTCAGTACTGCCCCTCCGACAGTGCGGCGCCCCCTCGGCACTGCCCCTCCGACAGTGCGGCGCTCCCTCAGTACTGCCCCTCCGACAGTGCAGCGCTCCCTCAGTACTGCCCCTCCGACAGTGCGGCGCCCCCTCGGCACTGCCCCTCCGACAGTGCGGCGCTCCCTCAGTACTGCCCCTCCGACAGTGCGGTGCTCCCTCAGTACTGCCCCTCCGACAGTGCGGCGCTCCCTCAGTACTGCCCCTCCGACAGTGCGGCGCTCCCTCAGTACTGCCCCTCCGACAGTGCGGCGCTCCCTCAGTACTGCCCCTCCGACAGTGCGGCGCTCCCTCAGTACTGCCCCTCCGACAGTGCGGCGCTCCCTCAGTACTGCCCCTCCGACAGTGCGGCGCTCCCTCAGTACTGCCCCTCCGACAGTGCAGCGCTCCTCAGTACTGCCCCTCCGACAGTGCGGCGCTCCCTCAGTACTGCCCCTCCAACAGTGCGGCGCTCCCTCAGTACTGCCCCGCCGACTGTGCGGCGCTCCCTCAGTACTGCCCCTCCGACAGTGCGGCGCTCCCTCAGTACTGCCCCTCCGACAGTGCGGCGCTCCCTCAGTACTGCCCCTCCGACAGTGCGGCGCTCCCTCAGTACTGCCCCTCCGACAGTGCGGCGCTCCCTCAGTACTGCCCCTCCGACAGTGCGGCGCTCCCTCAGTACTGCCCCGCCGACTGTGCGGCGCTCCCTCAGTACTGCCCCTCCGACAGTGCGGCGCTCCCTCAGTACTGCCCCTCCGACAGTGCGGCGCTCCCTCAGTACTGCCCCTCCGACAGTGCGGCGCTCCCTCAGTACTGCCCCTCCGACAGTGCGGCGCTCCCTCAGTACTGCCCCTCCGACAGTGCGGCGCTCCTCAGTACTGCCCCTCCGACAGTGCGGCGCTCCCTCAGTACTGCCCCTCCGACAGTGCGGCGCTCCCTCAGTACTGCCCCGCCGACTGTGCGGCGCTCCCTCAGTACTGCCCCTCCGACAGTGCGGCGCTCCCTCAGTACTGCCCCTCCGACAGTGCGGCGCTCCCTCAGTACTGCCCCTCCGACAGTGCGGCGCTCCCTCAGTACTGCCCCTCCGACAGTGCAGCGCTCCTCAGTACTGCCCCTCCGACAGTGCGGCGCTCCCTCAGTACTGCCCCTCCGACAGTGCGGCGCTCCCTCAGTACTGCCCCGCCGACTGTGCGGCGCTCCCTCAGTACTGCCCCTCCGACAGTGCGGCGCTCCCTCAGTACTGCCCCTCCGACAGTGCGGCGCTCCCTCAGTACTGCCCCTCCGACAGTGCGGCGCTCCCTCAGTACTGTCCCTCTGACAGTGCGGCGCTCCCTCAGTACTGACACTCGGAGTGTCGGCCTGGATTATATACACTCACTCACACACACTCGACCCACCAAGGTATGGCTGACACTGTAAAGCCACATGGCCAGCTCACGGGTGACGTTCAGACAAACATTGTCAGTGTTTGAGGGTCCCAGTTAGCGATCCTGAACAAGCTGATAAATGCTGAGACTACCCCAGGAAGCAGGTCAAGCTCATTCAGTCACCCAACACTTGCTGTTACTGTTGGCCATAAATCTACTTTGTTAAACAGGCGCGGAATAAATTTAGTTTAAAAAGAATCTCCACGTATATTTTTTGGCAGCGTTTTCGAGAACGGAATCCCGTCGCTCGCCTTAAAGGAACACAGAGGGGGCTTTCCGAGTCGCTTGTCCAATAATCGAAATCCCATTAGCGATGCTCCGTGATACCTTCCCTCCTCCTCCCCGAATTTCCCCCACATGTCTCTCCATCTGAGCGCGTAAAGAAAACAAATAATGACCAACAGCCCCGCAAACCCTTCATAAATATTGCCCCCAGTCCGGGAATAAAGCTCTGTTTCGAGAGGATATTTCTTTCGCCACCCCACCCATAACAGGGTTCTGAGGCTGGACTGTCGGAGGGGCAGTACTGAGGGAGCGCCGCAATGTCGGAGGGGCGATACTGAGGGAGCGCCGCACTGTCGGAGGGGCAGTACTGAGGGAGCGCCGCGCTGTCGGAGGGGCGGTACTGAGGGAGCGCCGCACTGTCGGAGGGGCGGTACTGAGGGAGTGCTGCACTGTCGGAGGGGCAGTACTGAGGGAGCGCCACACTGTTGGAGGGGCAGTACTGAGGGAGCGCTGCACTGTCAGAGGGGCAGTATGGAGGGAGCGCCGCACTGTCGGAGGGGCAGTACTGAGGGAGCGCAGCACTGTCGGAGGGGCGGTACTGAGGGAGTGTCACACTGTCGGAGGGGAAGTACTGAGGGAGTGTCGCACTGTAGGTGGGGCGGAGCTGAGGGAGCACCGCACTGTTGGAGGGGCAGTACTGAGGGAGCGCCACACTGTTGGAGGGGCAGTACTGAGGGAGCGCCGCACTGTCAGAGGGGCAGTAGTGAGGGAGTGTCGCACTGTCGGAGAGGCAGTACTGAGAGAGCGCCGCACTGTCGGAGGGGCAGTACTAATGGAGCGCCACACTGTCGGCGGGGCAGTACTGAGGGAGCGCCGCACTGTCGGAGGGGCGGTACGGAGGGAGCGCCGCACTGTCGGAGGGGCAGTACTGAGGGAGCGCCGCACTGTCGGAGGGGCAGTACTGAGGGAGTGTCGCACTGTTGTAGGGGCAGTACTGAGGGAGTGTCGCACTGTCGGAGGGGCATACTGAGGGAGCGCCGCACTGTCGGAGGGGCGGTACTGAGGGAGTGTCGCACTGTCGGATGGGCAGTACTGAGGGAGTGTCGCACTGTCGGAGGGGCAGTACTGAGGGAGTGTCGCACTGTCGGAGGGGCGGTGCTGAGGGAGCGCCGCACTGTCGGAGGGGCGGTACTGAGGGAGTGCTGCACTGTCGGAGGGGCGGTACTGAGGGAGCACCGCACTGTCGGAGGGGCAGTACTGAGGGAGCGCCACACTGTTGGAGGGGCAGTACTGAGGGAGTGCTGCACTGTCAGAGGGGCAGTATGGAGGGAGCGCCGCACTGTCGGAGGGGCAGTACTGAGGGAGCGCAGCACTGTCAGAGGGGCGGTACTGAGGGAGTGTCACACTGTCGGAGGGGAAGTACTGAGGGAGTGTCACACTGTCGGAGGGGCAGTACTGAGGGAGCGCCGCACTTTCGGAGGGGCGGTACTGAGGGAGCACGGCACGTTCGGAGGGGCAGTACTGAGAGATCGCCGCACTGTTGGAGGGGCAGTTCTAAGGGAGCGCTGCACTGTCGGAGGGGCAGTACTGAGGGAGCGCCGCACTGTCGGAGGGGCGGTACTGAGGGAGCGCCGCACTGTCGGAGGGGCGGTACTGAGGGAGCGCCGCACTGTCGGAGGAGCAGTACTGAGGGAGCGCCGCACTGTCGGAGGGGCAGTAGTGAGGGAGTGCCGTACTGTCGGAGGGGCAGTACTGAGGGAGTGCTGCACTGTAGGAGGGGCAGTACTGAGGGAGTGCCGCACTGTCGGAGGGGTAGTACTGAGGGAGCGCCGCACTGTCAGATGGACGGTACTGAGGGAGTGCCGCACTGTCGGAGGGGCGGTACTGAGGGAGCGCCGCACTGTCGGAGGGGCGGTACTGAGGGAGCGCCGCACTGTCGGAGGGGCAGTACTGAGGGAGCGCTGCACTGTCGGAGGGGCGGTACTGAGGGAGCGCCGCACTGTCGGAGGGGCGGTACTGAGGGAGCGCTGCACTGTCGGAGGGGCGGTACTGAGGGAGCGCCGCACTGTCGGAGGGGCGGTACTGAGGGAGCACCGCACTGTCGGAGGGGCGGTACTTAGGGAGCGCTGCACTGTCGGAGGGGCAGTACTGAGGGAGCGCCACACTGTCGAAGGGGCAGTACTGGGGGAGCGCTGTACTGTCGGAGAGGCGGTACTGAGGGAGCGCCGCACTGTCGGAGGGGCAGTACTGAGGGAGCACCGCACTGTTGGAGGGGCGGTACTGAGGGAGCACAGTACTGTCGGAGGGGCAGTACTGAGGAAGCGCCGCACTGTCGGAGGAGCAGTACTGAGGGAACACCACACTGTCGGAGGGGCAGTACTGAGGGAGTGCCGTACTGTCGGAGGGGCAGTACTGAGGGAGTGCTGCACTGTAGGAGGGGCAGTACTGAGGGAGCGCCGCACTGTTGGAGGGGCAGTACTGAGGGAGCGCCGCACTGTCAGATGGGCGGTACTGAGGGAGTGCCGCACTGTCGGAGGGGCGGTACTGAGGGAGCGCCGCAGTGTCGGAGGGGCAGTACTGAGGGAGCGCCGCACTGTCGGAGGGGCGGTACTGAGGGAGTGCCACACTGTCGGAGGGGCAGTACTGAGGGAGCACCGCACTGTCGGAGGGGCAGTACTTAGGGAGCGCTGCACTGTCGGAGGGGCAGTACTGAGGGAGCGCCACACTTTCGAAGGGGCAGTACTGGGGGAGCGCTGTACTGTCGGAGAGGTGGTACTGAGGGAGCGCCGCACTGTCGGAGGGGCAGTACTGAGGGAGCACCGCACTGTCAGAGGGGCAGTACTGAGGGAGCGCCGCATTGTCGGAGGGGCAGTACTGAGGGAGCGCCACACTGTCGGAGGGGCGGTACTGAGGGAGCGCCGCAGTGTCGGAGGGGCAGTACTGAGGGAGCGCCGCACTGTCGGAGGGGCAATACTGAGGGAGCGTCGCACTGTCGGAGGGGCGGTACTGAGGGGGCGCCGCACTGTCGGAGGGGCAGTACTGAGGGAGCGCCGCACTGTTGGAGGGGCAGTACTGAGGGAGCGCCGCACTGTCGGAGGGGCAGTACTGAGGGAGCGCCGCACTGTCGGAGGGGCAGTACTGAGGGAGCGCCACACTGTCGGAGGGGCGGTACTGAGGGAGCGCCGCAGTGTCGGAGGGGCAGTACTGAGGGAGCGCCGCACTGTCGGAGGGGCGGTACTGAGGGAGCGCCGCACTGTCGGAGGGGCAGTACTGAGGGAGCGCTGCACTGTCGGAGGGGCGGTACTGAGGGAGCACCGCACTGTCGGAGGGGCGGTACTTAGGGAGCGCTGCACTGTCGGAGGGGCAGTACTGAGGGAGCGCCACACTGTCGAAGGGGCAGTACTGGGGGAGCGCTGTACTGTCGGAGAGGCGGTACTGAGGGAGCGCCGCACTGTCGGAGGGGCAGTACTGAGGGAGCACCGCACTGTTGGAGGGGCGGTACTGAGGGAGCACAGTACTGTCGGAGGGGCAGTACTGAGGAAGCGCCGCACTGTCGGAGGAGCAGTACTGAGGGAACACCACACTGTCGGAGGGGCAGTACTGAGGGAGTGCCGTACTGTCGGAGGGGCAGTACTGAGGGAGTGCTGCACTGTAGGAGGGGCAGTACTGAGGGAGCGCCGCACTGTTGGAGGGGCAGTACTGAGGGAGCGCCGCACTGTCAGATGGGCGGTACTGAGGGAGTGCCGCACTGTCGGAGGGGCGGTACTGAGGGAGCGCCGCAGTGTCGGAGGGGCAGTACTGAGGGAGCGCCGCACTGTCGGAGGGGCGGTACTGAGGGAGTGCCACACTGTCGGAGGGGCAGTACTGAGGGAGCACCGCACTGTCGGAGGGGCAGTACTTAGGGAGCGCTGCACTGTCGGAGGGGCAGTACTGAGGGAGCGCCACACTTTCGAAGGGGCAGTACTGGGGGAGCGCTGTACTGTCGGAGAGGTGGTACTGAGGGAGCGCCGCACTGTCGGAGGGGCAGTACTGAGGGAGCACCGCACTGTCAGAGGGGCAGTACTGAGGGAGCGCCGCATTGTCGGAGGGGCAGTACTGAGGGAGCGCCACACTGTCGGAGGGGCGGTACTGAGGGAGCGCCGCAGTGTCGGAGGGGCAGTACTGAGGGAGCGCCGCACTGTCGGAGGGGCAATACTGAGGGAGCGTCGCACTGTCGGAGGGGCGGTACTGAGGGGGCGCCGCACTGTCGGAGGGGCAGTACTGAGGGAGCGCCGCACTGTTGGAGGGGCAGTACTGAGGGAGCGCCGCACTGTCGGAGGGGCAGTACTGAGGGAGCGCCGCACTGTCGGAGGGGCAGTACTGAGGGAGCGCCACACTGTCGGAGGGGCGGTACTGAGGGAGCGCCGCAGTGTCGGAGGGGCAGTACTGAGGGAGCGCCGCACTGTCGGAGGGGCGGTACTGAGGGAGCGCCGCACTGCCGGAGGAGTAGTACCGAAGGAGCGCCGCACTGTCAGAGGGGCAGTACTGAGGGAGCGCCGCGCTGTCGGAGGGGCAGTACTGAGGGAGCGCCGCACTGTCGGAGGGGCGGTACTGAGGGAGCGCCGCACTGTCGGAGGGGCGGTACTGAGGGAGCACCGCACTGTCGGAGGGGCAGTACTGAGGGAGCACTAGAAAGGCCTGGCATCAACAACAACACCTTGCAATTATCCAGCGCCTTTAACGTTTTAAAACATCCCAAGGCTCTTCACCGGAGTGTAATCGAAAAAATTTCGACACAGATCCACATTAGGAAATAATAGGGAAGGTGACCAAAAGCTTGGTCAAAGAGAGAGGTTTTATGGAGCATCTTAAAGGAGGAGAGAGAGAGAGAGGCGGAGAGGTTTAGGGAGGGAATCCCAGAGCTCGGGGCCCAGGCGGCTGAAGGCACGGCCGCCAATGGTGGAGCGATGGAAATCGGGGGGATGCGCAAGAGGGCAGAATTGGAGGAGCACAGAGATCTCGGAGGGTTGTAGGGGGCTGGAGGAGGTTAGAGAGATAGGGAGGGTTGTAGGGAGCTGGAGGAGGTTACAGAGATAGGGAGGGTTGTAGGGGGCTGGAGGAGGTTACAGAGGTAGGGAGGGTTGAGGAGGCCATTGAGGAATTTAAAAGCAGGAGGATGAGAATTTTGAAATCAAGGCGCTGCTTAACCGGGAGCCAATGTATTTCAGCGAGCACAGGGGGTGATGGTTGAATGGAACTCGGTGTGAGTTCAGACACGGGGCAGCAGAGTTTTGGATAACCTCAAGTTTACGTAGGGTGGAATGTGGGAGGCCGGCCAGGAGTGCGTTGGAATAGTCGAGTCTAGAGGTATGAAAGGCATGGATGTAGGTTTTGGCAGCGGATGAGCTGAGGAAAGGGCGGAGATGGGCGATGTTACACACTCACACACACGCACTCACACACACTCACACACACACTCACACACTCACACACACACACACACACTCACACACACTCACACACACTCACACACACACAATCACACACACACTCACACACACACACTCACACACACTCACACTCACACACACTCACACACACTCACTCACACACTCACACACACACACTCACACACACTCACACTCACACACACACACAATCACACACACACTCACACTCACACACTCACACACACACTCACACACACTCACACACACACACACACAATCACACACACACTCACACTCACACACTCACACACACTCACACACACACTCACACACACACACACACTCACACACACACATTCACACACACTCACACACACACTCTCTCACACTCTCTCTCTGTCACACACTCTCACACACTCTCTCTCTGTCACACACTCACACACTCACGCACACACACACTCACACACACTCATTCACACACACTCACACACACACTCTCACACACACACACACTCACACACAATCACACACTCACACACACACACACACACTCACACACACACTCGCACACACACACACACTCACACACACTCACACACACTCACACACACTCACACACACACTCACACTCACACACACACACACACAATCACACACTCACACACACAATCACACACACACTCACACTCACACACACACACACACACACACTCACACACACACATTCACACACACTCACACACACACTCTCTCACACTCTCTCTCTGTCACACACTCTCACACACTCTCTCTCTGTCACACACACACACTCACGCACACACACACACACACACTCATTCACACACACTCACACACACACTCACACACACTCACACACTCACACACACTCTCACACACACACACTCACACACACACTCACACACACTCATTCACACACACTCATGCACACACACACTCACACACACACTCGCACACACACACACACTCATTCACACACACTCACACACACACACACACACTCACACACACACACACTCATTCACACACACACACTCACACGCACACTCACACACACACTCACACACTCACACACACACTCACACACTCACACACTCATTCACACACACTCACACACACACTCACACACACACACACACTCTCACACACACACACACACTCTCTCATACACACTCACACACACACTCATTCACACACTCACGCACACACACACTCACACACACACACACACTCACACACACACTCACACACACACACACACACACACACACACTCACACACACACACACTCACACACACACACACACTCACACACACTCTCACACACAGACACTCTCTCACACACACTCTCTCACACTCTCACTCTGTCACACACTCTCACACACCCTCTCCCTGTCACACACTCTCACACACTCACGCACACACACACACACACACACTCACACACACTCATTCACACACACTCACCCACACACTCACACACACTCACACTCACACACACTCACACACACACAAATACACAAACACCCTTGTTGATAGAATCCACTCCCGTAATCTCCATATATCAAGCAGTGAGTGAGGGAAGTGACAGCGAGCGGATGGAAATTCATATTTCATGTGTCGGCGGTGACTTATGACGCAGAACTACGGACAAGCAAAATCATGATAGATACAATTAGGGCTCCGAAGCAATCTTTTTATGACTGAAAGCTGCATCGCATTACAGTGAGAATAGGCAGAGAGTTCAGTGGGCCCATCACTCTTCTTTACGACTGTTCCCTTTTTTTTTAATACATGCTGCGTTTGGTATATAATGAGCAGCGAGAAACGGATTGGAAATGGCCTGGTTTCAAGTTGAAGATTCCTCGCCCTCCACATTCACTCCACCGCCACACCGAGCCACCCCCACCCCTCCGACTCTCCCCCCAGCGCCCACCGCGCCGGCGCTCCCCGACATCGCTCGCCGAGTGAAGGGACACCTCTGGACGTGCCGAACCCTCACGTTCCCTCCTCACTCACCCAACCCTCCCCTCCCTCGGCCCACGCACGCGCCTCCTCCCAATGCCAGGGCGAGGGGAAGCAATTCCAAGCTCCGGGAGCAGGGTCCAGCTGACGCGATGGATTCAGAGCCTCGCCCGGCGTCCCGCCGTGTTTTATTGACACGAGGCTAGGCGCGAGTGACATTGCCCCCCTCTGTGACCCTGTGACACACACACACACTCTCACACACACACTCACACACACACACTCTCACACTCACTCACACACACTCACTTTCACACACACACTCACACACACATAAACACTCACACATACACTCACTCACACACACACTCACATACTCTCACTCACACACACACACACACACTCTCAAACTCACTCACACACACTCACACACACTCACACTCACACACACTCACACGCACACACACTCACACACTCACACACGCACACAATCACACACTTGCACACTGACACACACTTACACACACACTCACTTGCACACACTCACACAAACTCACTCACATTCACACACACACACTCACACACACTCACACTCACACACTCTCACTCACACTCACACACACACACACTCTCACTCACACACTCACGCACACACACTCACTCACACATGCACACTCACACACACTCACACACTCACTCACACACACTCACACACACTCACACACACTCACTCACACTCACTCACACACACGCACACACTCTCACTCACACACTCACACTCACACATACACTCAGACTCACACTCACACACACTCACTTACTCACACTCTCACACACACACTCACACTCACTCACACACTCATGCACACTCACTCTCACAATCACACACACACACACTCTCATTCACACACTCACACACACTCACACTCACTCACACACTCACAATCACACACACACTCACACACACACTCACTTACTCACACATACACACTCAGACACTCTCAGTCACACACACTCACTTACTCACACACACACACTCACACTCACTCACACGCACACACACTCACTCACACACACTTACGCACAATTACACACACTCACACATGCAAACTCGCACACAATCACACACTCACGCACACTCACACACACTTATACACACACTCACTCAGACACACACACACGCTTACACACACACTCACTCGCACACACTCACACAAACTCACTCACACTCACACACACACACACACACTCACTCAGACACACGCACACACACACACTCATTCGCACACACTCACTCACACTCACACACACTCACACTCACACACACACTCACACTGACACACACACTCACTCACTCACACACACACACACTCACACACACACACACTCACACACACACACACTCA
>NC_141019.1:37224782-37266948 GCF_052327205.1 Somniosus microcephalus | reverse complement strand
GGGTTGTAGGGAAACAAAAATTGAGATTCGCCCCACGAGAGGAGTCTGTAATCCCAAGGACCTCTGCACAGACCCGATTAAGGGCTTTAGAACGTCACAAAGGACTCTGGAATGTCTGTGGTGACTAATCGCTGTGCCCTAATCATAGCTTTGACGACGGCAAAAAACATAACTTTTCTCTGGGGTTTTTCGAATACACATAAAGAGATTGAGCCAGTGTGGTTTGGGGGAACTTTTGAGAAAAGTGTGTGGCGACGATCTTTCTCTATATATATAAAAAAATTAAAAATTTTAAGAAATTGGCGCACTAAAAATAAAGAATCACAGAACGATACCGCACAGGAGGAGGCCATTCGGCCCATTGTGCCTGTGCCGGCTCTGTGAACGAGCTCTCCAATTAGTCCCACTCCCCCCTGCTCTTTCCCCCGTAGCCCTGTGAATTTTTCTCCTTCAAGTATTTCTCCAATTCCCCTTTTGAAAGTTACTATTGAATCTGCTCCCACCGCCCTTTCAGGCAGCGCGTTCCAGATCACAACAACTCGCTGCGTAAAAACATTCTCCTCATCTCCCCCTCTGGGTCTTATGCCGATTATCTTCAATCTGTGTCCTCTGGTTACCGACCCTCCTGCCACTGGAAACCCTTCCT
The DNA here is from genome assembly GCF_052327205.1 of Somniosus microcephalus. Lineage (NCBI taxonomy): Eukaryota > Metazoa > Chordata > Chondrichthyes > Squaliformes > Somniosidae > Somniosus > Somniosus microcephalus. The sequence continues at coordinate 37,266,302 of NC_141019.1, read as the reverse complement.
GATTTTGAACACCTCTGTTAAACCTCCCCCTTAACCTTCTCTGCTCCAAGGAGGGCCAGAGGGAGAGGAGTGGGGAGGAGAGGAGCGAGGGAGGGTGGAGAGGAAGGGGAGAGGAGGGAGAGGAGGAGAGCGGGAGAGGAGGGAGAGGAGGAGGGAAGGAGGGAAAGCGGGTGGAGGAGAGAGGGAGAGAGAGAGGAGGGAGTGAGAGGGAGAGGAGGAAGGGGTAGGAGGGAGAGGGAGAGAGAGGGAGCGAGGAGTGAGGGAGAGGGAGAGGAGGAGGGAGGGCGAGGAGGAGGGAGAGAGAGGGAGAGGAGGAGGGAGGGAGAGGGAGAGGAGGAGGGAGGACGAGGGAGAGGAGGAGTGAGGGAGAGGGAGAGGAGGAGGGAGGGAGAGGGAGAGGGAGGGAGAGGGAGAGGAGGAGGGAGGGAGAGGGAGAGGGAGAGGAGGAGAGGAGGGAGGGAGAGGGAGAGGAGGAGAGGAGGGAGAGGGAGAGAGGAGAGGAGGGAGGGAGAGGGAGAGGAGGAGAGGAGGGAGGGAGAGGGAGAGGAGGAGAGGAGGGAGGGAGAGGAGGAGAGGAGGGAGGGAGAGGGAGTGGGGAGGAGGAGGAGGGAGGGAGGGAGAGGAGAGAGGAGAGGAGGGAGGAGAGGGAGTGGAGGACCGAGGGGGAGGGAGTGGAGGACCGAGGGAGAGGAGGAGGGAGGAGAGGGAGAGGAGGAACGAGGGAGAGGAGGAGGGAGGGAGAGGGAGAGGGAGAGAGGAGGGAGAGGGAGAGGAGGGAGAGGGAGAGGAGGAGGGAGGGCGAGGGAGTGGAGGAGTGAGGGAGAGGGAGAGGAGGAGGGAGGGAGAGGGAGAGGAGGAGGGAGGGAGAGGGAGTGGAGGAGGGAGGAGGGCGGGAGAGGGTGTGGAGGAGGGAGGGAGAGGGAGAGGAGGAAGGAGGGAGAGGAGAGGAGGAGGGAGGGAGAGGGAGTGGAGGAGTGAGGGAGAGGGAGAGGAGGAGGGAGGGAGAGGGAGAGGAGGAGGGAGGGAGAGGGAGAGGAGGAGGGAGGGAGAGGGAGAGGAGGAGGGAGGGAGAGGGAGAGGAGGACCGAGGGAGAGGAGGAGGGAGGGAGAGGGAGAGGAGGAGGGAGGGCAAGGGAGAGGAGGAGGGAGGGAGAGGGAGTGAGGAGTGAGGGAGAGGGAGAGGAGGAGGGAGAGGGAGAGGAGGAGGGAGAGGAGGAGGGAGGGAGAGGGAGTGAGGAGTGAGGGAGAGGGAGAGGAGGAGGGAGAGAGAGGGAGAGGAGGAGGGAGGGAGAGGGAGAGGAGGAGGGAGGGAGAGGGAGAGGAGGAGGGAGGAGACAGAGAGGAGGAGGGAGGGAGAGGAGGAGGGAGGGCGAGGGAGAGGAGGAGGGAGGGCGAGGGAGAGGAGGAGGGAGGGCGAGGGAGAGGAGGAGGGAGGGAGAGGGTGTGGAGGAGGGAGGGAGAGGGAGAGGAGGAGGGAGGGCGAGGGAGAGGAGGAGGGAGGGAGAGGGTGTGGAGGAGGGAGGGAGAGGGAGAGGAGGAGGGGGGAGACAGAGAGGAGGAGGGAGGGAGAGGAGGAGGGAGGGAGAGGGAGAGGAGGAGGGAGGGCGAGGGAGAGGAGGAGGGAGGGAGAGGAGGAGTGGAGGGAGGGGGAGGAGGACAGAGGGAGAGGAGGAGGGAGGGAGAGGGAGAGGAGGAGGGAGGGAGAGGAGGAGAGGAGGGAGGGGGAGGGGGAGGAGGACAGAGGGAGAGGGAGTAGAGGAGGGAGGGAGAGGGAGTGCAGGAGGAAGGAGGGAGGAGAGGGAGTGGAGGAGGGAGGGCGAGGAGGAGGGCTAATTGCGCGGGGCACGTGTCGAACCTTTGCCCCTCGCTAACAGCCAGGGCCGTGTCTAACTGTTCCCGAAAACACATCAAAGTCAGCGGGCGCGGAGAACCGGGGGGGACAAACTCCATTCCTCCTCCTCTCGGCTGCCTTTATAACATGCTGTGACTCAAGGCCCGCTGGGCACTGGGAAGCATTGATTGGGATTTATGGCAACATAGTCGCAGCAGACATTTGCAACCCAATTATCCAACCGAAATTCCATGAGTCTCGCTCTGGCTCCCTAACCCCTGTCAGTGCCTTGGATTGGGTACAGCACAGTCAGACATAGAAAGTCTTTCTATATTGAATTACAGCAAAGTTCCCTCCTCTCCCTCTCCCGATCACCATATCCTTCTATTCCTCTCTCCCTCATGTGTTTATCCATGTTCCTCTTCAATTGCGCTCCACTATTCACTTCAACCACTCCCTGTGGTAGCGAGTCCCACATTCTCACCACTCTCTGGAGAAAGAAGTTTCTCCTGAATTTAAGAAGACAGGAACAGGAGAAGGCAATTCATCTACCACCCACCGCGCACCACCTCTCCCCCCGAGCCTGTTCCGCCATTCAGTGAGATCACATCTGATCCATAGAGCTGCCTTTGCCCCAAATCCCTTAATACCCTTTGGTCAACAGAAATCTATCAATCTCAGATTTAAGATTGACAACTCACTCCCCCAGCATCAATTGCGGTTTGCGGAAGAGAGTTCTAAACTGTTGGAGGGGCGGTACTGAGGGAGCGCTGCACTGTCGGAGGGGGCAGTATTGAGGGAGCACTGCACTGTCGGAGGGGGCAGTACTGAGGGAGCGCCGCACTGTTGGAGGAGCAGTACTGAGGGAGCGCGGCACTGGCGGAGGGGCAGTACTGTGGGAGCGCCACACTGTCGGAGGGGCAGTACTGAGGGAGCGCCGCACTGTTGGAGGGGCAGTACTGAGGGAGCGCCACACTGTCGGAGGGGCAGTACTGAGGGAGCACTGCACTGTCGGAGGGGCAGTACTGAGGGAGAGCCGCACTGTTGGAGGGGGCAGTACTGAGGGAGCGCCGCACTGTCGGAGGGGCAGTACTGAGGGAGCGCCTCACTGTCGGAGGGGCAGTACTGAGGGAGCGCCGCACAGTCGGAGGTGCAGTACTGAGGGAGCGCCTCACTGTCGGAGGGGCAGTACTGAGAGAGGGCCGCACTGTCGGAGAGGCAGTACTGAGAGAGCGCCGCACTGTCGGAGCGGCAGTACTGAGGGAGCGCGGCACTGTCGGAGGAGCAGTACAGAGGGAGCGCGGCACTGGCGGAGGGGCAGCTGTAGGAGCGCCGCACTGTCGGAGGGGCAGTACTGAGGGAGCGCGGCACTGTCGGAGGGGCAGTACTGAGGGAGTGCCGCACTGTCGGAGAGGCAGTACTGAGGGAGCGCCACACTGTCGGAGGGGCAGTACTGAGGGAGCGCTGCACTGTCGGAGGAGCAGTACTGAGGGAGCGCCGCACTGTCGGAGGGGCAGTACTGAGGGAGCGCGGCACTGTCGGAGGGGCATTACTGAGGGAGCGCCGCACTGTTGGAGGGGCAGTAGTGAGGGAGCGCCACACTGTCGGAGGGGCAGTACTGAGGGAGCGCCGCACTGTCGGAGGGACAGTACTGAGGGAGCGCCACACTGTCGGAGGGGCAGTATTGAGGGAGCACCGCACTCTCGGTGGGGCAGTACTGAGAGAGCGCCGCACTGTCGGAGGGGCAGTACTGAGAGAGCACCGCACTGTCGGAGGGGCAGTACTGAGGGAGCGCTGCACTGTCGGAGGGGCAGTACCGAGGGAGCGCCGAACTGTCGGAGGGGGAGTACTGAGGGAGCGCCGCACTGTCGGAGGGGCAGTACTGAGGGAGCGCCGCACTGTCGGAGGGTCAGTACTGAGGGAGCGCCGTGCTGTCGGAGGGGCAGTACTGAGGGAGCGCCGCACTGAGGGAGGGGCAGTACTGAGGGAGCGTCGCGTTGTCGGAGGGGGCAGTACTGAGGGAGTGCCGCACTTTCAGAGGGGCAGTACTGAGGGAGCGTGGCACTGAGGGAGGGGCAGTACTGAGGGAGCGTCGCGTTGTCGGAAGGGCAGTACTGAGGGAGCGCGGCACTGAGGGAGGGGCAGTACCGAGGGAGGGCCGTGCTGTCGGAGGGGCAGTACTGAGGGAGCGCCGCACTGAGGTAGGGGCAGTACTGAGGGAGTGCCGTGCTGTCGGAGGGGCAGTACTGAGGGAGCGCCGCACTGAGGGAGGGGCAGTACTGAGGAAGCGCCGTACTGTCGGAGGGGCAGTACTGAGGGAGCGCCGCACTGTCGGAGGGGCAGTACTGAGGGAGCGCCGCACTGTCGGAAGGGCATTACTGAGGGAGCGCCGCACTGTCGGAGGGGCAGTGCTGAGGGTGCGCCGCACTGAGGGAGGGGCAGTACTGAGGGAGTGCCGCACTTTCGGAGGGGCAGTACTGGGGGGAGCGCGGCACTGGCGGAGGGGCAGTACTGAGGGAGCGCCGCACTGTCGGAGGGGCGGTACTGAGGGAGCGCCGCACTGTCGGAGGGGCAGTACTGAGGGAGCGCCGCACTGTCGGAGGGGCAGTACGGAGGGAGCGCCACGCTGTCGGAGGGGCCGTACTGAGGGAGCGCCGCACTGAGGGAGGGGCTGTACTGAGGGAGCGCCACACTGTCGGAGGGGCAGTACTGACGGTGCGCCGTACTGTCGGAGGGGCAGTACTGAGGGAGCGCCGCACTGAGGGAGGGGCAGTACTGCGGGAGCGCCGTACTGTCGGAGGGGCAGTAATGAGGGAGCGCCGCACTGTCGGAGGGGCAGTAATGAGGGAGCGCCGCACTGTCGGAGGGGCAGTACTGAGGGAGCGTCGCACTGTCGGAGAGGCAGTACTGAGGGAGTGCCGCACTGTCGGAGGGGCAGTACTGAGGGAGCACCGCACTATCGGACAGGCAGTACTGAGGGAGCGCCGCACTTTCAGAGGGGCAGTGCTGAGGGAGCGCGGCACTGTCGGAGGGGCAGTACTGAGGGAGCGCGGCACTGTTGGAGGGGCATTACTGAGGGAGTACCGCACTGTCGGAGGGGCAGTACTGAGGGAGCGCCACACTGAGGGATGGGCAGTACTGAGGGAGAGCCGTACTGTCGGAGAGGCAGTACTGAGGGAGCGCCGCACTGTCGGAGGGGCAGTACTGAGGGAGCGCCACACTGTCGGAGGGGCATTACAGAGGGAGCGCCGCACTGTCGGAGGGGCAGTACTGAGGGAGTGCCGCACTGTCGGAGAGGCAGTACTGAGGGAGCGCCGCACTGTCGGAGGGGCAGTACTGAGAGAGCGCGGCACTGTCGGAGGGGCATTACTGAGAGAGCGCCGCACTGTCGGAGGGGCAGTACTGAGGGAGCGCCGCACTGTCGGACGGGCAGTACTGAGGTGGTGCCGAACTGTCGGAGGGGCAGTACTGAGGGAGTGCAGCACCGTCGGATGGTCAGTACAGAGGGAGCGCCGCACTGTCGGAGGGGCAGTACTGAGGGAGCGCCGCACTGTCGGAGGGGCAGTACTGAGGGAGCGCGGCACTGTCGGAGGTGCATTACTGAGGGAGCGCTGCACTGTCGGAGGGGCAGTACTGAGGGAGTGCCGCACTGTCGGAGAGGCAGTACTGAGGGAGCGCCGCACTGTCAGGGGACAGTACTGAGGGGGCGCCGCACTGTCGGAGGGGCAGTACTGAGGGAGCGCCGCACTGTCGGAGGGGCGGTACTGAGGGAGCGCCGCACTGTCGGAGGGGCAGTACTGAGGGAGCGCCGCACTGTCGGAGGGGCAGTACGGAGGGAGCGCCACGCTGTCGGAGGGGCCGTACTGAGGGAGCGCCGCACTGAGGGAGGGGCTGTACTGAGGGAGCGCCACACTGTCGGAGGGGCAGTACTGACGGTGCGCCGTACTGTCGGAGGGGCAGTACTGAGGGAGCGCCGCACTGAGGGAGGGGCAGTACTGCGGGAGCGCCGTACTGTCGGAGGGGCAGTAATGAGGGAGCGCCGCACTGTCGGAGGGGTAGTAATGAGGGAGCGCCGCACTGTCGGAGGGGCAGTACTGAGGGAGCGTCGCACTGTCGGAGAGGCAGTACTGAGGGAGTGCCGCACTGTCGGAGGGGCAGTACTGAGGGAGCACCGCACTATCGGACAGGCAGTACTGAGGGAGCGCCGCACTTTCAGAGGGGCAGTGCTGAGGGAGCGCGGCACTGTCGGAGGGGCTGTACTGAGGGAGCACGGCACTGTTGGAGGGGCATTACTGAGGGAGTACCGCACTGTCGGAGGGGCAGTACTGAGGGAGTGCCGTACTGTCGGAGTGGCAGTACTGAGGGAGCGCCACACTGAGGGATGGGCAGTACTGAGGGAGAGCCGTACTGTCGGAGAGGCAGTACTGAGGGAGCGCCGCACTGTCGGAGGGGCAGTACTGAGGGAGCGCCACACTGTCGGAGGGGCATTACAGAGGGAGCGCCGCACTGTCGGAGGGGCAGTACTGAGGGAGTGCCGCACTGTCGGAGAGGCAGTACTGAGGGAGCGCCGCACTGTCGGAGGGGCAGTACTGAGAGAGCGCGGCACTGTCGGAGGGGCATTACTGAGAGAGCGCCGCACTGTCGGAGGGGCAGTACTGAGGGAGCGCCGCACTGTCGGACGGGCAGTACTGAGGGGGTGCCGAACTGTCGGAGGGGCAGTACTGAGGGAGTGCAGCACCGTCGGATGGTCAGTACAGAGGGAGCGCCGCACTGTCGGAGAGGCAGTACTGAGGGAGCGCCGCACTGTCGGAGGGGCAGTACTGAGGGAGCGCCGCACTGTCGGAGGGGCAGTACTGAGGGAGCGCCGCACTGTCGGAAGGGCAGTACTGAGGGAGCGCCGCACTGTCGGAGGGGCATTACTGAGAGAGAGCCGCACTGTCGGAGGGGCAGTACTGAGGGAGCGCCGCACATTCGGAGGGGCAGTACTGAGGGAGCGCCGAACTGTCGGAGGGGCAGTGCTGAGGGGGCGCCGCACTGTCGGAGGGGCAGTACTGGGGGAGCGCCGCACTGTTGGAGAGGCAATACTGAGGGAGCATCGCATTGTCGGAGGGGCAGTACTGAGGGAGCGCCGCACTGAGGGAGGGGCAGTTCTGAGGGAGTGCCGCACTTTCAGAGGGGCAGTGCTGAGGGAGCGCCGCACTGTCGGAGGGGCAGTACTGAAGGAGTGCCGCACTGTCGGATAGGCAGTACTGAGGGAGCGCCGCACTGTCGGAGGGGCAGTACTGAGGGAGCGCGGCACTGTCGGAGGGGCAGTACTGAGGGAGCGCCGCATTGTCGGAGGGGCATTACTGGGGGAGCGCCGCACTGTTGGAGAGGCAATACTGAGGGAGCATCGCATTGTCGGACGGGCAGTACTGAGGGAGCGCCGCACTGAGGGAGGGGCAGTTCTGAGGGAGTGCCGCACTTTCAGAGGGGCAGTGCTGAGGGAGCGCCGCACTGTCGGAGGGGCAGTACTGAAGGAGTGCCGCACTGTCGGAGAGGCAGTACTGAGGGAGCGCCGCACTGTCGGAGGGGCTGTACTGAGGGAGCGCGGCACTGTCGGAGGGGCATTAGTGAGGGAGCGCTGCACTGTCGGAGGGGCAGTACTGAGGGAGTGCCGCACTGTCGGAGAGGCAGTACTGAGGGAGCGCCGCACTGTCGGAGGGGCAGTACTGAGGGAGCGCCGCACTGTCGGAGGGGCAGTACTGAGGGAGCGCCGCAGTGTCGGAGGGGCAGTACTGAGGGAGCGCCGCACATTCGGAGGGGCAGTACTGAGGGAGCGCCGAACTGTCGGAGGGGCAGTACTGAGGGAGCGCGGCACTGTCGGAGGGGCAGTACTGAGGGTGCGCCGCAATGTCGGAGGGGCAGTACTGAGAGAGCGCCACACTGTCGGAGGGGCAGTACTGCGAGAGGGCCGCACTGCCGGAGGGTCAGTACTGAGGGAGCGCCGCACTGTCGGAGGGGCAGTACTGAGGGAGCGCCGCACTGTCGGAGGGGCAGTACTGAGGGAGCGCCGCACTGTCGGAGGGGCAGTACTGAGGGAGCGCCGCACTGTCGGAGAGCCAGTACTGAGGGAGCGCCGTACTGAGGGAGGGGCAGTACTGAGGGAGCGCCGTACTGTCCGGGCGGCCGTACTGAGGGAGCGCCGCACTGTCGGAGGGGCAGTACTGAGGGAGCGCGGCACTGTTGGAGGGGCAGTACAGAGGGAGCGCTGCACTGTCGGAGGGGCAGTACTGAGGGAGCGCCGCACTGTCGGAGGGGCGGTACTGAGGGAGCGCCGCACTGTCGGAGGGTCGGTACTGAGGGAGCGCCGCACTGTCGGAGGGGCAGTACTGAGGGAGCGCCGCACTGTCGGAGTGGCAGTACGGAGGGAGCGCCGCACTGTGGGAGGGTCAGTACTAAGGGAGCGCTGCACTGTCAGAGGGGCAGTACTGAGGGAGTGCCGCACTGTCGGAGGATTGGTACTGAGGGAGCGCTGCACTGTCGGAGGGGCAGTACTGAGGGAGCGCCGCACTGTCGGAGGGGCGGTACTGAGGGAGCGCCGCACTGTCGGAGGGGCAGTACTGAGGGAGCGCTGCACTGTCGGAGGGGCAGTACGGAGGGAGCGCCGCACTGTCGGAGGGGCAGTACTGAGGGAACGCCGCACTGTCGGAGGGGCAGTACTGAGGGAGCGCCGCACTATCAGACAGGCAGTACTGATGGAGCGCCGCACTGTCGGAAGGGCAGTACTGAGGGAGCGTCGCACTGTCGGAGGGGCAGTACTGAGAGAGCGCCGCACTACCGGAGGGGCAGTACTGAGGGAGCGCCGCACTGTCAGAGGGGCAGTACTGAGGGAGCGCCGCACTGTCGGAGGGGCTGTACTGAGGGAGCGCCGCACTGTCGGAGGGGCAGTACTGAGGGAGCGTCGCACTGTCGGAGGAGCAGTACTGAGGGAGCGCCGCACTGTCAGAGGGGCAGTACTGAGGCAGCGCCGTACTGTCGGAGTGGCAGTACTGAGGGAGCGCCGTACTGTCGGAGGGGCAGTACTGAGGGAGTGCCGCACTGTCGGAGGGGCAGTACTGCGGGAGCGCCGCACTGTCGGAGGGGCAGTACTGAGGGAGCACCACACTGTCGGAGGGGCAAATCTGAGGGAGCGCCGCGCTGTCGGAGGGTCAGTACTGAGGGAGCGCCGTGCTGTCGGAGGGGCAGTACTGAGGGAGCGCCGCACTGAGGGAGGGGCAGTACTGAGGGAGCGTCGCGTTGTCGGAAGGGCAGTACTGAGGGAGCGCGGCACTGAGGGAGGGGCAGTACCGAGGGAGGGCCGTGCTGTCGGAGGGGCAGTACTGAGGGAGCGCCGCACTGAGGTAGGGGCAGTACTGAGGGAGTGCCGTGCTGTCGGAGGGGCAGTACTGAGGGAGCGCCGCACTGAGGGAGGGGCAGTACTGAGGAAGCGCCGTACTGTCGGAGGGGCAGTACTGAGGGAGCGCCGCACTGTCGGAGGGCCAGTACTGAGGGAGCGCCGCACTGTCGGAAGGGCATTACTGAGGGAGCGCCGCACTGTCGGAGGGGCAGTGCTGAGGGTGCGCCGCACTGAGGGAGGGGCAGTACTGAGGGAGTGCCGCACTTTCGGAGGGGCAGTACTGGGGGAGCGCGGCACTGGCGGAGGGGCAGTACTGAGGGAGCGCCGCACTGTCGGAGGGGCGGTACTGAGGGAGCGCTGCACTGTCGGAGGGGCAGTACTGAGGGAGCGCCGCACTGTCGGAGGGGCAGTACGGAGGGAGCGCCACGCTGTCGGAGGGGCCGTACTGAGGGAGCGCCGCACTGAGGGAGGGGCTGTACTGAGGGAGCGCCACACTGTCGGAGGGGCAGTACTGACGGTGCGCCGTACTGTCGGAGGGGCAGTACTGAGGGAGCGCCGCACTGAGGGAGGGGCAGTACTGCGGGAGCGCCGTACTGTCGGAGGGGCAGTAATGAGGGAGCGCCGCACTGTCGGAGGGGCAGTAATGAGGGAGCGCCGCACTGTCGGAGGGGCAGTACTGAGGGAGCGTCGCACTGTCGGAGAGGCAGTACTGAGGGAGTGCCGCACTGTCGGAGGGGCAGTACTGAGGGAGCACCGCACTATCGGACAGGCAGTACTGAGGGAGCGCCGCACTTTCAGAGGGGCAGTGCTGAGGGAGCGTGGCACTGTCGGAGGGGCAGTACTGAGGGAGCGCGGCACTGCTGGAGGGGCATTACTGAGGGAGTACCGCACTGTCGGAGGGGCAGTACTGAGGGAGTGCCGTACTGTCGGAGTGGCAGTACTGAGGGAGCGCCACACTGAGGGATGGGCAGTACTGAGGGAGAGCCGTACTGTCGGAGAGGCAGTACTGAGGGAGCGCCGCACTGTCGGAGGGGCAGTACTGAGGGAGCGCCACACTGTCGGAGGGGCATTACAGAGGGAGCGCCGCACTGTCGGAGGGGCAGTACTGAGGGAGTGCCGCACTGTCGGAGAGGCAGTACTGAGGGAGCGCCGCACTGTCGGAGGGGCAGTACTGAGAGAGCGCGGCACTGTCGGAGGGGCATTACTGAGAGAGCGCCGCACTGTCGGAGGGGCAGTACTGAGGGAGCGCCGCACTGTCGGACGGGCAGTACTGAGGTGGTGCCGAACTGTCGGAGGGGCAGTACTGAGGGAGTGCAGCACCGTCGGATGGTCAGTACAGAGGGAGCGCCGCACTGTCGGAGGGGCAGTACTGAGGGAGCGCCGCACTGTCGGAGGGGCAGTACTGAGGGAGCGCGGCACTGTCGGAGGTGCATTACTGAGGGAGCGCTGCACTGTCGGAGGGGCAGTACTGAGGGAGTGCCGCACTGTCGGAGAGGCAGTACTGAGGGAGCGCCGCACTGTCAGGGGACAGTACTGAGGGGGCGCCGCACTGTCGGAGGGGCAGTACTGAGGGAGCGCCGCACTGTCGGAGGGGCGGTACTGAGGGAGCGCCGCACTGTCGGAGGGGCAGTACTGAGGGAGCGCCGCACTGTCGGAGGGGCAGTACGGAGGGAGCGCCACGCTGTCGGAGGGGCCGTACTGAGGGAGCGCCGCACTGAGGGAGGGGCTGTACTGAGGGAGCGCCACACTGTCGGAGGGGCAGTACTGACGGTGCGCCGTACTGTCGGAGGGGCAGTACTGAGGGAGCGCCGCACTGAGGGAGGGGCAGTACTGCGGGAGCGCCGTACTGTCGGAGGGGCAGTAATGAGGGAGCGCCGCACTGTCGGAGGGGTAGTAATGAGGGAGCGCCGCACTGTCGGAGGGGCAGTACTGAGGGAGCGTCGCACTGTCGGAGAGGCAGTACTGAGGGAGTGCCGCACTGTCGGAGGGGCAGTACTGAGGGAGCACCGCACTATCGGACAGGCAGTACTGAGGGAGCGCCGCACTTTCAGAGGGGCAGTGCTGAGGGAGCGCGGCACTGTCGGAGGGGCTGTACTGAGGGAGCGCGGCACTGTTGGAGGGGCATTACTGAGGGAGTACCGCACTGTCGGAGGGGCAGTACTGAGGGAGTGCCGTACTGTCGGAGTGGCAGTACTGAGGGAGCGCCACACTGAGGGATGGGCAGTACTGAGGGAGAGCCGTACTGTCGGAGAGGCAGTACTGAGGGAGCGCCGCACTGTCGGAGGGGCAGTACTGAGGGAGCGCCACACTGTCGGAGGGGCATTACAGAGGGAGCGCCGCACTGTCGGAGGGGCAGTACTGAGGGAGTGCCGCACTGTCGGAGAGGCAGTACTGAGGGAGCGCCGCACTGTCGGAGGGGCAGTACTGAGAGAGCGCGGCACTGTCGGAGGGGCATTACTGAGAGAGCGCCGCACTGTCGGAGGGGCAGTACTGAGGGAGCGCCGCACTGTCGGACGGGCAGTACTGAGGGGGTGCCGAACTGTCGGAGGGGCAGTACTGAGGGAGTGCAGCACCGTCGGATGGTCAGTACAGAGGGAGCGCCGCACTGTCGGAGGGGCAGTACTGAGGGAGCGCGGCACTGTCGGAGGTGCATTACTGAGGGAGCGCTGCACTGTCGGAGGGGCAGTACTGAGGGAGTGCCGCACTGTCGGAGAGGCAGTACTGAGGGAGCGCCGCACTGTCGGAGGGGCAGTACTGAGGGAGCGCCGCAGTGTCGGAAGGGCAGTACTGAGGGAGCGCCGCACTGTCGGAGGGGCATTACTGAGAGAGAGCCGCACTGTCGGAGGGGCAGTACTGAGGGAGCGCCGCACATTCGGAGGGGCAGTACTGAGGGAGCGCCGAACTGTCGGAGGGGCAGTGCTGAGGGGGCGCCGCACTGTCGGAGGGGCAGTACTGGGGGAGCGCCGCACTGTTGGAGAGGCAATACTGAGGGAGCATCGCATTGTCGGAGGGGCTGTACTGAGGGAGCGCCGCACTGAGGGAGGGGCAGTTCTGAGGGAGTGCCGCACTTTCAGAGGGGCAGTGCTGAGGGAGCGCCGCACTGTCGGAGGGGCAGTACTGAAGGAGTGCCGCACTGTCGGATAGGCAGTACTGAGGGAGCGCCGCACTGTCGGAGGGGCAGTACTGAGGGAGCGCGGCACTGTCGGAGGGGCAGTACTGAGGGAGCGCCGCATTGTCGGAGGGGCATTACTGGGGGAGCGCCGCACTGTTGGAGAGGCAATACTGAGGGAGCATCGCATTGTCGGACGGGCAGTACTGAGGGAGCGCCGCACTGAGGGAGGGGCAGTTCTGAGGGAGTGCCGCACTTTCAGAGGGGCAGTGCTGAGGGAGCGCCGCACTGTCGGAGGGGCAGTACTGAAGGAGTGCCGCACTGTCGGAGGGGCAGTACTGAAGGAGTGCCGCACTGTCGGAGAGGCAGTACTGAGGGAGCGCCGCACTGTCGGAGGGGCTGTACTGAGGGAGCGCGGCACTGTCGGAGGGGCATTAGTGAGGGAGCGCTGCACTGTCGGAGGGGCAGTACTGAGGGAGTGCCGCACTGTCGGAGAGGCAGTACTGAGGGAGCGCCGCACTGTCGGAGGGGCAGTACTGAGGGAGCGCCGCACTGTCGGAGGGGCAGTACTGAGGGAGCGCCGCAGTGTCGGAGGGGCAGTACTGAGGGAGCGCCGCACATTCGGAGGGGCAGTACTGAGGGAGCGCCGAACTGTCGGAGGGGCAGTACTGAGGGAGCGCGGCACTGTCGGAGGGGCAGTACTGAGGGTGCGCCGCAATGTCGGAGGGGCAGTACTGAGAGAGCGCCACACTGTCGGAGGGGCAGTACTGCGAGAGGGCCGCACTGCCGGAGGGTCAGTACTGAGGGAGCGCCGCACTGTCGGAGGGGCAGTACTGAGGGAGCGCCGCACTGTCGGAGGGGCAGTACTGAGGGAGCGCCGCACTGTCGGAGGGGCAGTACTGAGGGAGCGCCGCACTGTCGGAGAGCCAGTACTGAGGGAGCGCCGTACTGAGGGAGGGGCAGTACTGAGGGAGCGCCGTACTGTCCGGGCGGCCGTACTGAGGGAGCGCCGCACTGTCGGAGGGGCAGTACTGAGGGAGCGCGGCACTGTTGGAGGGGCAGTACAGAGGGAGCGCTGCACTGTCGGAGGGGCAGTACTGAGGGAGCGCCGCACTGTCGGAGGGGCGGTACTGAGGGAGCGCCGCACTGTCGGAGGGTCGGTACTGAGGGAGCGCCGCACTGTCGGAGGGGCAGTACTGAGGGAGCGCCGCACTGTCGGAGTGGCAGTACGGAGGGAGCGCCGCACTGTGGGAGGGTCAGTACTAAGGGAGCGCTGCACTGTCAGAGGGGCAGTACTGAGGGAGTGCCGCACTGTCGGAGGATTGGTACTGAGGGAGCGCTGCACTGTCGGAGGGGCAGTACTGAGGGAGCGCCGCACTGTCGGAGGGGCGGTACTGAGGGAGCGCCGCACTGTCGGAGGGGCAGTACTGAGGGAGCGCTGCACTGTCGGAGGGGCAGTACGGAGGGAGCGCCGCGCTGTCGGAGTGGCAGTACTGAGGGAGCGCCACACTGAGGGAGGGGCTGTACTGAGGGAGCGTCGCACTGTCGGAGGGGCAGTACTGAGGGTGCGCCGTACTGTCGGAGGGGCAGTACTGAGGGAGCGCCGCAGTGAGGGAGGGGCAGTACTGAGGGAGCGCCGTACTGTCGGAGAGGCAGTACTGAGGGAACGCCGCACTGTCGGAGGGGCAGTACTAAGGGAACGCCGCACTGTCGGAGGGGCAGTACTGAGGGAGCGCCGCACTATCAGACAGGCAGTACTGATGGAGCGCCGCACTTTCAGAGGGGCAGTGCTGAGGGAGCGCGGCACTGTCGGAGGGGCAGTACTGAGGGAGCGCGGCACTGTCGGAGGGGCATTACTGAGGGAGTACCGCACTGTCGGAGGGGCAGTACTGAGGAAGCGCCGCACTGAGGGAGGGGCAGTACTGAGGGAGCGCCGCACTGTCGGAGGGGCAGTACTGAGGGAGCGCCGTACTGTCGGATTGGCAGTACTGAGGGAGTGCCACACTGAGGGATGGGCAGTACTGAGGGAGCGCCGTACTGTCAGAGAGGCAGTACTGAGGGAGCGCCGCACTGTCGGAGAGGCAGTACTGAGGGAGTGCCGCACTGTCGGAGAGGCAGTACTGAGGGAGCGCCGCACTGTCGGAGGGGCAGTACTGAGAGATCGCGGCACTGTCGGAGGGGCATTACTGAGAGAGCGCCGCACTGTCGGAGGGGCAGTACTGAGGGAGCGCCGCACTGTCGGAGTGGCAGTACTGAGGGAGCGCCGAACTGTCGGAGGGGCAGTACTGAGGGAGCGCGGCACTGTCGGATGGTCAGTACTGAGGGAGCGCCGCACTTTCGGAGGTGCAGTACTGAGAGAGCGCCGCACTACCGGAGGGGCAGTACTGAGGGAGCGCCGCACTGTCAGAGGGGCAGTACTGAGGGAGCGCCGCACTGTCGGAGGGGCAGTACTGAGGGAGCGCCGCACTGTCGGAAGGGCAGTACTGAGGGAGCGTCGCACTGTCGGAGGGGCAGTACTGAGAGAGCGCCGCACTACCGGAGGGGCAGTACTGAGGGAGCGCCGCACTGTCAGAGGGGCAGTACTGAGGGAGCGCCGCACTGTCGGAGGGGCTGTACTGAGGGAGCGCCGCACTGTCGGAGGGGCAGTACTGAGGGAGCGTCGCACTGTCGGAGGAGCAGTACTGAGGGAGCGCCGTACTGTCAGAGGGGCAGTACTGAGGCAGCGCCGTACTGTCGGAGTGGCAGTACTGAGGGAGCGCCGTACTGTCGGAGGGGCAGTACTGAGGGAGTGCCGCACTGTCGGAGGGGCAGTACTGCGGGAGCGCCGCACTGTCGGAGGGGCAGTACTGAGGGAGCACCACACTGTCGGAGGGGCAAATCTGAGGGAGCGCGGCACTGTTGGAGGGGCAGTACAGAGGGAGCGCCACACTGTGGGAGGGGCAGTACTAAGGGAGCGCCGCACTGTCAGAGGGGCAGTACTGAGGTACCGCCGCACTGTCGGAGGGGCAGTACTGAGGGAACGCCGCACTGTGGGATGGTCAGTACTAAGGGAGCGCTGCACTGTCAGTGGGGCAGTACTGAGGGAGCGCCGCACTGTCGGAGGGTCGGTACTGAGGGAGCGTCGCACTGTCAGGGGACAGTACTGAGGGAGCGCCGCACTGTCGGAGGGGCAGTACTGAGGGAGCGCCGCACTATCGGAGGGTCGGTACTGAGGGAGTGCCGTACTGTCGGAGGGGCAGTACTGAGGGAGCGCCGCGCTGTCGGAGGGGCAGTACTGAGGGAGCACCGCACTGTCGGAGGGGCGGTACTGAGGGAGCGCCGCACTGTCGGAGGGGCAGTACTGAGGGAGCGCCGTACTGTCAGAGGGGCAGTACTGAGGGAGCGCTGCACTGTCGGAGGGTCGGTACTGAGGGAGCGTCGCACTGTCAGGGGACAGTACTGAGGGAGCGCCGCACTGTCGGAGGGGCAGTACTGAGGGAGCGCCGCACTATCGGAGGGTCGGTACTGAGGGAGTGCCGTACTGTCGGAGAGGCAGTACTGAGGGAGCGCCGTGCTGTCGGAGGGGCAGTACTGAGGGAGCACCGCACTGTCGGAGGGGCGGTACTGAGGGAGCGCCGCACTGTCGGAGGGGCAGTACTGAGGGAGCGCCGTACTGTCAGAGGGGCAGTACTGAGGGAGCGCCGCACTGTCAGAGGGGCAGTACTGAGGGAGCGCCGCACTGTCGGAGGAGCAGTACTGAGGGAGCGCCGTACTGTCAGAGGGGCAGTACTGAGGGAGCGCCGTACTGTCAGAGGGGCAGTACTGAGGGAGCGCCGCACTGTCGGAGGAGCAGTATTGAGGGAGCGCTGCACTGTCGGAGGGGCGGTACTGAGGGAGCGCTGCACTGTTGGAGGTGCCGTCTTTCGAATAAGACATTAAACCGAGGCCCCGTCTGCACTCTCAGGTAGACGTAAAAGATCCCAGGGCCACTATTTCGGGAAAGAGTAGTGGGGGGAGTTCTCCCCGGTGTCCTGTGGCCAATATTTATCCCTCAACCAACATCACTAAAACCAATGATCTGGTCATTTATCACATTGCTGTTTGTGGGATCTTGCTTTGCGCAAATTGGCTTCCGCGTTTCCCACATTACAACAGCGACCACACTTCAAAAAGAGTACTTCATTGGCTGTGAAGCGCTTTCGGACTTCCTGAGGTGGTGAAAGGGGGCTGGAGAGATGAGAGTTCTTTCTCTCTTCTCTCTATATCCTCATACTCTCACAGCGCACCCCACTCCCCTGTCTCCTCTATCTCCGCCCCCTTCCCCCCCATCGCCCCCTCCGCCCCACATCTTTGGAAAAGCAGCGACTGAATAATAGTGCCAGGGAGAAAATTGGTGAGAGAGTGACTGATGAGCGAACCCTTTGAAGCTGAACCGAGCTCGTCTAATTGTTAGTCTCCATTGACCGCGAGCCTGCTGTACAGGTAGCCGAGAGCAAGACGAGGAGGTTCACGATGGAGGAACTGCTCTGGCCCTCCAAGGGCGGCGGGGTGGGGGAATCTCAGCAGCTGCTTAAACAAGGCGCCAGCACTCCGTCTTCCCAAATTTTTAATTGGAGGAATTATCCGTTCACCGCAACGACCGCAACACCCATTTATACAGCGCCCTGACTTAACGTAGTAAAATGTCCCAAGGGCGGGTCACAGGTTGGGTGATTGGGCAGATGCAGTATAATGTGGATAAATGCGAGGTTATCCACTTTGGTGGCAAAAACAGGAAGGCAGATTATTATCTGAATGGCAATAGATTGGGAGAAGGGGAAGTGCGACGAGACCCGGGTGTCCTTGTGCGCCAGTCACTGAAGGTAAGCATGCAGGTTGTGGAAGTACAGTTTCTCACTTAGACACAAAATGGCTTCCTGGGCATAGAATAAAAACTTAAATGGTCGACAGCATGATTCACTAACCAGTCTCTAGGGAATAAGACAATTTAGGAATGCTACATACGTACTCCTTATCTGTAATAAGCTTACAAAGAGCCTCATTCACCAAACAAATAGCCAAGGACATGATAAGGTAAACATCGGCCCACAGGCCCAGTTGGTACAGTGAGAGAACAGAAGGAACAGAGGGATCCCATAATAAAGGATTAATTAATCTTATCCCAAGGTATTTCTGTTCGTTATTCTAACGAAGCCTGGAATACGTTGTTCCAATAATTCGCAAAGTCTGTGCCTTTGTAATCAAGTATGATTCAATACTATGTCATGTGGCATAGAAAGCCTGTTTTGTTTCTCTACTGTATAAATATGTTACAAATTCTGTATTACTTTGAAGAGGTCTGATGTAGCCTTTGACTACACAACCCTTCCCTTGCAAGCAAATAAAGCCTGTCTTTAACGATACTTTGTGTTTAAAGAGTCTTACTCGGGAGTCGAGACTTCGACAAGGTGCAGCAGGCGGTGAAGAAGGCAAATGGTATGTTGGCCTTCGTAGCGAGAGGGTTCGAGTACAGGAACAAGGATGTCTTGCTGCAGTTGTACAGGGCCTTGGTGAGACCGCACCTTGAGTATTGTGTGCAGTTTTGGTCGCCTTATCTGAGGAAGGATGTTCTTGCCATGGAGGGAGTGCAGCGAAGATTCACCAGACTGATACCTGGGATGGCAGGAATGACGTATGAGGAGAGATTGGGTCGATTGGGTTTGTATTCGCTGGAGTTTAGAAGAATGAGAGGGGATCTCATTGAAACTTATAAAATTCTAACAGGACTAGACAGACTAGATGCAGAAAGGATGTTCCCGATGGTTGGGGAGTCCAGAACCAGGGGTCACAGTCTAAGGATAAGGGGTAAGCCACTTACGACTGAGATGAGGAGGAATTTCTTCACCCAGAGAGTGGTGAACCTGTGGAATTCTCTACCACAGAAGGCAGTGGAGGCCAATTCACTAAATATATTCACGAAGGAGTTAGCTATATTTCTTAAGGCTAAAGCAATCAAGGGATATGGGGAGAAAGCAGGGACAGGGTACTGAGTTTGGATGAGCAGCCATGATCTCATTGAATGGCGGAGCAGGCTCGAGGGGCCGAATGGCCGACTCCTGCTCCTATCTTCTATGTTTCTATGTAAGTCAATGATTGGACCTCGAGCCACATAAGGAGATATTGGGGACGGGCGACCAAAAGCTTGGTCAAAGAGGTCGGTTTTAAGGAGCGGTGTAAAGGAGGAGTGTAAAGATTAGCAGAACAGAATATTATTTAAGTGGTGAGAAACTGTTAAAAGTTGGTGTTCAGAGGGATTCAGGTGTCCCTGTACAGGAAGCACAGAGTTAGCATGCAGCTACAGCAATCAATTAGGAAGGCAAATGGTGTGTTGGCCTTTATTGCAAGGGGGGTTGAAGTAGAAGATTTAGGGAGTCTTGTTGCAATTCTTCAGGGCTTTGGTGAGACCACACCTGGAGTACGGTGCACAATTTTGGTCTCCTTACCCAAGGAAGGATATACTTGCCTTAGATTTTATTTATTCATTCTTGGGATGTGGGCGTCGCTGGCAAGGCCCAGCATTTATTGCCCATCCCTAGTCGCCCCTTGAGAAGGTGGTGGTGAGCCGCCTTCTTGAACCGCTGCAGTCCCGTGTGGTGAAGGTGCTCCCACAGCGCTGTTAGGGAGGGAGTTCCAGGATTTTGACCCAGCCACGATGAAGGAACGGCCGATATATTTACAAGACAGGATGGTGTGTGTGACTGGGAGGTGGAACTTGGAGGTGGTGGTGTTCCCATGCGCCTGCTGCCCTTGTCCTTCTAGGTGGAAGAGGTGGCGGGTTTGGGAGGTGCTGCCGAAGAAGCCTTGGCGAGTTGCTGCAGTGCATCTTGTAGATGGCGCACACTGCAGCCACGGTGCGCCGGTGGTGGAGGGAGTGAATGTTTAAGGTGGTGGATGGGGTGCCCATCAGGCGGGCTGCTTTGTCCTGGATGGTGTCGAGCTTCTTGAGTGTTGTCGGAGCTGCACTCATCCAGACAAGTGGAGAGTGTTCCATCACACTCCTGACTTGTGCCTTGTAGATGGTGGAAAGGCTTTGGGGAGTCAGGAGGTGAGACACTCGCCGCAGAATACCCAGCCTCTGACCTGCTCTTGTAGCCACAGTATTTATGTGGCTGGTCCAGTTAAGTTTCTGGTCAATGGTGACTCCCAGGATGTTGATGGTGGGGGATTTGGCGATGGTAATGCCATTGAATGTCAAGGGGCAGTGGTTAGACTCTCACTTGTTGGAGATAGTCATTGCCTGGCACTTGTGTGGCGCGAATGTTACCTGCCACTTATCAGCACAAGCCTGAACGTCGTCCAGGTCTTGTTGCATGCGGGCATGGACTGCTTCATTATCTGAGGAGTTGTGAATGACGCTGAACACTGTGCAGTCATCAGCGAACATCCCCATTTCTGACCTTATGTTGGAGGGAAGGTCATTGATGAAGCAGCTCAAGATGGTTGGGCCTAGGACACTGCCCTGAGGAACTCCTGAAGCGATGTCCTGAGGCTGTGATAGAAACATAGAAACATAGAAGATAGGAGCAGGAGTAGGCCATTCGGCCCCTCGAGCCTGCTCCACCATTCAATGCGATCATGGCTGATCATCCAAGTTCAGTTCCCGGTCCCTGCTTTCTCCCCATACCCCTTGATCCCTTTAGCCTTAAGAAATATATCCAACTCCTTCTTGAATATATTTAATGTATTGGCCTCTACTGCCTTCTGTGGTACAGAATTCCACAGGTTCACCACCCACTGGGTGAAGAAATTCCTCCTCATTTCTGTCCTAAAAGGCTTATCCCTTATCCTTAATGTGGAGATGCCGGTGTTGGACTGGGGTGGACAAATGTGAAAAGTCACACAACACCAGGTTATAGTCCAACAGCTTTATTTGAAATCACAAGCTTTCGGAGCGCTGCTCCTTCGTCAGGTGAAGTGAAGAGATGCATAAAGACACAGCTTATATAGTCAGAGAACACTGCCAGATGATTAGAGGTAATCTTTCTAACTGCCCTTTATCACACCTTATCCTTAGACTGTGACACCTGGTTCTGATGATTGACCTCCAACCACCACAACCATCTTCCTTTACACAGGATTACATCGGATATACGGCACAGAAACAGGCCATTCGGCCCAACCAGTCCATGCCGGCGTTTATGCTCCACTCGAGCCTCCTCCCGTCTTTCCTCATCTAACTCTATCAGCGTAACCCTCTATTCCCCTCTCCCTCATGAGCTTGTCCAGCCTCCCCTTAAATGTATCGATACTATTCGCCCTCAACCACTCCCTGTGGTAGCGAGTTCCACATTCTCACCACTCTCTGGGTAAAGAAGTTTCTCCTGAATTCCCTATTGGATTTCTTGGTGACTATCTTATATTGATGGCCTCTAGTTCTGCTCTTCCCCACAAGTGGAAACATTCTCTCTGTATCCACTCTATCAAAACCTTTCATAATTTTAAAGACCTCTATTAGGTCACCCCTCAGCCTTCTCTTTTCAAGAGCCTGTTCATCCTTTCCTGATCTGTACACCCTCGCATTTCTGGTATCATCCTTGTAAATCTTCTCCGCACCCTCTCCAGTGCCTCTATATCCTTTTTATAATATGGCGACCACAACTGTACGCAGTGCTCCAAGTGTGGTCTAACCGACGTTCGATACAGGTTTAACATAACTTCCCAATTTTCCAATTCTATCCCTCGAGAAATAAACCCTAGTACTTGGTTTGCTTTTTTTATGGCCTTGCTAACCTGCGTCGCAACTTTTAGTGATTTGTGTATTTGTACTCCGAGATCCCTTTGTTCCTCGACCCCACCTAGACTCGCACCCTCCAAGTGATAAGTGACCTCCCTATTCTCCCTACCAAAATGTAATACCTCACATTTATCTGTGTTGAACTTCATGTCCCACTTATATGCCCATTCTGCAAGTTTATTCATGTCTTCCTGTAATTTGTTGCTGTCCTCCTCAGTATTAAATATTCCCCCGCACCCCCACCCCCCCCAATTTAGGGGGGCGACCTTGCCAGCCCTAGGGAGGCGGGTATGGAGACGGGACTGCTGGGAAAATGGCAGAATTTGGGGGCGGGTGCCCAACCCGCCTCCGCGCCATCTTGCCAGGAGGCGGGTGACCGTCCCGCGCCGGGTCCCGCCTCCTTGGAGGCGGGAAGGGATTAAAGCCTATTAACTGCCTGTTAATAGGTAGTTAACAGGCAGCACGGTGGCATAGTGGTTAGCACTGTTGCCTCACAGCGCCAGGGACCCGGGTTTGAATCCGGCCTCGGGCGACTGTCTGTGTGGAGTTTGCACATTCTCCCCGTGTTTGTGTGGGTTTTCTCCGGGTGCTCCGGTTTCCTCCCACAGTCCAAAGATGTGCGGGTTAGGTTGATTGGCCATGATAAATTGACCCTTAGTGTTAGGGGGATTAAATACGTGGGGTTACGGGGATAGGGTGGGATATGTGTTGGTGTAGGGGTTACGGGGATCGGGTGGGACATGTGTCGGTGCAGGCTCGATGGGCCGAAATGGCCTCTATCTGCACTGTGGGGTTTCTGTGATTCTGTGATTCTGTGAAAATAGGATTATCCCCCTTTTGCCCTCACAAGTGCGGGCTTCCCGAAGGCTCCGAACCCCGCCAGGGTCAGCGAGGCAAGTAGTGGGTCTGCGGGGGTCGGAGGGGCCCAAAAGTGGGCTGTGGAGGTGAGTGATGGGTGCACGTGTGGAGAGGTGAGTATGTGAGGTAAGTGGAAAATGTTAGTAAAAGTGTACTTGTGGCAGAGCCACTAAGGGACTCTGATCAACTGTATATAATTCCCTTTAACAATGTGTTAGCTACAGCCTGAATCTGTATCTTTGTATATACTGTTTGCATGTACAGAGTGCGGTCCCTTTAAGAGCGCGGGCAAACGCGATGACGTCACACCGTTCATCACGTGATCCCCCAACGGCGGGAAAAACGTGATGACATCATGACGCCAGCCACAGGACCGCCCAGGCAGTCCTCGTGGAGCCTCCGAACTGATAAGACCTGTATTCGTAGTTCTCTTGCGTTTGTTTGTTAAACTCAGTTAGTTTTACATTAAACATCTTTTGATTGATCGCCTGAGTCGACCTCAGTCTCTTGATAGGAACTAGACATTCCTACATACTTATCTTTGTTTCTTCCTGCAGTCTTCAGTCGGTGGGTATGCGGAGAGTCTCGCACCTCTGCGGCAGAGATGACAGGTGGCCGTTGCATTCTCCAATGCAACAACCATCTAATTTCTGCAGAAGCAAGAGGTTTGATGAGGTCTTGAATTCAAGAACTCATCAAGCTACAGAGAATGTCACTGTTTGACAGCTTCACAGAGCTGTCAAACGATGACAATTCATCTGTCAAAAATTTTTGACAGATGAAACGTCACGCGGTGACATGCTCTGCAACCGGCTTTCCCTCAATTGGCCTGCTAAGCCCACTGGGCGGGCTTAACAAAGTCAATCAAGGGAAGATAGCGTGGGTTGGCCAGCAGTTGTTGGAGACGGGACTGAAACCCGACAAGTGGGAGTACAGGTACACTGTCCTTTATCCGCACTTCTGAAAACCGAAAACCTCTGAAAACCGAAAGTTTTTTTGTGGAGCGTAAGTCATGCGCACGACATAACCCGAGTGGCGCCAAACATGACCCGGCGCGGCCGATGCTTTTCTGACCTGATTTGCGGGCCAGCTTAGCGTAGGAGTCAGCCGATATCCGGCTTTCCCACAACTGGCGGCGGCAGTCGAGCCCCAGACCCCCGCTAAGTCAAGGAATTCAGATACGGAGCAGGGAGAGCTGTAAACAGACTGGGAGCGGCAGCACAGAGACGCAGGAAGAGGAATGAGACACGCAACAGTCGCAAGAGGTAGCCTGAGCTTTTAAAATTTATATTAAATACAAATACTAATTACCAAATTAATTTAATGTTCAGAGTTTCCCCTTCTGAAATCCGAAAATTTCCGAAAACCGAAACACAGCTGGTCCCAAGGTTTTCGGATAAGGGATAGTCAACCTGTACCGCTTCCGAAATCTCCCCATTGACAAAATTGGTCTCACCTGCAAATTCAGAAATTTGCGAGGTGTCATAAATCGCAACTTCAACAAGAAGTAACTCGAAGTACTACTGAACGGCCAGCTGAGGGCGCCGCCCGAGGAGTATAAATACTTGGGCGTGGGCCCACCTTGACCAGAGACCGTCTGGAAACAGGAAGCTAGTGACTACTAACTAGACCTCCATGTTTTTGTTACAAGTCGATTAAAGCCTTGCTTTATGTAAAACCAAGTGCATAGTGAGCCTTATTACGTCACGAGGTATGACTCCAGCCAGCGAGAAGGGTCTATCACAAGAGGAGGGAAGGGTCTATCAGCAGAGGTGGGAAGGGTCTAACATGGGCGGTGGGTAGGGTCTATCAGAGGAGATGGGAAGGGTCTAACATGGGCGGTGGGAAGGGTCTCTCACGGGCGATGGGAAGGGTCTATCAGAGGAGGTGGGAAGCGTCTATCAGCGGAGGTGGGAAGGATGTCTTGCTGCAGTTGTACAGGGCCTTGGTGAGACCACACCTTGAGTATTGTGTGCAGTTTTGGTCGCCTTATCTGAGGAAGGATGTTCTTGCCATGGAGGGAGTGCAGCGAAGATTCACCAGGCTGATACCTGGGATGGCAGGAATGACGTATGAGGAGAGATTGGGTCGATTGGGCTTATACTCACTGGAGTTTAGAAGAATGAGAGGGGATCTCATTGAAACTTATAAAATTCTAACAGGACTAGACAGACTTGATGCAGGAAGGATGTTCCCGATGGCGGGGGAGTCCAGAACCAGGGGTCACAGTCTAAAGATAAGGGGTAAGCCATTTAGGACAGAGATGAGGAGGAATTTCTTCACCCAGAGAGTGGTGAACCTGTGGAATTCTCTACCACAGAAGGCAGTTGAGGCCAATTCATTAAATATATACAAGAAAGAGTTGGATATATTTCTTAAGGCTAAAGGGATCAAGGGATATGGGGAGAAGGCAGGGACAGGGTACTGAATTTGGATGATCAGCCATGATCTCATTGAATGGCGGAGCAGGCTCGAGGGGCCGAATGGCCTACTCCTGCTCCTATCTTCTGTGTTTCTATGTTGCTATGTTAAAGGCGCGGTATAATCGCGGAGTTACTGCTGTTTCACCCTGACAGGGTGGATCGAGGCTTGCGGACATGAGAGGGGAGCTAACGCCCTCGGGAGACGAGGTTCTGCGCTGGGGAACGGCGCCCAGCCCTCCAGAAAGGAAGCATGATGCAAAGCAGATGGTCGATTGAGATGGGGGGGGGGAAGCATACGTGATGACAGGACCCGAGTGGCAAAGGCACACCGCCTCTAACGAGGGCCAGCTGCTCTCCAGCCTGAGGCCAACAACCCTCCGTCTATCAGACATCTGCCCCCTCCCCCGCCCCTTGCTGGGGGGGGTAAGAGGGGTCACTGAGCTCTCAAAGCAAAAAGGGAAAAATAGATGGAACTCGCAATTCTCCAGCGACTTGCACCACCTCAGGAGGCCCCAGCGCGCTTCACGGCCAATGAACTGCATTTGCTTCGAAGTGAGGTCACCCTTGCAGGCGAACGCCAATTTGCGCACAGCAAGCTCCCACAGACAGCAATGTGAGAAATGACCAGATCATCTGTTTCAAGTGATGTTGGCTGAGGGATCAATATTGGCCCCAGGACACTGGGGAAAACTACTTCCCCACCCCCCTGCTCTTCTTCGAAATAGTGGCCATGGGATCTCTTACGTCCACCTGAGAGGGCAGACGGGGCCTCGGTTTAAAGTCTCCTCCGAGGGTACTGAGGGAGCACCGCACTGTCTGAGGCTGTTCCCATTAAATGGTGTAACAGGCTCGAGGGGGCTGAATGGCCTCCTCCTGTTCCTAATGTAACAGGCTCGAGGGGGGCTGAATGGCCTCCTCCTGTTCCTAATGCAACAGGCTCGAGGGGGGCTGAATGGCCTCCTCCTGTTCCTAATGCAACAGGCTCGAGGGGGGCTGAATGGCCTCCTCCTGTTCCTAATGTAACAGGCTCGAGGGAGGCTGAATGGCCTCCTCCTGTTCCTAATGTAACAGGCTCGAGGGGGATGAATGGCCTCCTCCTGTTCCTAATGTAACAGGCTCGAGGGGCTGAATGGCCTCCTCCTGTTCCTAATGTAACAAGCTCGAGGGGCTGAATGGCCTCCTCCTGTTCCTAATGTAACAGGCTCGAGGGGCTGAATGGCCTCCTCCTGTTCCTAATGTAACAGGCTCAAGGGGGGCTGAATGGCCTCCTCCTGTTCCTAATGTAACAGGCTCAAGGGGGCTGACTGGCCTCCTCCTGTTCCTAATGTAACAGGCTCGAGGGGAGCTGAATGGCCTCCTCCTGTTCCTAATGTAACAGGCTCAAGGGGGCTGAATGGCCTCCTCCTGTTCCTAATGTAACAGGCTCGAGGGGGCTGAATGGCCTCCTCCTGTTCCTAATGTAACAGGCTTGAGGGGGACTGAATGGCATCCTCCTGTTCCTAATGTAACAGGCTCGAGGGGGCTGAATGGCCTCCTCCTGTTCCTAATGTAACAGGCTCAAGGGGCTGAATGGCCTCCTCCTGTTCCTAATATAACAGGCTCGAGGGGGGCTGAATGGCCTCCTCCTGTTCCTAATGTAACAGGCTCGAGGGGGGCTGAATGGCCTCCTCCTGTTCCTAATGTAACAGGCTCGAGGGGGGTTGAAAGGCCTCCTCCTGTTCCTAATGTAACAGGCTCGAGAGGCTGAATGGCCTCCTCCTGTGCCTATGTCACTGCTCCCTGTTACATTGAACTAAAATCACTATATTGCCCAAATCAAATAAAATCTCTTTAATGAGGTGTCAATGGAACATGCCCCAGTTTTATTGCACCATGGGGATTATTTACAGTAATAGGAATATTAAGTAACTTGATCTCAATGCCTGATACACACAGTTCAACATTGAGTGCTTCCACAAAGGGTTGTAAATGGTGGAGCAAACGGAGTGGAGAGAATTCACAAAACAATATTTGACACTGAGCCACATAAGGAGATATTAGGACAGGTGGCCAAAAGCTTGGTCGAAGAGGGAGGTTTTAAGGAGCGTCTTAAAGGAGGAGAGAGGTAGAGAGGCGGAGAGGTTTAGGGAGGGAATTCCAGAGCTCGGGGCCCAGGCGGCTGAAGGCACGGCCGCCAATGGTGGAGCGATGGAAATCGGGGGGATGCTCAAGAGGGCAGAATTGGAGGAGCGCAGAGATCTGGGAGGGTTGTAGGGGCTGGAGGAGGTTACAGAGATAGGGAGGGTTGTAGGAGGCTGGAGGAGGTTACAGAGATAGGGAGGGTTGTAGGGGGCTGGAGGAGGTTATAGAGATAGGGAGGGTTGTAGAGGCTGAAGGAGGTTACAGAGATAGGGAGGGTTGTAGGGGCTGGAGGAGGTTACAGAGATAGGGAGGGTTGTAGGGGGCTGGAGGAGGTTATAGAGATAGGGAGGGTTGTAGAGGCTGAAGGAGGTTACAGAGATAGGGAGGGTTGTAGGTGCTGGAGGAAGTTACCGAGATAGGGAGGGTTGTAGGAGGCTGGAGGAGGTTACAGAGATAGGGAGGGTTGTAGGGGCTGAAGGAGGCTACAGAGATAGGGAGGGTTGTGGGGGCTGGAGGAGGTTACAGAGATAGGGAGGGGTGTAGGGGCTGAAGGAGGTTACAGAGATAGGGAGGGTTGTAGGGGGCTGGAGGAGGTTACAGAGATAGGGAGGGTTGTACGGGCTGAAAGAGGTTACAGAGACAGGGAGGGTTGTAGGGGCTGGAGGAGGTTACAGAGATAGGGAGGGTTGTAGGGGGCTGGAGGAGGTTACAGAGATAGGGAGGGTTGTAGGGGCTGAAGGAGGTTACAGAGATAGGGAGGGTTGTAGGGGCTGGAGGATGTTACCGAGACAGGGAGGGTTGTAGGGGCTGAAGGAGGTTACAGAGACAGGGAGGGTTGTAGGGGGCTGGAGGTGGTTACAGAGATAGGGAGGGTTGTAGGGGCTGGAGGAGGGCACAGAGGTAGGGAGGGTTGTAGGGGCTGGAGGAGGTTACAGATATAGGGAGGGTTGTAGCGGGCTGGAGGAGTTTACAGAGATGGGAAAGTGTGCAGAGGGCTGCAGGAGGTTACAGAGATAACGAGGATTGTAGGGGCTGGTGGAGGTTACAGTGATAGGGAGGGTTGTAGGGGGCTGGATGAGGTTACAGAGATAGGGAGGGTTGTAGAGGCTGGAGGATATTATATTGATAGGGAGGGTTGTAGGGGCTGGAGGAGGTTATCGAGATAGGGAGGGTTGTAGGGGGCTGGAGGAGGTTACAGAGATAGGGAGGTTTGATGGGGCTGTAGGAAGTTACGGAGATCTCAGAGGGTTGTAGGGGGCTGGAGGAGGTTACAGAGATCGGGAGCGTTTTCGGGCCTGGAGGAGGTTACAGAGATAGGCAGGGTTGTAGGGGCTGGAGGAGGTTACAGAGATAGGGAGGGTTGTAGGGGGCTGCAGGAGGTTACAGAGATAGGGCGGGGTGTAGGGGCTGGATAAGGTTACAGAAATAGGGAGGGTTGTAGGGGGCTGGTGGAAGTAACAGAGATAGGGAGAGTTGTAGGGGCTGGAGGAGGTTACAGAGATAGAGAGAGTTGTAGGGGCTGAAGGAGGTTACAGAGATAGGGAAGGTTGTAGGGGGCTGCAGGAGGTTACAGAGATAGGGAGGGTTGTAGGGACTGGAGGATGTTACAGAGATAGGGAGAGTTGTAGGTGGCTGGGGGAGGTTACAGAGATAGGGAGGGTTGTTGGGGCTGGAGGAGGTTACAGAGATATGGAGGGTTGTAGAGGGCTGGAGGAGGTTACAGAGATAGGGAGGGTTGTAGGACCTGGAGGGGTGTAGGATCTGGAGGATGTTACAGAGATAGGGAGGGTTGTAGGGGCTGAAGGAGGTTACAGAGATAGGGAGGGTTGTAGGGACTGGAGAATGTTACCGAGATAGGGAGGGTTGTAGGGGGCTGGAGGAGGTTGCAGAGATGGGAAGGGGTGTAGGGGCTGGATAAGGTTACAGAAATAGGGAGGGTTGTAGGGGGCTGGTGGAAGTAACAGAGATAGGGAGAGTTGTAGGGGCTGGAGGAGGTTACAGAGATAGAGAGAGTTGTAGGGGCTGGAGGAGGTTACAGAGATAGGGAGGGTTGTAGGGGGCTGGAGGAGGTTGCAGAGATAGGGAGGCTTGTAGGGGCTGGAGGAGGTTACAGAGATAGGGAGGGTTGTAGGAGGCTGGAGGATGTTACAGAGATAGGGAGGGTTGTAGGGGGCTGGAGGAGTTTACAGAGATAGGGAAGGTTGTAGGGGCTTGAGGAGGTTACCGAGATAGGGAGGGTTGTAGGGGCTGGAGGAGATTTCAGAGATAGGGAGGGTTGTAGGGGGCCGGAGGATGTTACAGAGATAGGGAGGGTTGTAGGTGACTGGAGGAGGTTACAGAGATAGGGAGGGTTGTAGGGGGCTGGAGGAGGTTACAGAGAAATGGAGGGTTGTAGGAGGCGGGAGGAGGTTACAGAGATGGGGAGGGTTGTAGGTGGCTGGAGGAGGTTACAGAGATAGGGAGGGTTATAGGGGGCTGGCGGAGGTTACAGAGATAGGGAGGGTTGTAGAGGGCTGGAGGAGGTTACAGAGATAGGGAGGGTTGTAGGATCTGGAGGGTTGTAGGATCTGGAGGAGGTTACAGAGATAGGGAGGGTTGTAGGGGCTGAAGGAGGTTACAGAGACAGGGAGGGTTGTAGGGGGCTGGAGGTGGTTACAGAGATAGGGAGGGTTGTAGGGACTGGAGGATGTTGCAGAGATAGGGAGGGTTGTAGGGGGCTGGAGGAGGTTACAGAGAATAGGGAGTGTTGTAGGGGGCTGGAGGAGGGTACAGAGGTAGGGAGGGTTGTAGGGGCTGGAGGAGGTTACAGAGATAGGGAGGGTTGTAGGGGCTGGAGGAGGTTACAGAGATAGGGAGGGTTGTAGGGGGCTGGAGGATGTTACAGAGATAGGGAGCATTGTAGGTGGCTGGAGGAGGCTACAGAGATAGGGAAGGTTGTAGGGGCTTGAGGAGGTTACCGAGATGGGAAGGGCTGTATGGGCTGGAGGAGATTACAGAGATAGGGAGGGTTGTAGGGGTTGGAGGAGGTTACCGAGATAGGGAGGGTTGTAGGGGCTGGAGGAGGTTACAGAGATAGGAACGGTTGTAGGGGCCTGGAGGAGGTTACAGAGATAGGGAGGGATGTAGGGGGCTGGAGGAGGTTACAGAGATAGGGAGGGTTGTAGGGGGCTGGAGGAGGTTACAGAGATAGGGAGGGTTGTAGGGGGCTGGAGGAGGTTACCGAGATAGGGAGGGTTGTAGGGGCTGGAGGAGGTTACAGGGATAGGGAGGGTTGTCGGGGGCTGGAGGAGGTTACAGAGATAGGGAGTGGTGTAAGAGCTGGAGGAGGTTACAGAGCTAGGGAGGGTTATAGGGGCTGGAGGAGGTTACAGAGATTGCGAGGGTAGTAGGGGGCTGGAGGAGGTTACAGAGATAGGGAGGGGTGTAGGGGCTGGAGGGGGTTACAGAGATAGGGAGAGTTGTAGGGGCTGGAGGAGGTAACAGAGATAGGGAGGGGTGTAGGGGGCTGGAGGATGTTGCAGAGATAGGGAGGGTTGTAGGGGGCTGGAGGAGGTTACAGAGATAGGGAGGGTTGTAGGGGGCTGGAGGAGGTTACAGAGATAGGGATGGTTGTAGGGGGCTGGAGGATGTTGCAGAGATAGGGATGGTTGTAGGGGGCTGGAGGAGGTTACAGAGATAGGGAGGGTTGTAGGGGGCTGGAGGAGGTTACAGAGATAGGGAGGGGTGGGGGGAGCGAACAAGTACAGAGCGAGCCCAACAGAAGACGCATGATGAATACTAAATTGCATTTTTCTCCCTCCCACCCGCCCCAAGTCTCTCCCTACCTCCTGGAGCGATGGAGTTCCTCGCTTGACGACTGACCACTGGAGTCATGGAGCGGACGGGGTGGGCGGGGATGTTGGGGCCAGCCTCCTACCTCATCTCCCGGGCAACACCAAGCGATTGTTCTTGAAATGCTTAAAGGCACAAAGGTAGCAGAGGATCATTCATGACCTGCCCCTCCTGTTCTTTGCACCTGGTTTGGGAGGTAATTATAGGGAGAGCGAGAGAGAGGAGAGAGCCCGATAGAAAATAACAACCCAACCGTGCACTCCTACTTCTGTTCACTGAGAATGGGCGGGAGTGGTTCAACAGATGGGGGGGAGCGGTTTGACGGATGGCTCCTCGTTATCCTCCTCCCAGTCCCGCTTGACTCCTATCACAGAATCATAGCATCAGAGAACGGTCACAGCACAAGACGGAGGCCAATCGGCCCGTCGAGCCCGTGCCGGCTCTCTGCAAGAGCATCTCAGCTAGTCCCACTCCGCCCCCCGTAACCCTGCAAATTTATTTCCTGCAGGTACTGATCCAATTCCCTTTTGAAAGCCGCGATTGAGACTGCTTGCACCGCCCTTTCAGGCAGCGCATTCCAGATTACAACCACTCACTGTGTAAAAACGTTTTCCTCATGTCGCCTTTGGTTCTTCTGCCAATCATCTTATACCTGTGTCCTCTGGTTCTCGACCCTTCCGCCAACGGGAACAGTTTCTCTCTTTCTCCTCTGACCAGGCCCCCTCAGGATTTTGAACACCTCCATCAAATCTCCTCTCAAACCTTCTCTGCTCCAAGGAGAACAATCCCAGCTTCTCCAGTCTCTCCACATAACTGAAGTCCCTCATCCCCTGGTACCATTCTGGTCAATCTCCCCCTGAACCTTCTCTGCTCTAAGGAGAACAATCCCAGCTTCTCCAGTCTCACCACGTAACTGAAGTCCCTCATCCCCTGGTACCATTCTGGTCAATCTCCCCTTAGCCTTCTCTGCTCTAAGGAGAACAACCCCAGCCTCTCCAGTCTCTCCACGTAACTGAAGTCCCTCATCCGCTGGTACCATTCTGGTCAATCTCCCCCTGAACCTTCTCTGCTCTAAGGAGAACAACCCCAGCCTCTCCAGTCTCTCCACGTAACTGAAGTCCCTCATCCGCTGGTACCATTCTGGTCAATCTCCCCCTTAACCTTCTCTGCTCTAAGGAGAACAATCCCAGCTTCGCCAGTCTCTCCACGTAACTGAAGTCCCTCATCCCCTGGTACCATTCTGGTCAATCTCCCCCTTACCCTTCTCTGCTCCAAGGAGAACAACCCCAGCTTCTCCAGTCTCTCCACGTAACTGAAGTCCCTCATCCCCTGGGACCATTCTGGTCAATCTCCCTTTAACCTTCTCTGCTCTAAGGAGAACAACCCCAGCTTCTCCAGCCTCTCCATGTAACTGAAGTCTCTCATCCCCTGGGACCATTCTGGTCAATCTCCCCCTTACCCTTCTCTGCTCCAAGGAGAACAACCCCAGCTTCTCCAGTCTCTCCACGTAACTGAAGTCCCTCATCCCCTGGTACCATTCTGGTCAATCTCCCCCTGAACCTTCTCTGCTCCAAGGAGAACAACCCCAGCTTCTCCAGTCTATCCACATAACTGAAGTCCCTCATCCCCTGGTACCATTCTGGTCAATCTCCCCCTGAACCTTCTCTGCTCTAAGGAGAACAACCCCAGCTTCTCCAGTCTCTCCACGTAACTGAAGTCCCTCATCCCCTGGTACCATTCTGGTCAATCTCCCCTTAGCCTTCTCTGCTCTAAGGAGAACAACCCCAGCCTCTCCAGTCTCTCCGCATAACTGAAGTCTCTCATCCCCTGGGACCATTCTGGTCAATCTCCCCCTTAACCTTCTCTGCTCCAAGGAGAACAACCCCAGCTTCTCCAGTCTCTCCACGTAACTGAAGTCCCTCATCCCCTGGTACCATTCTGGTCAATCTCCCCCTTAACCTTCTCTGCTCTAAGGAGAACAACCCCAGCTTCTCCAGTCTATCCACATAACTGAAGTCCCTCATCCCCTGGGACAATTCTCGTAAATCTTTTCTGCACCCTCTCTAAAGGCCTTCACATCCTTCCTAAAGTGCGGTGCCCAGAATTGGACACAATACCCCAGTTGAGGCTGAACCAGTGTTTTATAAAGGTTCATCATAACTTCCTTGCTTTCGTACTCTCTGCCTCTATTTATGAAGCCCAGGATCCCGTATACTTTTTTAACCGCTTTCTCAACCTGCCCTGCCACCTTCAACGATTTGTGCACATATACCCCCAGGTCTCTCTGTTCCTGCACCCCCTTTAGGATTGTACCCTTTAGTTTATATTCCCTCTCCTCGTTCTTCCCACCAAAATGTATCACTTCACACTTTTCCGCATTAAATTTCATCTGCCACGTGCCCGCCCATTCCACCAGCCTGTCCATGTCCCCTTGAAGTCTATCACTCTCCTCCTCACTGTTCACTATACTTCCAAGTTTTGTGCCCTCTGCACTGTCGAAGGGGCAGTACTGAGGGAGCGCCGCACTGTCGGAGGGGCAGTGCTGAGGGAGCGCCGCACTGTCGGAGGGGCAGTACTGAGGGAGCGTCGCACTGTCAGAGGGGCAGTACTGAGGGAGCGCCGCACTGTCGGAGGGGCAGTACTGAGGGAGCGCCGCACAGTCGGAGGGGCAGTACTGAGGGAGCGCCACACTGTCGGAGGGGCAGTACTGAGGGAGCGCCGCACTGTCGGAGGGGCAGTACTGAGGGAGCGCCGCACTGTCGGAGGGGCAGTACTGAGGGAGCGCCACACTGTCGGAGGGGCAGTACTGAGGGAGCGCCGCACTGTCCGAAGGGCAGTACTGAGGGAGCGCCACACTGTCGGAGGGGCAGTGCTGAGGGAGTGCCGCACTGTCGGAGGGGCAGTACTGATGGAGCGCCGCACTGTCGGAGGGGCAGTAGTGAGGGAGGGCCGCACTGTCGGAGGGGCAGTACTGAGGGAGTGCTGCACTGTCGGAGGGGCAGTAGTGAGGGAGGGCCGCACTGTCGGAGGGGCAGTACTGAGGAAGTGCCGCACTGTCGGAGGGGGCAGTACTGAGGGAGCGCCGCACTGTCGGAGGGGGTAGTACTGAGGGAGCGCCGCACTGTCGGAGGAGCAGTACTGAGGGAGCGCCGCACTGTCGGAGGGGCAGTACTGAGGGAGCGCCGCACTGTCGGAGGGCCAGTACTGAGGGAGCGCCGCACTGTCGGAGGGCCAGTACTGAGGGAGCACCGCACTGTCGGAGGGACTGTACTGAAGTCGTGAAAGGCGCTGGAGAAACACGACTCTTTCTTTCTCTTTTTCTTTCCCTGGCAGACAACTCGCAGCGAGGGGTATAACTTGGCTCTTCCCGGTCGAAACTCGGAGGTGGGTTAACTGCTTTTTTGACGGGCGGTTTTGAAGTCTATAAACTGTCGTGTGGCATTGGGCTGAAGAGAGAGAGAGAGAGACTGATTGAAGTGTTGCCTGGTGTCTATCTCCTTTCCACCCTATGCATCCTGTCATTAAAAGGTTCATTACAACCATAATTGCGGATGCCTGGGGAATGTATTCCGAGGTTGGGAGTACAGTGCTGGGACCAATTTGCCCTCCAATACCTCTCTCTCTCTCTCTCTCTCTCTCTCTCCAGTTTCTCCCCCCAACCCGCACCCCACAAAGCAGATACGCCGTGCCCACTCGGACAATGCTTCTGTCATCCTCCCTAAACTTGATCTCATCCTCGTTTCCAAATCCCTCCATGGCATCCTCACCCACCTCCCTATCTCTGTAACCTCCTCCAGCCCCTACAACCCTCCCTATCTCTGTAACCTCCTCCAGCCCCTACAACCCTCCCTATCTCTGTAACCTCCTCCAGCCCCCTACAACCCCCCCTATCTCTGTAACCTCCTCCAGTCCCTACAACCCTCCCTATCTCTGTAACCTCCTCCAGTCCCTACAACCCTCCCTATCTCTGTAACCTCCTCCAGCCCCTACAACCCTCCCTATCTCTGTAACCTCCTCCAGCCCCCTACAGCTCTCCCTATCTCTGTAACCTCTTCCAGCCCCCTACAACCCTCCCTATCTCTGTAACCTCCTCCAGCCCCCTACAACCCTCCCTATCTCTGTAACCTCCTCCAGCCCCTACAACCCTCCCTATCTCTGTAACCTCCTCCAGCCCCCTACAACCATCCCTATCTCTGTAACCTCCTCCAGCCCCTACAACCCTCCCTATCTCTGTAACCTCCTCCAGCCCCCTACAACCCTCCCTATCTCTGTAACCTCCTACAGCCACTACAACCCTCCCTATCTCTGTAACCTCCTCCAGCCCCCTACAACCCTCCCTATCTCTGTAACCTCCTCCAGCCCCCTACAACCCTCCCTATCTCTGTAACCTCCTCCAGTCCCCTACAACCCTCCCTATCTCTGTAATCTCCTCCAGCCCCCTACAACCCTCCCTATCTCTGTAACCTCCTACAACCCTCTGAGATCTCTGCGCTCCTCCAATTCTGCCCTCTTGCGCATCCCCCCCATCCGATTTCCATCGCTCCACCATTGGCGGCCGTGCCTTCAGCCGCCTGGGCCCTAAGCTCTGGAATTCCCTCCCTAAACCTCTCCGCCTCTCTCTCCTCCTTTAAGACGCTCCTTAAAACCGACCCCTTTGACCAAGCTTTTGCATATTGTTCACCTGCCCTAATATCTCCTTGAGTGGCCCGGGATCAGATTTTGTTTGATAATTGCTCCTGTGAAGCGCCTTGGGGCGTTTTACTACTTTAAAGGCGGGAGTGTGTTGTTCTTCATGTTGTACATTCAAGTGTGCCCGCATGTCGAACAAGTTGGGTTGACTCTGCGGATTTCAACTCCCTCGTTCCCTCCTCCTCCTTGATAACTGTTCTGTGGTGAGATGGCCAATCTCGCCCGAGGCATAAGGTTAAGGGGAGATTTAGTGGAGGCGTTCAAAATCATGAACGTGTTTTGATCGAGTAGAGAAGGAGAAACTGTTCCCAGTGGCAGGAGGGTCGGTAACCAGAGGACACAGATTGAAGATAATCGGTAAAAGAACCAGGAGGGGGAGATGAGGAGAATGTTTTTACGCAGCGAGTTGTTGTGATCTGGAACGCGCTGCCTGAAAGGGCGGTGGGAGCAGATTCAAATAGTAACTTTCAAAAGGGGGAATTGGATCAACACTTGAAGGGGAAAAATTCACAGGGCTACGGGGGAAAGAGCAGGGGGGAGTGGGGACTAATTGGAGAGCTCATTCACAGAGCCGGCACAGACACGATGGGCCGAATGGCCTCCTCCTGGGCTGTGAGATTCTGTGATTTTAACTCGCTGGAGGTGGCCGATCGATGTGAAGCTGTTGCCTTCGTATCTCACGCGCTGCTCCCTTGGCGAGTAGGGAGAAGTGGTGGAAAGATTCAGGGGCTGGTTGGTAGTCTGACAGACGTGAGCTCTCGCTCCCGGGCCGTGATGATCTTTATCCCATCCGATGGCGAGGCAGTTACATAGAAACATAGAAGATAGGAGCAGGAGTAGGCCATTCGGCCCCTCAAGCCTGTTCCGCCATTCAATGAGATCATGGCTGATCATCCAAATTCAGTACCCTGTCCCTGCCTTCTCCCCATATCCCTTGATCCCGTTAGCCTTAAGAAATATATCCAAATCCTTCTTGAATATATTTAATGAATTGGCCTCAACTGCCTTGTGTGGTAGAGAATTCCACAGGTTCACCACTCTCTGGGTGAAGAAATTCCTCCTCATCTCAGTCCTAAATCCTTATCCTTAGACTGTGACCCCTGGTTCTGGACTCCCCCGCCATCGGGAACATCCTTCCTGCATCTAGTCTGTCTAGTCCTGTTAGAATTTTATAAGTTTCAATGAGATCCCCTCTCATTCTTCTAAATTCTACCGAATATAAGCCTAATCGACTCAATCTCTCTTCATACGTCATTCCTGCCATCCCAGGTATCAGTCTGGTGAATCTTCGCTGCACTCCCTCCATGGCAAGAACATCCTTCCTCAGATAAGGCGACCAAAACTGCACACAATACTCAAGGTGTGGTCTCACCAAGGTCCTGTACAACTGCAGCAAGACATCCTTGTTCCTGTACTCGAATCCTCTCGCTATGAAGGCCAACATACCATTTGCCTTCTTAACCGCCTGCTGCACCTGCATGCTTACCTTCAGCGACTGGTGCACAAGGACACCCAGGTCTCGTTGCACTTCCCCTTTCCCCAATCTATAGCCGTTCAGATAATAACGTGTCTTCCTGTTTTTGCCACCAAAGTGGATAACCTCGCATTTATCCACATTATACTGCATCTGCCATGCATCTGCCCAATCACCCAACCTGTCCAAATCATACTGGAGTTTCTCGGCATCCTCCTCACAGCACACACGCCCACCCAGCTTTGTGTCGTCTGCAAACTTGGAGATATTACATCTAGTTCCCTCGTTTAGATCATTAATATATTTTGTGAATAGCTGGGGTCCTAGGACCGATCCCTGCGGTACCCCACTAGTCACTGCCTGCCACTCGGAAAAAGACCCGTTTATTCCAACTCTTTGCTTCCTGTCTGCCAAACAGTTCTCTATCCAAGTCAGTACCTTGCCCCCAATCCCATGTGCTTTAACTTTGCATGCCGATCTCTTATGCGGGACCTTATCGAAAGCCTTCTGAAAGTCCAAATACACCACATCCACTGGTTCTCCCTTATCTATTCTACCAGTTACATCCTCAAAAAATTCCAGCAGATTCGTCTTCTGGAATATAGGTTGGTCCCTTATGGGGCCGCACACCTACCGTGTACCACTGGACATTGACCAGACAGCTCGGCACCATCCAGGACAAAGCAGCCCCGCTTGATGGGCACCCCCCATCCACCACCTTAAACATTCACTCCCTCCACCACCGGCATACCGTGGCTGCAGTGTGTACCATCTGCAAGATGCACTGCAGCGATTCGCCAAGGCTTCTTCGGCAGCACCTCCCAAACCCGCGACCTCTTCTACCTAGCAGGACAAGGGCAGCAGGCGCATGGGAACACCACCACCTCCAAGTTCCCCTCCAAGTCCCAACGGTAAAACAGACATGATCCGCCTGACGCTCCGACCATCTCTCTCAGCATCAGAGAGGTGCTGGGTCCCTTGCTGTTTGTAGTGTACATTAATGATTTAGATATGAATGTAGGAGGTAGGATCAGTAAGTTCGCAGATGACACGAAAATTGGTGGAGTGGTAAATAACGAGAAGGGAAGCCTCAGGCTACAGGACGATATAGACGGGATGGTCAGATGGGCAGAACAGTGGCAAATGGAATTTAACCCTGAAAAGTGTGAGGTGATGCATTTTGGGAGGACTAACAAGGCAAGGGAATACGCAATGAATGGTAGGACCCTAGGAAGGACAGAGGATCAGAGGGACCTTGGTGTGCATGTACATAGATCCCTGAAGGCAGCAGGGCAGGTAGATAAGGTGGTTAAGAAGGCATATGGGATACTTGCCTTCATTAGCCGAGGCATAGAATATAAGAGCAGGGAGGTTATGATGGAGCTGTACAAAACGCTAGTTAGGCCACAGCTGGAATACTGTGTGCAGTTCTGGTCGCCACACTATAGGAAGGATGTGATTGCATTGGAGAGGGTGCAGAGGAGATTCACCAGGATGTTACCTGGGATAGAAAGGAACTTTTCCCCTTAGTAGAGGGGTCAATAACCAGGGGGGCATAGTTTCAAGGTAAGGGGCAGGAGGTTTAGAGGGGATTTGAGGAAAAACTTTTATCACCCAGAGGGTGGTTGGAATCTGGAACTCACTGCCTGAAAGGGTGGTAGAGGCAGGAACCCTCACAACATTCAAGAAGCATTTAGATGAGCACTTGAAACGCCATAGCATACAAGGCTACGGACCAAGTGCTGGAAAATGGGATTAGAATAGACAGGGCTTGATGGCCGGCGCGGACACGATGGGCCGAAGGGCCTCTTTCTGTGCTGTGCTGTATAACTCGTTGCTGTTCCACTGCCTGAGGACTCGTAAAAATCAACATTTCATTGTGCAGTACACACGTCTGCTGCATATATGACAAATAAAATTGAATTGAATTGAATTGAATTGAATTGAATTGAATTGAATTGAATTGAATACGCCTGCCCTGCATGGGAAAGGTCTACTCATGCCAAGAAGATGGATGCCGTTCTGAATGCAAGCTGCCAATTTATCACAGGTTGCTTAAAACCAACAAACACCAACAGCCTATATATCCTGGCGGGTATCGCTCCCCCTGATGTAAGAAGAACGGTAGCCAGCAAGAAAGAGCGACTCCGTCAAACATCAGATGAGAGGCACCCTCTGCATTGTCATACACCTACACCCAGCTGCCTACAGTCAAGGAAGAGCTTCATGAACAGTGTTGTTCCATTACAATCAACCTCATCTGAAGCCCGCATCGCCTTGTGGAAAGACCGGCTCGCCAGTCTTGAACAACCCCCAGCGGTGGAAATTTCACCTGATGAAAGTCTTCCCCCAGGAGCTAATTGCAACTGGGCAATCTGGAAGTGCCTTAACAGGCTTAGGACCGGTGTAGGGTGCTCAAAGGTGTCGCTAAGCAAATGGGGATATTCAACCAGCCCGACAACTTGTGAATGTGGAACTGAGGCACAGACTATGCAACATCTCCTGCAATGCCCATCGTTAGAGGAACCCTGCACTGTTGCAGATCTTGCTGAATCCAACAACAAGGCGCAAAAATGTGTCCAGTTCTGGCTGGGCTATGTATAGACTGTCCGTGGACACGATAAGAAGAAGAACTGACTATATGTGAGTGGGCAAGAATTTGGCAGACGGAGTATAATGTGGGAAAATGTGAGATTATCCATTTTGGTAGTAAGGCTGGAAATGGAGAAAGACTACAGAAAGCACGGTGGCATAGTGGTTAGCACTGTTGCCTCACAGTGCCAGGGACCCGGGTTCGAATCCGGCCTCGGGCGACTGTCTGTGTGGAGTTTGCACATTCTCCCCGTGTTTGCGTGGGTTTCCTCCGGGTGCTCCGGTTTCCTCCCACAGTCCAAAGATGTGCGGGTTAGGTTGATTGGCTATGATAAATTGACCCTTAGTGTTAGGGGGATTAAATATGTGGGGTTACGGGGATCGGGTGGGATATGTGTCGGTGCAGGCTCGATGGGCCGAAATGGCCTCTATCTGCACTGTGGGGTTTCTGTGATTTCTGTGAAAGGTTGAGCAGGCTGGGCCTATGCTCATTGGAGTTTAGAAGAATGAGAGGTGATCTTATTGAAACATATGATACTGAGGGGGCTCGACAGGGTAGATGCAGAGAGGATGTTTCCCCTCGTGGGGAAATCTAGAACTCGGGGGGCATAGTTTCAGAATAAAGGGTCGCCCTTTTAGAACTGAGATGAGGAGGAATTTCTTCTCTGAGGGTCGTAAATCTGTGGAATTCTCTGCCCCAGAGAGCCGTGGAGGCTGGGTCATTAAATACATTCTCCCCGTGTTTGCGTGGGTTTCCTCCGGGTGCTCCGGTTTCCTCCCACAGTCCAAAGATGTGCGGGTTAGGTTGATTGGCTATGATAAATTGACCCTTAGTGTTAGGGGGATTAAATATGTGGGGTTACGGGGATCGGGTGGGATATGTGTTGGTGTAGGGGTTACGGGGATCGGGTGGGATATGTGCCGGTGCAGGCTCGATGGGCCGAAATGGCCTCTATCTGCACTGTGGGGTTTCTGTGATTCTGTGATTGTGAAAGCGGTGGTACAGAAGGATCTGGGGGTCCTTGTACATGAAACACAACAAGTTAGCATGCAGGTACAGCAAGTAATTAGGAAGGCAAATAGAACGTTGGCCTTTATTGTGAGGGGGTTGGAGTATAAAAACAGGGAAGTCTTGCTACAACTGCACAGGGCGTTGGTGAGACCACACCTGGAGTACTGCGTACAGTTTTGGTCACCTTATCTCAGGAGGGATATACTTGCATTGGAGGCAGTTCAGAGAAGGTTCACGAGGTTGATTCCTGAGATGAAGGGGTTGTCTTATGAGGATGTAGTGTATTTGGACTTCCAAAAGGCATTTGACAAGGTTCCACACAAAAGATTACTGATCAAGATAAGAAATCACGGGATTGGGGGTAATATACTGGCATGGGTGGAAGATTGGCTATCTAACAGAAAACAGAGAGTTGGGATAAATGGTTCATTCTCGGGCTGGCAATCAGTAACTAGTGGTGTTCCGCAGGGGTCAGTGCTGGGACCCCAACTCTTTACAATCTATATTAACGATTTGGAGGAAGGGACCGAGTGCAACATATCCAAGTTTGCCGACGATACAAAGATGGGAGGGAAAGCAGTGAGTGAGGAGGACATAAAAAACCTGCAAAAGGACATAGACAGGCTAAGTGAGTGGGCAGAGATTTGGCAGATGCAATATAATGTTGGAAAGTGTGAGGTTATGCACTTTGGCAGAAAAAACCAAAGAGCAAGTTATTATCTAAATGGAGAGAAACTGCAAAGTGCTACAGTACAAAGGGATCTGGGGGTCCTGGTGCATGAAACACAAAAAGTTAGTATGCAGGTGCAGCAGGTGATCAGGAAGGCCAGTGGAATCTTGGCTTTTATTGCAAGGGGGATGGAGTATAAAAACAGGGAAGTCTTGCTGCAGTTATACAGGGTATTGGTGAGGCCACACCTGGAATACTGCGTGCAGTTTTGGTTTCCATATTTAAGAAAAGATATACTTGCTCTCGAGGCGGTTCAGAGAAGGTTCACTCGGTTGATTCCGGAGATGAGGGGGTTGACGTATGAGGAAAGGTTGAGTAGGTTGGGACTCTACTCATTGGAGTTCAGAAGAATGAGAGGCGATCTTATCGAAACATATAAGATTGTGAGGGGGCTTGATCGGGTGGATGCGGTGAGGATGTTTCCACTGATGGGTGAGATTAGAACTAGGGGGCATAATCTTAGAATAAGGGGCTGCCCTTTCAAAACAGAGATGAGGAGAAACTTCTTCACTCAGAGGGTAGTAAATCTATGGAATTTGCTACCCCAGAGAGCTGTGGAAGCTGCAACATTAAATAGATTTAAATCGGAGATAGACAGTTTCCTAGCTGATAAGAGAATTAGGGGTTACGGGGAGAGGGCAGGGAAGTGGACGTGAGTCTAGGTTCGGATCAGCCATGATCCTATTGAATGGCGGAGCAGGCCCGAGGGGCCATATGGCC
>NC_141019.1:37186175-37214282 GCF_052327205.1 Somniosus microcephalus | reverse complement strand
CATCCACAGTACTCTGTGCAGTTCAATCTTCCCACCAGCAGGTGGTGATAGTACTCTGTGCACTTCAATCCTCCCACCTGCAGGAGGCGTTATTGCTCCGTGCAGTTCAATCCTCCCAGCAAGCAGGCGGTGCTATTGCCCCGGTGCAGTTCAATCCTCCCACCAGCAGGTGGTGATAGTACTCTGCAGTTCAATCCTCCCACTAGCAGGTGGTGCAATTGCTCTGCGCAGTTCAATCCTCCCACCAGTAGGTGATGATATTACTCTGCGCAGTTCAATCCTCCCACCTGCAGGCCGGCGCCATTGCTCTCTGCAGTTTAATCTTCCCAGCAGCAGGTGGTGGTATTGCACTGTGCAGTTTAATCCTCCTACCAGCAGGGCAGTGCTATTGCCCCGGGTGCAGTTCAATCCTCCCACCTGCAGGAGTGCTATAACTCCGTGCAGTTCAATCCTCCCACCTGCAGGTGGTGATATTGCCCCGGGTGCAGTTCAACCCTCCCAGCAGCAGGTGGTGCTATTGCACCGGGTGCAGTTCAATCCTCCCACCTGCGGGGCGGCGCTGGCGAGGCGGCTCCCAGCCGGGCTGCTCCGCTGGCTGTGTCTGGGGCTGGGTAGACATGGCTGGGCTTCCGCGGCGCATCATCAAGGTAAAGTGGGGGGCAGGGGACAGAGTGAGTGGGGCAGAGACCCCAGGCCTAGCGCACAGGCAGGGCCGGGGACCCCAGCACCCAGTGCATGGGCAACCAGGAGGCTGCAGCCCCCCGGGCTTGCAACAGGACACAGCCCAGCCACCCCTAGCCCAGCCACCCCTAGCCCTCCACCAGCAAGGACCTGGGCCTCAAGCCTGGGGCTGGCATTGCATTGCATTGCAGCCCAGGCGAGCACCTCCAGCCCTGCAGCTGCACAGCAGAGCCGCTGGCAATTGCAGTCTCCCAAGAATGCAGCCTGCAGAACAAAAGCTTGCCAACGCACTGCTGTTGCAAAGGGCTGAATGGGGAAAGCCCGACTTCCATTTAGTTGCCTCCATTGTAGAGTTGTGTCAGTGAGAGCATTGTGTCTTTTAAGGATCTTTCCTGCTTCGCTGGAGGGGCGGTACTGAGGGAGCGCCGCACTGTCGGAGAGGCAGTAGAGGGAGCGCCGCACTGTCGGAGGGGCAGTACTGAGGGAGCGCCGCACTGTCGGAGGGGCGGTACTGAGGGAGCGCCGCACTGTCGGAGGGTCGGTACTGAGGGAGCGCCGCACTGTCGGAGGGGCGGTACTGAGGGAGCGCCGCACTGTCGGAGGGGGGGTCCGGAGGGAGCGCCGCACTGTCGGAGGGGCGGTACTGAGGGAACGCCGCACTGTCGGAGGGGCGGTACTGAGGAACGCCGCACTTGTCGGAGGGGCCAGTACTGAGGGAGCGCCGCACTGTCGGAGGGGCGGTACTGAGGGAGAGCCGCACTGTCGGAGGGGCCGGTACTGAGGGAGCGCCGCAGTGTCGGAGGGGCGGTACCGAGGGAACGCCGCACTGTCGGAGGGGCGGTACCGCAGGGAGCGCCGCACTGTCGGAGGGGCGGTACTGAGGGAGAGCCGCACTGTCGGAGGGGCAGTACTGAGGGAGCGCCGCACTGTCGGAGGGGCGGTACTGAGGGAGCGCCGCACTGTCGGAGGGGCGGTACTGAGGGAGCGCCGCACTGTCGGAGGGGCGGTACTGAGGGAGCGCCGCACTGTCGGAGGGGCGGTACTGAGGGAGCGCCGCACTGTCGGAGGGGCAGTGCTGAGGGAGTGCCGCACTGTCAGAGGGGCAGTCTTTTGGATGAGACGTTAAAACCGAGGCCCCGTCTGCCCTCTCCGGTGGATGTAAAAGATCCCACGGCCACTATTGGAAGAAGAGCAGGGGGGAGTTCTCCCCGGTGTCCTGGGGCCAATATTTATCCCTCAACCAACATCACTAAAAACATGATCTGATCATTTATCACATTGCTGTTTGTGGGAGCTTGCAGTGCGCAAATTGGCTGCTGAATTTCCTACATTACAACAGTGACCACACTTCAAAAAAAGTCCTTCATTGACTGTGAGGCACTTTGGGACGTCCTGAGGTGCTGAAAGGCGCTGGAGAGACGCCAGTCTGTCTTAAACCGCTCAGTCGCCTCATTGCTGATTGGAGAATGTTGAATACCCTCCTCTAGGAGGACTCAGCGTTTAATGGCGGAAGCCGGTGCCGGGGATCCGGGCCGAGCCGGATGAGGGCAACGCTCGCTACTTCCACGTGGTGATCGCGGGGCCGCAGGACTCGCCCTTCGAGGGCGGCAACTTCAAGCTGGAGCTCTTCCTGCCCGAGGAATATCCATGGCCGCCCCCAAGGTCCGCTTTGTGACCAAGATCTACCACCCCAATGTCGACAAGCTGGGCAGGATCTGCCTGGACATCCTGAAAGGTAACTGAGCGGAGGGGAGCTTCCATCCCTCC
Source organism: Somniosus microcephalus (assembly GCF_052327205.1). Taxonomy (NCBI): domain Eukaryota; kingdom Metazoa; phylum Chordata; class Chondrichthyes; order Squaliformes; family Somniosidae; genus Somniosus; species Somniosus microcephalus. Next base: position 37,211,834 of record NC_141019.1, on the reverse strand, counting down.
TTCCTCTCCTCCCCCTCGGGTACACTGCCCCGAGCGGCGAGTCCGGACAGTGGGATGTTCAACCGCAGTGGCATCGCGGGCCGATCCTGCCCTCGCCTGCTGACTGCATGGAGACAGACAGACAGACAGAGACAGACAGAGGGAGAGGGAGGGAGGGAGAGACGGGGACGGAGGGAGAGAGAGAGACGGAGGGAGGGAGAGAGACAGAGGGGAGGGAGGGAGAGAGACGGAGGGAGGGAGACGGAGAGACGGAGGAGAGAGAGAGACGGAGGAGGAGAGAGACGGAGGGAGGAGAGAGACGGAGGGACGGAGGGACGAGAGACGGAGGGAGAGAGACGGACGGAGAGAGGGAGGGAGAGAGACGGACGGAGGGAGGGAGGGAGAGAGACGGACGGAGGGACGGAGGGAGAGACACGGAGGGAGAGAGACGGAGGGAGAGAGACGGACGGAGGGAGACGGAGGGGAGGGAGGGAGAGAGACGGAGGGAGGGAGAGAGACGGAGGGAGGGAGAGACGGACGGAGGGAGGGAGAGAGAGACGGAGGGAGAGAGACGGAGGGAGGGAGAGACGAGGGAGAGAGACGGAGGGAGGGAGAGAGACGGAGGGAGAGAGAGAGACGGAGGGAGAGAGAGAGAGACGGAGGGAGGGAGAGAGAGAGAGAGACAGGGAGGGAGGGAGAGAGAGAGACGGAGGGAGGGAGAGAGAGAGAGACAGAGGGAGGGAGGGAGAGAGACGGAGGGAGGGAGAGAGACGGAGGGAGGGAGAGAGACGGAGGGAGGGAGAGAGAGACGGAGGAGGGAGAGAGAGACGGAGGGAGGGAGAGAGAGACGGAGGGAGGGAGAGAGAGACGGAGGGAGGGAGAGAGAGACGGAGGGGAGGAGAGAGAGACGGAGGGAGGGAGAGAGACGGAGGGAGAGAGAGAGCGAGAGACGGAGGGAGGGAGAGAGACGGAGAGAGAGAGAGAGAGACGGAGGGAGGGAGAGAGACGGAGAGAGAGAGAGACGGAGGGAGAGAGACGGAGGGAGAGAGAGAGAGACGGAGGGAGGGAGAGAGACGGAGGGAGAGAGACGGAGGGAGAGAGAGAGAGAGAGAGACGGACGGAGGGAGAGAGACGGAGGGAGAGAGAGAGAGACGGAGGGAGGGAGGGAGGGAGAGAGACGGAGGGAGAGAGACGGAGGGAGGGAGGGAGGGAGAGAGACGGAGGGAGGGAGGGAGGGAGAGAGACGGAGGGAGGGAGGGAGGGAGAGAGACGGAGGGAGGGAGGGAGAGAGACGGAGGGAGAGAGACGGAGGGAGGGAGGGAGGGAGAGAGACGGAGGGAGGGAGGGAGGGAGAGAGACGGAGGGAGGGAGGGAGGGAGAGAGACGGAGGGAGGGAGGGAGGGAGAGAGACGGAGGGAGGGAGGGAGGGAGAGAGAGAGACGGAGGGAGGGAGGGAGGGAGAGAGACGGAGGGAGGGAGGGAGGGAGAGAGACGGAGGGAGGGAGGGAGGGGAGAGAGACGGAGGGAGGGAGGGAGGGAGAGAGACGGAGGGAGGGAGGGAGGGAGAGAGACGGAGGGAGGGAGGGAGGGAGAGAGACGGAGGGAGGGAGGGAGGGAGGGAGAGAGACGGAGGGAGGAGGGAGGGAGGGAGAGAGACGGAGGGAGGGAGGGAGGGAGGGAGAGAGACGGAGGGAGAGAGACGGAGGGAGGGAGGGAGAGAGACGGAGGGAGAGAGACGGAGGGAGGGAGAGACACGGAGGGAGAGAGACGGACGGAGGGAGGGAGGGAGAGGGACGGACGGAGGGAGGGAGGGAGAGGGACGGAGGGAGGGAGGGAGAGAGACGGAGGGAGGGAGGGAAAGAGACGGACGGAGGGAGGGAGGAGAGAGACGGACGGAGGGAGGGAGGGAGAGACACGGAGGGAGAGAGACGGACGGAGGGAGGGAGGGAGAGAGACGGAGGGAGAGAGAGACGGACGGAGGGAGGGAGAGAGAGACGGAGGGAGGGAGAGAGACGGACGGAGGGAGAGAGAGACGGACGGAAGGGAGGGAGAGAGAGACGGAGGGAGGGGAGAGAGACGGAGGGAGGGAGGGAGAGAGACGGAGGGAGGGAGAGAGACGGAGGGAGGGAGGGAGAGAGACGGAGGGAGGGAGAGAGACGGAGGGAGGGAGAGAGAGAGAGACGGAGGGAGGAGAGAGAGAGACGGAGGGAGGGAGGGAGAGACACGGAGGGAGAGAGACGGACGGAGGGAGGGAGGGAGAGAGACGGAGGGAGAGAGAGACGGACGGAGGGAGGGAGAGAGAGACGGAGGGAGGGAGAGAGACGGACGGGAGGGAGAGAGAGACGGACGGAGGGAGGGAGAGAGAGACGGAGGGAGGGAGAGAGACGGAGGGAGGGAGGGAGAGAGACGGAGGGAGGGAGAGAGACGGAGGGAGGGAGAGAGAGAGAGACGGAGGGAGGGAGAGAGAGAGAGACGGAGGGAGAGAGAGAGAGAGACGGAGGGAGAGAGAGAGAGACGGAGGGAGGGAGAGAGAGAGAGACGGAGGGAGGGAGAGAGAGAGGGACGGAGGGAGGGAGGGAGAGGGACGGAGGGAGGGAGGGAGAGGGACGGAGGGAGGGAGGGAGAGAGACGGAGGGAGGGAGGGAAAGAGACGGACGGAGGGAGGGAGGGAGAGACACGGAGGGAGAGAGACGGACGGAGGGAGGGAGAGAGACGGAGGGAGAGAGAGACGGACGGAGGGAGAGAGAGACGGACGGAGGGAGGGAGAGAGAGACGGAGGGAGGGAGAGAGACGGACGGAGGGAGAGAGAGACGGACGGAGGGAGGGAGAGAGAGACGGAGGGAGGGAGAGAGACGGAGGGAGGGAGGGAGGAGAGAGAGACGGAGGGAGACGGAGGAGGGAGGGACGGAGGAGGAGGGAGGGAGAGAGACGGAGGGAGGGAGAGAGACGGAGGGAGGAGAAGAGAGAGAGACGGAGGGAGGGAGAGAGAGAGAGACGGAGGGAGAGAGAGAGAGAGAGACGGAGGGAGAGAGAGAGAGAGACGGAGGGAGAGAGAGAGAGACGGAGGGAGGGAGAGAGAGAGACGGAGGAGGGAGAGAGAGACGGAGGGAGAGGAGAGAGAGACGGAGGGAGGGAGAGAGAGAGACGGAGGGAGGGAGAGAGACGGTGGGAGAGAGAGAGAGAGAGAGAGAGACGGAGGGAGGGAGAGAGACGGAGGAGAGAGACGGAGGGAGGAGAGAGACGGACGGAGGGAGGGGAGAGAGACGGAGGGGAGGAGAGACGAGGAGGGAGGGAGACGAGGGAGGGAGGGAGACGGAGGGAGGGAGGGAGACGGAGGGAGGGAGAGAGACGGAGGGAGGGAGAGACACGGAGGGAGAGAGACGGACGGAGGGAGGGAGGGAGAGAGACGGACGGAGGGAGGGAGGGAGAGAGACGGAGGGAGGGAGGGAAAGAGACGGACGGAGGGAGGGAGGGAGAGAGACGGAGGGAGGGAGGGAGAGAGAGAGACACACAGAGAGAGGGAGCTGGACCCCGGCACTGGGGGGAGAACGTGGACTGTTCTGTGTTGAGTATTTCCCCCTCTCTCTCTGATTGCAGACAAGTGGTCTCCAGCTCTCCAGATTCGGACGGTTCTCCTCTCCATCCAGGCTTTGCTCAGTGCGCCCAACCGGACGACCCACTGGCCAATGACGTGGCAGAACAGTGGAAAAACAGCGAATCGCAGGCCATAGAGATAGGTGCGTATTCCGACTGGGCCGCATGGGAAGAGTGGGGGGGCAACTGGGCTTGTCAGATGGGCTTCCCGCGCATCCCCTTGATTTCCATCGCTCCACCATTGGCGGCCGTGCCTTCAGCCGCCTGGGCCCCGAGCTCTGCAATTCCCTCCCTAAACCTCTCCGCCTCTCCTCCTTAAAACCGACCTCTCTGACCCGGCTTTTGGTCACCTGCCCGAATATCTCATGGAGTATTTGATGGGGACAGTGTAGAGGGAGCTTTACTCTGTATCTAACCCGTGCTGTACCTGCCCTGGGAGTGTTTGATGGGACAGTGTAGAGGGAGCTTTACTCTGTATCTAACCCGTGCTGTACCTGCCCTGGGAGTGTTTGATGGGGACAGTGTAGAGGGAGCTTTACTCTGTATCTAACTCATGCTGTACCTGCCCTGGGAGTGTTTGATGGGACAGTGTAGAGGGAGCTTTACTCTGTATCTAACCCGTGCTGTACCTGCCCTGGGAGTGTTTGATGGGGACAGTGCAGAGGGAGCTTTACTCTGTATCTAACCCTGTGCTGTACCTGCCCTGGGAGTGTTTGATGGGACAGTGTAGAGGGAGCTTTACTCTGTATCTAACCCATGCTGGACCTGCCCTGGGAGTGTTTGATGGGGACAGTGTAGAGGGAGCTTTACTCTGTATCTAACCTGTGCTGTACCTGCCCTGGGAGTGTTTGATGGGACAGTGCAGAGGGAGCTTTACTCTGTATCTAACCCATGCTGTACCTGCCCTGGGAGTGTTTGATGGGACAGTGTAGAGGGAGCTTTACTCTGTATCTAACCCATGCTGTACCTGCCCTGGGAGTGTTTGATGGGACAGTGTAGAGGGAGCTTTACTCTGAATCTAACCCGTGCTGTACCTGCCCTGGGAGTGTTTGATGGGGACAGTGTAGAGGGAGCTTTACTCTGTATCTAACCCGTGCTGTACCTGCCCTGGGAGTGTTTGATGGGACAGTGTAGAGGGAGCTTTACTCTGTATCTAACCCGTGCTGTACCTGCCCTGGGAGTGTTTGATGGGACAGTGTAGAGGGAGCTTTACTCTGTATCTAACCCGTGCTGTACCTGCCCTGGGAGTGTTTGATGGGACAGTGTAGAGGGAGCTTTACTCTGTATCTAACCCGTGCTGTACCTGCCCTGGGAGTGTTTGATGGGACAGTGTAGAGGGAGCTTTACTCTGTATCTAACCCATGCTGTACCTGCCCTGGGAGTGTTTGATGGGACAGTGCAGAGGGAGCTTTACTCTGTATCTAACCGGTGCTGTACCTGCCCTGGGAGTGTTTGATGGGGACAGTGTAGAGGGAGCTTTACTCTGTATCTAACCGGTGCTGTACCTGCCCTGGGAGTGTTTGATGGGACAGTGCAGAGGGAGCTTTACTCTGTATCTAACCCATGTTGTACCTGCCCTGGGAGTGTTTGATGGGACAGTGCAGAGGGAGCTTTACTCTGTATCTAACCGGTGCTGTACCTGCCCTGGGAGTGTTTGATGGGACACTGCAGATGGAGCTTTACTCAGTATCTAACCCTGCGATCGTCGGCGCCTTGCGGAGAGGCGGTGGGGGGGGGGGAACGCGAACGGGCGGAGGTGGGGGGACTCATTGTACAAGGGGACAGCCCTCTTGATCCATCTCGTCTTGTCTTCCAGCCCGTGCGTGGACGAAATTGTACGCAATGAGCAGCTAAGACGACGGTGCCTGCGATTTACACCCTCGCCACCTCCCCCCTTCACTCCGCCAGCCTCGACGACGTCCCCCCTCTCCCTCTGCCCTCCCCGCCCGTCACCTCGCCGGATGTACAGCGGCCGTGGAGCTATGGAGCATTACGTTATTTATGAGCGGTCTCCCCACTGGAAACGCCGCCCGCCTTTCCGCTTTTTGTAATGGATCTTGTAGATTGGGGACGGCTCGTTCTGCTGTGTATGATGTACATATAAATAAATCACTGTATGGTTACTGACGGTCCTCGGCCGCCTCCGTGTCTCTGTGCTGCCGCCCAGCGGCTCTCGAGCGGGATAAGAACACGAGATAGTAGCCTGCTCCGCCATTCAATAAGATCACGGCTGATCCGATCTGGGCCTCAACTCCACTTTCTCGCTCTCTTCCCCCGTAACCCCGTTCGACTTCCTTAGAGTTATATACAGCACAGAGAGAGGCCCTTCGGCCCATCGTGTCCGCGCCGGCCATCAAGCCCCATCTATTCTAATCCCATTTTCCAGCACTTGGTCCGTAGCCTTGTCTGCTGTGACGTTTCAAGTGCTCATCTAAATGCTTCTTGAATGTTGTGAGGGTTCCTGCCTCTACCACCCTTTCAGGCAGTGAGTTCCAGATTCCAACCACCCTCTGGGTGAAAAAGCTTTTCCTCAAATCCCCTCTAAACCTCCTGCCCCTTACCTTGAAACACAGAAACATCGAAGATAGGAGCAGGAGTCGGCCATTCGGCCCCTCGAGCCTGCTCCGCCATTCAATGAGATCATGGCTGATCATCCAAATTCAGTACCCGGTCCCTGCCTTCTCCCCATATCCCTTGATCCCTTTAGCCTTAAGAAATATATCCAACTCCTTCTTGAATATATTTAATGAATTGGCCTCAACTGTCTTGTGTGGTAGAGAATTCCACAGGTTCACCACTCTCTGGGTGAAGAAATTCCTCCTCATCTCTGTCCTAAATGGCTTACCCCTTATCCTTAGACTGTGACCCCTGGTTCTGGACCCCTCTACTAAGGGGAAAAGTTCCTTTCTATCTACCCTATCTGTGCCCCTCATAATTTTGTACACCTCAATCAGGTCCCCCCTCAGCCTTCTCTGCTCCAAGGAAAACAACCCCAGCCTGTCCAGTCTCTCTTCATAGCTGAATATACTCAACGACTGAGCCTCCACAGCCCTCTGGGGCAGAGAATTCCAAAGATTCACCGCCCTCTGAGTGAAGAAATTCCTCCTCATCTCAGTCCTCAATGGCCGACCCCTTATCCTGAGACTGTGACCCCTAGTTCGAGACTCTCCAGCCAGGGGGGAAACAGCCTCTCAGCACCGACCCTGTCAATCCCCCTCAGAATCTTGTATGTTTCAATGAGATCACCTCTCATTCTTCTAAACTCCAGAGAGTATCGGCCCAATCTACTCAACCTCTCCTCATAGGACAATCCCTTCATCTCCGGAATCCTCGAAGCACTGGAGAGGTACCACCAACGCTGTCTCCGCAAGATCCTGCAAATCCATCGGCAGGATAGGCGCACCAACGTCAGTGTTCCCGCTCAGGCCAACATCCCCAGCATCGAAGCTCTGACCGCGCTCGATCAGCTCCGATGGACGGGGTCACATTGTCCGCATGCCCGATACGAGACTCCCGAAACAAGCGCTCTACTCGGAGCTCCGGCACGGCAAGAGAGCCCCAGGTGGGCAGAGGAAACGCTTCAAGGACACCCTCAAAGCCTGCTTGGAAAAAGTGCAACATCCCCCACCGACACCTGGGAATCCCTGGCCCAAGACCGGAGCACAAAGTGGAGGAGAAGCATCCGGGAAGGCGCCGAACACCTCGAGTCTCTTCGCCGGGAGCAAGCACAAACAGCGCAAGGAGCGCACGTCAACCCAAGCACCCCACCCACCCGCCCCTTCAACCACTGTCTGCCCCACCTGTGACAGAGACTGTAGGTCCCGCATTGGACTCATCAGTCACCTGAGAACTCATTGTTAGTGTGGAAGCAAGTCATCCTCGGTTCCGAGGGACTGCCTAAGAAGAACAAGGTATTGGTGAGACCGCACCTGGAATACTGCATACAGTTTTGGTGTCCATACTTAAGAAAGGACATACTTGCTCTCGAGTCAGTACAAAGAAGGTTCACTCGGTTAATCCCGGGGATGAGGGGATGGACATATGAGGAGAAGTTGAGTAGATTGGGACTCTACTCATTGGAGTTCAGAAGAATGAGAGGCGATCTTATTGAAACATATAAGATTGTGAAGGGGTTGGATCGGGTGGATGCGGGGAAGATGTTCCCGATGATGGGTGAAACTAGAACTAGGGGGCATAGTCTTAGAATAAGGGGCTGCTCTTTCAAAACTGAGATAAGGAGGAACTACTTCACTCAGAGGGTGGTAGGTCCATGGAATATGCTGCCCCAAAAAGCTGTAGAAGCTACATCATTACATAAATTTAAAACAGAAATAGACAGTTTCCTAGAAGAAAAGGGAATTAAAGGGTTACGGGGAGCGGGCAGGAATTTGGACATGAGTAGGTTCGGATCGGTCATGGCCCTGTGGGTAGCGGAGCGGGCCCGGGGGCCGTGTAACCTGATCCTGCTCCTATTTCGTGTGTCTAATTCTGTTAGATTCAGGAGATGGTTCTGTGATAGTGGATTGGCGGTTAGGATCAGATCAGCCATGATCTTATTGAATGGCGGAGCAGGCTCGAGGGGCCGATTGGCCTACTCCTGCTCCTATTTCTTATGTTCTTATGTTCTAAGAAGAAAAAGAATGAGTATAGGCCCAACCTGCTCAACCTTTCTTCATAAGTCAACCCCCTCATCTCCAGAATCAACCCCGTGAACCTTCTCTGAACTGCCTCCAATGCAAATATATCCCTCCTTCAATAAGGAGATCAAAACTGTACGCGGCACTCCAGGTGTGGTCTCACCAACGTCATAGAGTTACACAGCACGGAAAGAGGCCCTTCGGCCCATCTGTAAGGGGTTTTCCTCGAGAGGTTTCACAGAGGTTTCTCTCTCTAGAGGCCTCTCTCTCTTGCACAGTAAAACCTTGAGTGGTTCGACCCACTCGCCCCTTAGATTCTATACTCTGGACTTAGGGGCAGGAACTACAACGTAGAGAAAACTCGTGTAGACCAAGTTTGATGAAACAAAATGAAATTTTATTGCATAAGGAAAAATACCAAATCAAATGCAACACAGATAAGAGAGTACATGGGAGGGAAAAACAGTTCTAACTAAAGCAAATACAGGCATCTTATACTCTACCAAGATCATCATGAAATAAGGAAACACACGGAACGTCGAGGGACAAGAACTCATGTTAATTGTACCCTTAAATCCACCCCTTTATTAAACCTATCTAGATCTGATTGTGAAGGGCCAGAAACATGCTCTGCAATCCCACTAGGAAGTGCAAGGTTTTGAAATCGAGTCTGCGTTTGGTCCTTTCAGGCGCTCCGTCTCCACGTGGATCGTGGAGCCCCCTGCGAGCTGCGCCACACCTCTCTCCTGAGGTGGGGGTCGGGGGCGGCTGGACACCGGCGGGCCTGGATGTCGGCGGGGTCGAGGATCGTCGGCTCGACCCTGGTTAGAGGAGCCTTGGGCTGGTGTGGTCCCTTTGCTTTCGGCTGCGGCCCGGGGATGGTCGATGATCTCCCGATGGTTTCCCCTGGGGCGGGACGCTGGTTTCAAACAACTTTCTTTATGCAGTCATAATTCTTCTTCCTCCTCCGACGGTGGAGAGGAGTCCGCTGATCTTTCCCCAAACCAGCTCCTCTTTGCCCAGCTCAAAAGCTGGACCGGCTGCTGCGGCTGCAACGACTGTCCGACTGTAAACTGCCTTTTAGCTCGACTCTCCTTGTGACTGTTCAAGCTTGCCTGTCGTGTCGAGAGAGTGTTCAACTGCCGAAAGGTCTCGCCAGATGTACCTTTCTTCCAGAGGCTTCACTTCCTGCCCAAAATCAGGTCAGTCTTTGTTTTAATTTTGGCGGGCTGTGTGCACAGTGGGCCAGTTATTATATTTTAAATGTCTTAAACGGCTAGTAACGGGCCCATCTCTGGTTTGGAATTACCTCCATTGTTTTGAATGGCCTGCTGATCTCGTTATCTAGTCCTGGGTGCTGTTCTCATGAATATGAAATTGTCCCCTTTTGTCTGGGTCAACATCTTGATGGCCCCTGTCTCCAGGCTGATCTTGACTAGATTTTTTTTTCAAATCAAATCAACTTTTTATTGTCATTGTTAGTGCACAAGTGCAGTACAACGAAATGTAGGCTTGCGACTCCCGAGAGTGTACATTTGGATTAAGACATTTAAACATTCAACATACATTTGGCTTGTAGTATGTTAACATAAACACAACCATAATAAAGTGCATTGGCAGATGTGCAGGCTTTAGTGTTTATTTGTGGAGTTCAGTAGGATGACAGCCCTGGGAAAGAAGCTGTTCCTAAATCTGGTCGTACGGGTGCGAATGCATCTGTAGCGTCTTCCAGATAGCAGGAGGGCGAACAGACTGTGGCTGGGGTGGGTAGGGTCTTTGATGATGGACCGTGACCTCCGTAGACAGCGTTTCTGGTATATGTGCTCTATGGTCGGTAGCCGGGTGCCGGTAATGCGTTGGGCAGTTTTGACTACCCGCTGCAGGGCTTTCCGGTCATAGTAGCTACAGCTGCCATACCATACTGTGATACAGTTTGTCAGGATGCTCTCTATAGTGCAGTGGTAAAAGTTAGAGAGGATCAGGGGTGACAGGTTACATCCCTTAAGCCTCCTTAGGAAATATAGGCGCTGCTGGGCCTTCTTCACCAGAGAGGAGGTGTTGAGGGACCAGGAGAGGTCTTCTGTGATGTGGACTCCGAGGAACTTAAAGCTGTCCACCCTTTCCACCACAGCCCTAATGCATCTAATCCATATGCATACCTGTGGGTCTGGTTTCGTTCTCTCAGGAACGGCTTCCAGAACTCACACTGGGTTGAATCCACAAATCTGTCTGAGGTTGCGCAGGAACCATTTTAAAGTGTCCCAATAAGCTGGTCACATGGTATGGCGGCCATTTTGTATGCCCCTTTTTCTGGGCTCCTTTTAAAAACAGTCTTTAAAATCACGGCCTCTTCTGCCATTTAACCCTTATTAATATTAAATCCAATTTTGCGAATCCTACACATCGTGTCCGCGCCGGCCATCAAGCCCCGTCTATTCTAATCCCATTTCCCAGCACTTGGTCCGTAGCCTTGTATGCTGTGGCGTTTCAAGTGCTCATCTAAATGCTTCTTGAATGTTGTGAGGGTTCCTGCCTCGACCACCCTTTCAGGCAGTGAGTTCCAGATTCCAACCACCCTCTGGGTGAAAAAGTTTTTCCTCAAATCCCCTCCAAACCTCCTGCCCCTTACCTTGAAACTATGCCCCCTGGTTATTGACCCCTCTACTAAGGGGAAAAGTTCCTTTCTATCCACCCTATCTATGCCCCTCATAATTTTGTACACCTCAATCAGGTCCCCCCTCAGCCTTCTCTGCTCCAAGGAAAACAACCCCAGCCTGTCCAGTCTCTCTTCATAGCTGAATAGACTCATCGACTGAGCCTCCACAGCCCTCTGGGGCAGAGAATCCCAAAGATTCACCGCCCTCTGAGTGAAGAAATTCCTCCTCATCTCAGTCCGAAATGGCCAACCCCTTATTCTGAAACTATGCCCCCTCGTTCTAGATTCCCCCACGAAGGGAAACAGCCTCTCGGCATCTACCCTGTCGAGCCCCTTCAGAATCTTATATGTTTCAATAAGATCACCTCTCGTTCTGCTAAACTCCAAGGAGTATAGGCCCAACCTGCTCAACCTTTCGTCATAAGTCAACCTCTTCATCTCCGGAATCAACCTCGTGAACCTTCTCTGCACTGCCTCCGAGGCAAGTATATCCTTCCTTAATAAGCCGCGCCAGTGCAGAAAAGCTAGAGGGCCACCCACTCAAAATAAATTGTCAGCGGTTGGGGGGGGGGCGCACTGCTGGAGAGGACACGACGGTGGCGCAGTGGGCCAGAGGATGGGTACAATGCCGCGGTCTGCCGCCCCTTAAAGTGATTGCCTAAAGAGCCAGAGGGGAGATGAGGAGAATGTTTTTTCCGCAGTGAGTTGTTGTGATCTGGAACGCGCTGCCTGAAAGGGCGGTGGGAGCAGATTCAATAGTGACTTTCAAAAGGGGAACTGGATAAATACTTGAAGGGGAAAATGTGCCGGGGTGTGGGGAAAGAGCAGGGGGGAGTGGGACTAATTGGAGAGCTCGTTCAAAGAGCCGGCACAGGCACGATGGGCCAAACGGCCCCCTCCTGTGCTGAATTTTCTATGATTCTATTCTGTAACGCTGCTGTCTGCAGTCAGCTCAGGGCAGTCTCGATCCATGGGCACAGACCCACAGCACAACCCTGCCCCGAAATTAATGCTTTATTCTCCAACTCACAGAAGATCTGGGCAACAATTCACACTGAGGCACTTGTTGAGACAGTGTAGAGGGAGCTTTACTCTGTATCTAACCCCGTGCTGTACCTGCCCTGGGAGTGTTTGATGGGACAGTGTAGAGGGAGCTTTACTCTGTATCTAACCCGTGCTGTACCTGCCCTGGGAGTGTTTGATGGGGACAGTGTAGAGGGAGCTTTACTCTGTATCTAACCCGTGCTGTACCTGCCCTGGGAGTGTTTGATGGGACAGTGTAGAGGGAGCTTTACTCTGTATCTAACCCGTGCTGTACCTGCCCTGGGAGTGTTTGATGGGACAGTGTAGAGGGAGCTTTACTCTGTATCTAACCCATGCTGTACCTGCCCTGGGGGTATTTGATAGGGACAGTGTAGAGGGAGCTTTACTCTGTATCTAACTCGTGCTGTACCTGCCCTGGGAGTGTTTGATGGGACAGTATAGAGGGAGCTTTACTCTGTATCTAACCTGTGCTGTACCTGCCCTGGGAGTGTTTGATGGGACAGTGTAGAGGGAGCTTTACTCTGTATCTAACCCGTGCTGTATCTGCCCTGGGAGTGTTTGATGGGACAGTGTAGAGGGAGCTTTACTCTGTATCTAACCCGTGCTTTACCTGCCCTGGGAGTGTTTGATGGGGACAGTGTAGAGGGAGCTTTACTCTGTATCTAACCCGTGCTGTACCTGCCCTGGGAGTGTTTGATGGGACAGTGCAGAGGGAGCTTTACTCTGTATCTAACCCGTGCTGGACCTGCCCTGGGAGTGTTTGATGGGACAGTGTAGAGGGAGCTTTATTCTGTATCTAACCCGTGCTGTACCTGTCCTGGGAGTGTTTGATGGGGACAGTGTAGAGGGAGCTTTACTCTGTATCTAACCCGTGCTGTACCTGTCCTGGGAGTGTTTGATGGGGACAGTGTAGAGGGAGCTTTACTCTGTATCTAACCCGTGCTGTACCTGTCCTGGGAGTGTTTGATGGGGACAGTGTAGAGGGAGCTTTACTCTGTATCTAACCCGTGCTGTACCTGTCCTGGGAGTGTTTGATGGGGACAGTGTAGAGGGAGCTTTACTCTGTATCTAACCCGTGCTGTACCTGTCCTGGGAGTGTTTGATGGGACAGTGTAGAGGGAGCTTTACTCTGTATCTAACCCGTGCTGTACCTGTCCTGGGAGTGTTTGATGGGACAGTGTAGAGGGAGCTTTACTCTGTATCTAACCCGTGCTGTACCTGCCCTGGGAGTGTTTGATGGGACAGTGTAGAGGGAGCTTTACTCTGTATCTAACCTTTGCTGTACCTGCCCTGGGAGTGTTTGATGGAACAGTGTAGAGGGAGCTTTACTCTGTATCTAACCCGTGCTGTACCTGCCCTGGGAGTGTTTGATGGGGACAGTGTAGAGGGAGCTTTACTCTGTATCTAACCCGTGCTGTACCTGCCCTGGGAGTGTTTGATGGGGACAGTGTAGAGGGAGCTTTACTCTGTATCTAACCCGTGCTGTACCTGCCCTGGGAGTGTTTGATGGGGACAGTGTAGAGGGAGCTTTACTCTGTATCTAACCCGTGCTGTACCTGCCCTGGGAGTGTTTGATGGGCCAGTGTAGAGGGAGCTTTACTCTGTACGAACACACAAGAGTGTGCTAATATGCACACACCTACTTTTCCACCAGAATTGCAGGATAGTGATCAGGAGAAAGAACTTTGGCTTCCTCCCAACATTTTTCTTTAGCTCAGTGCAGAGGAGACGCTTTTCTTTCGCAATCTGACTCTCCGATGAACTAAAGACCGCACCGTCATCCGTGCCTCGACTGGGCCAGCATGCCACATCACCCTGCAATGATGGTACAACACACCAGAGGCCACTTGGAATGGCCACGACACACTTGTGTCTGTTCCAAGATGGAGTAGTTGTCACACTGCCAAATGGTTACCTTCAGGCTAAAATCCCTGGTCGGATTTATGTACAAATAACGATGATTACACGGAAGCAGACGAGACAGCGCGAACTAATGGCAGGAATATTGGGAAAACAATGACGATGGGGCTGGTCCATGAGTGGTCGGAATATCTGATTTGTTTAGAATGAATTTCTTACAGTGAAAACTCTGGCGGTTGCGGAGGATCTGGAACGAGCGAAGGCGGGCCGGACGGCACTCTTCATGCCTCGGGAGACGACTTGCACCAGAAGCAATGCACCGTCTGTGGGGTTACTGGGGGAGACAGGCCCCGCCCTCTCTCTCTCTGTGGGGTTACTAGGGAAGACAGGCCCCACCCTTCTCTCTCTGTTGGGTTACTAGGGGAGACAGGCCCCGCCCTCTCTGTGGGGTTACTAGGGGAGACAGGGCCCGCCCTCTCTCTGTGGGGTTACTAGGGGAGACAGGCCCCGCCCTCTCTGTGGGGTTTCTAGGGGAGACAGGCCCCACCTCCCCTCTGTGGGGTTATTAGGGGAGACAGGCCCCGCCCTCACTCTCTCTCTGGGGTTACTAGGGGAGACAGGCCCCACCCTCTCTCTCTCTGGGGTTACTAGGGGAGACAGGCCCCGCCCTCTCTCTGTGGGGTTACTAGGGGAGACAGGCCCCGCTCCTCCTCTCTGTGGGGTTACTAGGGGAGACAGGCCCCACCCTCTCTCTCTCTCTGGGGTTACTAGGGGAGAGAGGCCCCGCCCTCTCTCCCTGTGGGGTTACTAGGGGAGGACAGGCCCTGCCCCCTCTCTGGAGTTACTAGGGGAGACAGGCCCCGCCCTCTCTGTGGCGTTACTAGGGGAGACAGGCCCCGCTCTCTCTCTGTGGGGTTACTAGGGGAGACAGGCCCTGCCCTCTCTCTCTGTGGGGTTACTAGGGGAGACAGGCCCCGCCCTCTCTCCCTTTGTGGGTTTACTAGGGGAGACAGGCCCCGCCCTCTCTCCCTTTGTGGGGTTACTAGGGGAGACAGGCCCCGCCCTCTCTCTCTCTCTGTAGGGTTACTAGGGGCTCTCTCTGTGGGGTTACTAGAGGAGACAGGCCGCCCTCTCTGTGGGGTTATTGGGGAAGACAGGCCCCGGCCTCTCTTTCTCTGTGGGGTTACTAGGGGAGGCAGGCACCGCCCTCTCTCTGTGGGGTTACTAGGGGAGACAGGCCCTGCCCACTCTCTCTCTGTGGGGTTACTAGGGGAGACAGGCCCCGCACCCTCTCTCTCTGTGGGGTTACTAGGGGAGAGAGGGCCCGCCTTCACTCTCTGTGGGGTTACTAGGGGAGACAGGCCCCGCCCTCTCTCTCTCTGGGGTTACTAGGGGAGACAGGCCCCGGCCTCTCTTTCTCTGTGGGGTTACTAGGGGAGACAGGCCCCGCCCTCTCTCTGGGGTTACTAGGGGAGACAGGCCCCGGCCTCTCTTTCTCTGTGGGGTTACTAGGGGAGACAGGCCCTGCCCCCTCTCTCTCTCTGGGGTTACTAGGGGAGACAGGCCGCCCCCTCTGTGGGGTTACTAGGGGAGACAGGCCCCGGCCTCTCTTTCTCTGTGGGGTACTAGGGGAGACAGGCCCCGCCCTCTCTGTGGGGTTACTAGGGGAGACAGGCCCCGCACCCTCTCACTCTCTGTGGGGTTACTAGGGGAGACAGGCCCCGCCCTCTCTCTCTCTGGGGTTACTAGGGGAGACAGGCCCCGCCCCCACTCTCTGTGGGGTTACTAGGGGAGACAGGCCCCGCCCTCTCTGTGGGGTTACTAGGGGAGACTGGCCCCGCCCTCTCTCTGTGGGGTTACTAGGGGAGACAGGCCCCGGCCTCCCTCTCTGTGGGGTTACTAGGGGAGACAGGCCCCGCCCTCTCTGTGGGGTTACTAGGGGAGACAGGCCCCGCCCCCTCTCTGTGGGGTTACTAGGGGAGATAGGCCCCGCCCTCTCTGGGTTTACTAGGGTTGACAGGCCCCGCCCTCTCTCTCTGGGGTTACTAGGGGAGACAGGCCCAGCCCCCTCTATCTGTGGGGTTACTAGTGGAGACAGGCCCCGCCCTCTCTCTTTGTGGGGTTACTAGGGGAGACAGGCCCCGCCCCCTCTCTCTGTGGGGTTACTAGGGGAGACAGGCCCCACCCTCTCTCTGTGGGGTTACTGGGGGAGACAGGCCCCGCCCCCTCTCTGTGTGGGGTTACTAGGGGAGACAGGCCCCGTCCCCTCTCTGGGGTTACTAGGGGAGACAGGCCCCGCCCCCTCTCTCTCTGGGGTTACTAGGGGAGACAGGCCCCGCCCCCTCTCTCTGTGGGTTTACTCGTGGAGACAGGCCCCGCCCTCTCTCTCTCTCTGGGGTTACTAGGGGAGACAGGCCCCGCCCCCTCTCTCTCTGGGGTTACTGGGGGAGACAGGCCCCGCCCCCTCTCTGTGGGTTTACTAGGGGAGACAGGCCCCGCCCCCTCTCTCTCTGTGGGGTTACTAGGGGAGAAAGGCCCTGCCCTCTCTCTGTGGGGTTACTAGGGGAGACAGGCCCCGCCCTCTCTCTCTATGGGGTCACTAGGGGAGACAGGCCTCTCCCTCTCGGGTTACTAGGGGAGACAGGCCCCGCCATCTATCTCTGTGTGTGGTTACTAGGGGAGACAGGCCCCGCCCTCTCTGTGGGTTTACTAGGGGAGACAGGCCCCGCCCCCTCTCTCTTTGTGGGGTTACTAGGGGAGACAGGCCCCGCCCTCTCTCTCTGTGGGTTTACTAGGGGAGACAGGCCCGCCCTCTCTGTGTGGTTACTAGGGGAGACAGGCCCCGCCCTCTCTCTCTGTGGGGTTACCAGGGGAGACAGGCCCTGCCCCTTCTCTCTCTGTGGTGTTACTGGGGGAGACAGGCCCCGCCCCCACTCTCTGTGGGGTTACTAGCGGAGACAGGCCCCGCCCCCTCACTCTGTGGGATTACTAGGGGAGACAGGCCCCGCCCTCACTCTCTGTGGGTGTAAAGTCTGTGGGCTGTGCAGTTAATAAATACACAGACTTCAGAAGTAACAAACAAACAGGTCTTTACTATTCGAAGGTCCGGGCGAATCTGCCCCAGCAATCCTGCCACAACACTTATATACTGGTGTGGTCACTATCGGTATTACAGTATACAGAAGCCAAACAAATAGTGCCACACCGAAAGTAGTCCTCTTAAAGGTGAACGGTTACATTTAATAGTTCCCTTAAAGGTAGACGGGTACATACACTACAATCCTCCCTTTTTAGCTTATTACTTACTAAGTCCATAGTGAACATACATTCTAACATATATACAGGTTTATGTAAGACAGTTCATAGATTCAGTCTTTCCGGGGGCTTCCGGATTCTGTCCGGATAACGCCGCAGTGGTGTCGTCATTTCAGGCGGGCTAGGAGGTGCTTCTGGCAAGGTCGATTCGGCTTGAAAAGCCGTGTCAGGTTCAGCTGATTCCAGTATCACTAGATCGGAAGTAGGTGTTCTGGGTATTTCAGTTTCAACATTACCCGGATAAGGTGGTGAAGTCGGTGGCCCATTTGTGGTGGACCCTATGATTTGGTCAACATGGCGCCTTATTATATTGTCTCCAATGTCCACGGTGTACATCAATGGCCCCAGCCTTTTCCCAATAGTTCCAGGCTGCCATTTCTCAGTACGGTAGTCCCGGGCCAAAACTCGTTGACCGATCTGGAAAGATCTAGTGACCCTGTCGTTCATGCCCTGGAATTGCCGGTTCTCTACGTCTCTTCTGACGTTTGGTTTTAGTAAATCCAGCCGGCATCTTAGGCGTCTATTACAGAACATCATTGCGGGAGTTTGATTTGTGACCGCATGTGTCGCATTTCGGTATGCCAACAAAAAGCTATCCACCTTATGTTGCAGACTTATGTTTTCATTACTCATGGCCTTTACGGCCTTCTTGAAGGTCTGGACAAACCTTTCAGCCAATCCATTGGAGGCGGGATGGTATGGGGCTGACGTGTAATGTTTAACCCCATTGCTCTTTAAGAATTTCTTGAATTCTTCGGACACAAATTGCGGTCCATTATCAGAACAGATCTGTTCCGGCAGGCCATTCCGAGCAAACATAGTCCTTAACACTGTGATGGTTTTTTCCGTCATGGTGGTGGTCATCTTAATTACTTCCGGCCACTTGGAGTGGGCATCCACCGCTATTAGAAACATCGAGTCCATAAATGGACCAGCAAAGTCGATGTGTACTCTTTGCCAAGGCGATGAGGGCCACTCCCATGGATGCAGAGGAGCCTGGGGTGGCGCGTTCTGAACCCTCTGACATCCTAGGCAGTTCTTCGTGATCTCCTCTATGTCTCCATCAATGCTTGGCCACCACACAAACGCTCTTGCTAGATTCTTCATCTTTACTCCCCCCAGATGTCCTTCGTGCAGCTCCTTTAGCACCTTCTTTTGGAGTTTGGGTGGAATCACCACTCTAGATCCACACATCAGGGTTCCTCGACACACTGACAGTTGTTCTTTCCTCTGTGCAAATGCTTGCAGTGTTGGTTCGCTCTGCGCTGGCCATCCCTCCACCATTACATCATAGACTCGTGAAAGAGTCGGGTCATTCCTTGTCTCATTCTCAATCATTGAGTTTGTTATCGGTAGACACTCCACTATGGATGAGTGGAACAACTCTACTGGGTCCACTATACTCGCTTCTTCTACCATCGGCAATGGCAAGCGTGACAACCCATCAGCATTTCCATGCTGTTTAGACCTTTTGTACTCAATTTCGTATTGGTGTGCCCCAAGTAACACGGACCACCTTTGTAACCTTTGTGCTGTCATGGTGGAAACGGCCTTATTTGGGTTGAATATGGACACCAACGGCTGGTGGTCTGTCAGCAATGTGAACTTTTTACATTGTAGGTAATGGTTGAATTTCTTCATGCCCCACACAAGACTGAGGGCCTCCCTATCTATTTGGGCGTAATTGCGCTCCGCGGGTGTCAATGATCGGGATGCGAAAGCCACTGGCCTTTCCGAGCCATTTGGTAGCCTGTGCGAGAGTACTGCCCCAATTCCGTACGGGGAAGCATCGCAATCTAGACGAAGGGGTAATGCTGGGTTGAAATGAGCCAACACTTCTTCCGAGGTAATCAACTCCTTGCTTCTGCGAAAAGCCTTTTTGCATTCTTCACTCCACTTCCATGGTGTTTCTTTCCGCAACAGGTCATTCAGCGGATGCAGTACCGTGGATAAATTAGGCAGAAACTTGTGATAGTAATTAATCGACCCCAAGAATGATCTTAACTGTGATACGTTTCCTGGAGCGGGGGCCTTCACAACTGCTTCTATCTTTTCAGGTGACTTATGCAGTCCCTCTCGGTCAATGACATGACTGCAGTATGAGATCCGTTTTTGGAAGAACTCACACTTCTTGCGATTAACCCGAAGGCCATACTCCTTCAACCTGGTGAGTACCAGTTTCAAATTCGTGAGGTGTTCTTCCTCATCTTTTCCCGTGATTAAAATGTCATCTAAGTAGCACTGCGTGCTTGGAATTCCTTGTAACACCTGTTCCATGGCCCTCTGCCAAATTGCTGGCGCCGAAGCTACCCCAAAGACCAGTCTATTGTAGCGATACAAGCCTCTGTGAGTGTTGATGGTGAGGTACTGGTGTGACTCTTCCTCGACCTCCATCTGTAGATATGCTTGAGCCAGATCTATTTTCGTGAAATGCTTCCCTCCAGCCAACGAAGCAAAGATATCTTCAATCCGCGGAAGCGGGTATTGTACCGTGTGAAGCACCGGATTCACAGTAATCTTGAAATCCCCGCAGATACGGACCTTCCCCGGTCCCCCTGGCTTATTACTTGGTGAGGACTTCATGACGGGAACAATGGGCGTGGCCCACTCACTCCAGTCCACTTTTGACAGAACCCCTGATCGTTCAAGTTCTTCCAGTTCTGCCTCCACAGCTGGTCGTATTGCGTAAGGTACCGATCTGGCCTTAAAAAACTTTGGGCTTGCATTTTCTGCAATCTTAACCTTTGCTTTAATACCTCGCAGTGTTCCCAGTCCTTGCTGGAATACCTCCTTAGCTTCGTCCAATATTCTGGACAACCGTTCAGGTTTGACATCCTCTTTTTCGGAATCCACCGTCATGGTGTTCAGTGACTGCCAGTCCAACTTTATTTTTCGGATCCACTCCCGTCCCAGAAGTGGTGGTCCTCCCTCAGGCAATACATACAGGTCCAACCGGTGATGATCTTTATCCTTGTATCTCACTTTGACTTCTATCTTTCCGATGGGGATTACTTTGTGCCCCATGTATGTCTGTAGTACATGTTCCGTATCCCGTAGTGGAATATGCTTGAAATTTTTTTTATAGTCATGCTTATTCATGACCGTCAACGCCGATCCGGTGTCCACTTCCATTTTGACTTGGACCTTTGCAATCTGTAGCGTTATCCAGATAGTTTGTCGGTCAGCTTCATTGCTCACGTTGTGAATTCTCAGACTGTCCAGTCCTTTGCATTTGGAGTGTGAGACCGACTTCTGTTCCCTCAGACTCTTCTTAGTCACCTCTTGTACCTTTCCGTACCATTTTTGTGGTGACTTCTTATTGTTGTACGTTGCTCCTGACCGGCATACCTTAGCTATGTGCCCGATCTTGCCACATTTCCTGCATTCTTGGTTTTTACCCCAGCATTGATTCTGGTCGTGTGTTGTCTTCCCACAACGGTAGCATTTTGTTGTGCTCGAAGTAATTTGGTCCACCCCTAGTGCCGCCGCCTTTAGCTGCATTTCCGCCGTTCCTTTCGCTGCGGCTTCGTGCGATGCAGCTGTGAGGACAGCCCTGTCCAGTGTGAGGTCATTTTCTTCCAGTAGTCGCTTCTGCGTTCCTTCTTTGGACAATCCGCATACGAACTTGTCACGCAGTGCCTCTGTCAGATTCCCTCCGAACTGGCAGTATTTCGCTAGCCTACGCAGTTCGACCAAGTATTCCGCATTGCTTTCGTCTTTCCTCTGCGTTCTTGCGTAGAATTTGAACCGTTCAGCCAGCATCAACGGTGTGGGGTTCAAGTGATCCTTCAGCACAGCCACAATATCATCGAAAGTCTGATCTGCCGGTTTAGCTGGTGAGAGAAGATTCTTCAACACCCCGAATGTTTTCGCACCCATCATGTTAAGTAAGGTTAAAGCTTTTTCCTCCTTAGCTATTTTGTTAGCCTTACAATGTATCTCAATACGTTCTACGTACGTGGCCCAGTCTTCTATCTCCGAATTGAACTCGTTGATGTCCGCCTGCTTAGGCATCTTCCTTTCCTTGGGTACAACACAAGTATTTCTTCAAGTATTCTTATTTATTTGTTTATTTCTAAGATGGCGGTTTCCCCGCGAAAATGGCGGTTTCCCGCTCTTTCCTTCTCGCCCCGCCCACTTCAATCGTCTTCTCCGCCTAATGGCGGCTTCCCGCGTTTCTTCCCTGGTGGAAGGGGTACGCTTTCCCCACAGCGGACAGGTTCAGCCGCTGGGCTGGCTTCCGCACAGCTCCCCTTACTCGGCTCTGTCTTTTCCTCCCGCCCGCACGGCTCTACCGGCGCTGGGTACCCCCGTTAACGGAGGACAGTTCAGCCGCTGGACTGGCTCTCGCGCAGTCTCTCTCTCCGTACCCGGCTCTGTCGCTCTTTCTCCCGCACGTTCGGTTCTACCGGCCCTGGGTACCCCGTTGGTGGAGAACAGTTCAGCCGCTGGACTGGCTCTCGCACAGTCTCTCTCCCCTTGCTCGGCTCTGTCTCTCTCTCCCACCCGCACGGTTCCTGTTCGCCTCCCAGCCCTCTCGCAGACCGGTGTTTCCCTCCCCGGCTGCGGCTGGGTTTCTCTTCCCGCGCCTACTCCCAGTCTCAGCGCTTCGTGGCTGCGGTCGCTGCCCAGCTTTTCCCGCCGATCGCGGTCCGGCTGTCACCCGACGCCGTTGGACCCGACTTCTGACCGGCTCAGCTCCCCCTCGACCGTGGTCGAGTGCTCTGCCCTTATCCTCCGGATTTCGTTACACTTTCCCCTACTCACAGTCTCCGCGGCCGCCTTGTTCCCTGCTGATCGGCTCACTCCGCACCGTGGCAGAAGGGTAGTCAGTGCCTGTTGCTAATGGAAGCTTTTGTTGCTAAAGTCTTCCACCTTTCTCCTGCTGCAGCCTCGTGTTTTCTTCCAGCAGCACGACGAGGGCGGTTGCCTCTCTTCGACGCTCTTCTTGCTTTGGTAGTCTTGCCGCAGGGTACGATCGGACTCGTCGCCACTGTAAAGTCTGTGGGCTGTGCAGTTAATAAATACACAGACTTCAGAAATAACAAACAAACAGGTCTTTACTATTCGAAGGTCCGGGCGAATCTACCCCAGCAATCCTGCTACAACACTTATATACTGGTGTGGTCACTATCGGTATTACAGTATACAGAAGCCAAACAAATAGTGCCACACCTAAAGTAGTTCCCTTAAAGGTGAACGGTTACATTCAATAGTTCCCTTAAAGGTAGACGGGTACATACACTACAACAGGCCCCGCCCTCTCTCTGTGGGGTTACTAGGGGAGACAGGCCCCGCCCCCTCTATCTGTGGGGTTACTAGTGGAGACAGGCCCCACCCTCTCTTTCTCTGTGGGGTTACTAGGGGAGACAGGTCCCGCCCTCTCTGTGGGGTTACTAGGGGAGACAGGCTCCGCCCCCTCTCTCTGTGTGGTTACTAGGGGAGACAGGCCCCGCCCCCTCTCTCTCGGGTTACTAGGGGAGACAGGCTCCGCCCCCTCTCTCTGTGTGGTTACTAGGGGAGACAGGCCCCGCCCCCTCTCTCTCGGGTTACTAGGGGAGACAGGCCCCACCCCCTCTCTCTGTGGGGTTACTAGGGGAGACAGGCTCCGCCCCCTCTCTCTGTGTGGTTACTAGGGGAGACAGGCCCCGCCCCCTCTCTCTCGGGTTACTAGGGGAGACAGGCCCCACCCCCTCTCTCTGTGGGGTTAGTAGGGGAGACAGGTCCCGCCCTCTCTGTGGGGTTACGAGGGGAGACAGGCCCCGCCCTCTGTGGGATTACTAGGGGAGACAGGCCCCGCCCCCTCTGTGGGGTTACTAGGGGAGACAGGCCCCGCCCCCTCTGTGGGGTTACTAGGGGAGACAGGTCCCGCCCACTCTCTCTATCTGTGGGATTACTAGGGGAGACAGGCCCCGCCCTCTCTCTCTCTCTGGGGTTACTTGGGGAGACAGGCCGCACCCCCTCTCTGTGGGGTTACTAGGGGAGACAGGCCCCGGCCCCCCTCTGTGGGGTTACGAGGGGAGACAGGCCCCGCCGACTCTCTCTCTGTGGGATTACTAGGGGAGACAGGCCCCGCCCTCTCTCTCTCTGTGGCGTTACTGGGGGAGAGAGGCCCCGCCCTCCCTCTCTTCTGTTGGGTTACTAGGGGAGAGAGGCCCCGCCGTCCCTCTCTCTGTGGGGTTACTAGGGGAGACAGGCCCCGCCCTCTCTGTGGGGTTACTAGGGGAGACAGGCCCCGCCCCCTCTCTCTCTGGGGTTACTAGGGGAGAGAGGCCCCGCCGTCCCTCTCTCTGTGGGGTTACTAGGGGAGACAGGCCCCGCCCTCTCTGTGGGGTTACTAGGGGAGACAGGCCCCGCCCCCCCTCTCTGTGGGGTTACTAGAGGAGACAGGCCCCGCCCCCTCTGTGGGGTTACTAGGGGAGACACGCCCCGCCCCCTCTCTGGGGTTACTAGAGGAGACAGGCCCCGCCCCCTCTGTGGGGTTACTAGGGGAGACACGCCCCGCCCCCTCTCTGTGGGGTTACTAGAGGAGACAGGCCCCGCCCCCTCTGTGGGGTTACTAGGGGAGACACGCCCCGCTCTCTCTCTCTGGGGTTACGAGGGGAGACAGGCCCCGCTCTCTCTCTCTGGGGTTACTAGGGGAGACAGGCCCCGCCCTCTCTCTGCGGGGTTACCAGGGGAGACAGGCCCCGCCCCCTCTATCTGTGGGGTTACTAGGGGAGACAGGCCCCGCCTTCTCTCTGGGGTTACTCGGGGAGACAGGCCCTGCCCCCTCTCTCTGTGTGGTTACTAGGGGAGACAGGCCCCGCCCTCTCTCTCTGTGGGGTTACTGGGGGAGGCAGGTCCCGCCCTCTCTCTCTGTGGGGTTACTAGGGGTGAGAGGCCCTGCCCTCTCTGTGGGGTTACTAGGGGAGACAGGCCCTGCCCCCTCTATCTGTGGGGTTACTGGGGGAGACAGGCCCCGCCCTCTCTCTCTCTGGGGATACTAGGGGAGACAGGCCCCGCCCTCTCTCTCTCTCTGTGGGGTTACTAGGGGAGACAGGCCCCGCCCTCTCTCTCTCTGTGGGGTTACTGGGGGAGACAGGTCCCCCCCTCTCTCTGGGGTTACTAGGGGTGAGAGGCCCCGCCCTCTCTCTCTGTGGGGTTACTGGGGGAGACAGGTCCCCCCCTCTCTCTGGGGTTACTAGGGGAGAGAGGCCCCGCCCTCTCTCTCTGTGGGGTTACTAGGGGAGACAGGCCCCGCCCTCCCTCTCTCTCTGTGTGGTTACTGGGGGAGACAGGCCCCGCCCCCTCTCTCTCTGTGGCGTTACTAGGGGAGACAGGCCCCGCCTCCCTCTCTGTGTGGAGTTACTGGGGGAGACAGGCCCCGCCCTCTCTCTCTCTCTCTGGGGTTACTAGGGGAGACAGGCCCTGCCGTCTCTCTCTGTGGGGTTACTAGGGGAGACAGGCCCCGCTCTCTCTCTCTGGGGTTACTAGGGGAGACAGGCCCCGCCCTCTCTCTCTCTGTGGGGTTACTAGGGGAGACAGGTCCCGCCCTCTCTCTCTGGGGTTACTAGGGGAGACAGGCCCCACCCTCACTCTCTGGGGTTACTAGGGGTGAGAGGCCCCACCCTCTCTCTCTGTGGGGTTACTAGGGGAGACAGGCCCCGCCCCCTCCCTCTCTCTGGGGTTACTAGGGGAGACAGGCCCCGCCGTCTCTCTCTCTGTGGGGTTACTAGGAGAGACAGGCCCCGCCCCCTCTCTCTCTCTCTGGGGTTACTAGGGGAGACAGGCCCCGCCTCTCTCTCACTGTGGGGTTACTGGGGGAGACAGGCCCCGCCCCCTCTGTGGGGGTTACTAGGGGAGACAGGCCCCGCCCTCTCTCTCTCTGGGGTTACTAGGGGAGACAGGCCTCGCCCTCTGTGGGGTTACTAGGGGAGACAGCCGTCCCGCCCTCTCTCTCTCTGGGGTTTCTCGGGGTGAGAGGCCCCGCCCTCTCTGTGGGGTTACTAGGGGAGACAGGCCCCGCCCTCTCTGTCTGTGGGGTTACTTGGGGAGACAGGCCCCGCCCCCTCTCTGTGGGGTTACTAGGGGAGACAGGCCCCGCCCCCTCTGTCTGTGGGGTTACTGGGAGCCGCCCCTAGAACAGGCCCCGCCCCCTCTCTGTGGGGTTACTGGGGGAGACAGGCCCCGCCCGCGCTCTCCGGGGTTACCTGTGGAGACAGGCCCCGCCCTCGCTTGGACACGATGTGACGTAACGTCCGGGGCGTGGCCCATGACATCATCGGGAGGAGGAAAAAATGGCGGCGGCGGAGCGGGAGGTGGTGAGAGTGAAAGCCCGGGTAAGAGAGAGAGAGAGAGAGAGACGACCCACGAGACAGACAGACAGACAGACAGGAGAGAGAGAGAGTGTGGGAGGGAGAGAGAGAGAGAGAGACAGACAGGAGAGAGAGAGAGAGTGTGGGAGGGAGGGAGAGAGAGAGAGTGTGGGAGGGAGAGAGAGAGAGTGTGGGAGGGAGGGAGAGAGAGAGAGAGAGAGAGAGAGAGTGAGTGAGTGTGGAGGAGGGAGAGAGAGAGAGTGTGGGAGGGAGGGAG
>NC_141019.1:37111091-37176091 GCF_052327205.1 Somniosus microcephalus | reverse complement strand
TCTCTCAGTACTGCCCCTCCGGCAGTGCGGCGCTCCCTCAGTGCTGCCCCTCCGACAGTGCGGCGCTCCCTCAGTACTGCCCCTCCGACAGTGCGGCGCTCCCTCAGTACTGCCCTTCCGACAGTGCGGCGCTCCATCAGAACTGCCCTTCCAACAGGGAGGCGCTCCCTCAGTACTGCCCCTCCGACAGTGCGGCGCTCCCTCAGTCCTGCCCCTCCGACAGTGCGGCGCTCCCTCAGAACTGCCCCTCCGATAGTGCGGCGCTCCCTCAGTACTGCCCCTCCGACAGTGCGGTGCTCCCTCAGTACTGCCCCTCCGACAGTGCGGCGCTCCCTCAGTACTACCCCTCCGACAGTGCGGCGCTCCCTCAGTACCGCCCCTCCGACAGTGCGGCGCTCCCTCAGTACTGCCCCTCCGACAGTGCGGCGCTCCCTCAGTACTGCCCCTCCGACAGTGCGGCGCTCCCTCAGTACTGCCCCTCCGACAGTGCGGCGCTCCCTCAGCACTGCCCCTCTGACAGTGGCAGCCTAGATTTTTGTGCTCAAGTCACTGGAGTGGGGTCTCGGACCCACAATCTTCTGACTCAGAGTCGAGAGAGAGATAGAGAGAGTGCTACCCTATGAGAGAGGCTTGACACCGTGTGCTCAGAGAGAAGGAATGGTGTCAGGCAACCAAGCTCTTAGCCTGGGTACAGTTGGTCTGCGCACCCCCTCCCTCTTATTGTGTGATCCAAAGCGCAGGGTGTGGCCGATCGCGTAAATAGCAGGTTGCCTGGTCTCAGGTTTCCAGATTATTGTCGATCTCCCTCTGATGTCACGGAGCAAGGACTGAGAAAAACAAACGTTTGGGGATCACGGTCACTGTGCTTGTGATTTAAAAAATATGCAATAATTCATAAAACGCACGCCCAAAATACACAGTCAACTGACTCAGAGAGCAGTTTCTGACCACAGAGATGCATAACAATTTTCCAATGTCTATTGACCCTGTCAGCCGTGGATCGGTGGGCAGCTCTCTCTCTCTCTCTCTCGACTCTGAGTCAGTAGGTCATGGGTCCAGAGACTCGAGCCCCGTAATCCAGGCCGACACTCCCCAGTGCCAGTACTGAGGGAGCGCCGCACTGTCGGAGGGGCATTACTGAGGGAGCGCTGCGCTGTCGGAGGGGCAGTACTGCGGGAGCACCGCACTGTCGGAGGGGCAGTACTGAGGGAGCGCCACACACTGTCGGAGGGACAGTACTGAGGGAGCGCCGCACTGTCGGAGGGGCAGTGCTGAGGGAGCACTGCACTGTTGGAGGGGCAGTACTGCGGGAGCGCTGTACACTGTCGGGGGGCAGTGCTGAGGGAGCGCCGCACACTGTCGGAGGGACAGTACTGAGGGAGCGCTGTACACTGTCGGGGGGCAGTGCTGAGGGAGCGCTGTACACTGTCGGGGGGCAGTGCTGAGGGAGCGCCATACACTGTCGGAGGGGTAGTACTGAGGGAGCACTGCACTGTTGGAGGGGCAGTACTGCGGGAGCACCGCACTGTCGGAGGGGCAGTGCTGAGGGAGCGCCACACTGTCGGAGGGGCAGTACTGAGGGAGCGCCGCACTGTCGGAGGGGCAGTACTGAGGGAGCGCCGCACACTGTCGGAGGGACAGTACTGAGGGAGCGCCATACACTGTTGGAGGGGTAGTACTGAGGGAGCGCCGTACACTGTCGGAGGGGCAGTACTGAGGGAGCGCCGCACACTGTCGGAGGGACAGTACTGAGGGAGCGCCATACACTGTTGGAGGGGTAGTACTGAGGGAGCGCCGTACACTGTCGGAGGGGCAGTACTGAGGGAGCGCCGCACACTGTCGGAGGGACAGTACTGAGGGAGCGCCATACACTGTTGGAGGGGCAGTATTGAGGGAGCGCCATACACTGTCGGAGAGGCAGTACTGAGGGAGTGCCGCACTGTCGGAGGTGCCATCTTTCGGATGAGACGGTAAACCGAGGCCCCTGTCTGCCTTCTCATGTGGACGTAAAAGATCCAACGGCCACTATTTCGAAGAAGAGCAGGGGGGAGTTCTCCCCGTTGTCCTGTGGCCAATAATTATCCCTCAACCAACATTTCAGTACCGCCCCTCCGACAGTGCGGCGCTCCCTCAGTACCGCCCCTCCGACAGTGCGGTGCTCCCTCAGTACTGCCCCTCCGACAGTGCGGTGCTCCCTCAGTACTGCCCCTCCAACAGTGCGGTGCTCCCTCAGTACTGCCCCTCCGACAGTGCGGCGCTCCCTCAGTACTGCCCCTCCGACAGTGCGGTGTTCCCTCAGTACTGCCCCCTCCGACAGTGCAGCGCTCCCTCAGTACCGCCCCTCCGACAGTGCAGCGCTCCCTCAGTACTGCCCCTCCGACAGTGTGCGGCGCTCCCTCAGTACTGCCCCTCCGACAGTGTGCAGCGCTCCCTCAGTACCGCCCCTCCGACAGTGCAGCACTCCATCAGTACCGCCCCTCCGACAGTGCGGCGCTCCCTCAGTACCGCCCCTCCGACAGTGTGCGGCGCTCCCTCAATACTGCCCCTCCGACAGTGGGCAGCGCTCCCTCAGCACCGCCCCTCCGACAGTGCAGCGCTCCCTCAGTACTGCCCCTCCGACAGTGTGCGGCGCTCCCTCAGTACTGCCCCTCCGACAGTGCGGCGCTCCTTCAGCACCGCCCCTCCGACAGTGCGGCCCTCCCTCAGTACTGCCCCTCCGACAGTGTGCGGCGCTCCCTCAGTACTGCCCCCTCCGACAGTGCGGCGTTCCCTCAGTACTGCCCCTCCGACAGTGTGCGGCGCTCCCTCAGTACTGCCCCTCCGACAGTGCGGCGCTCCCTCAGTACTGCCCCCTCCGACAGTGCGGCGCGCCCTCAGTACCGCCCCTCCGACAGTGTGCGGCGCTCCCTCAGCACTGCCCCTCCGACAGTGCGGCGCGCCCTCAGTACTGCCCCCTCCGACAGTGCGGCGCGCCCTCAGTACCGCCCCTCCGACAGTGTGCGGCGCTCCCTCAGTACCGCCCCTCCGACAGTGCGGCGCTCCCTCAGTACTGCCCCTCCGACAGTGTGCAGCGCTCCCTCAGTACTGCCCCTCCGACAGTGCAGCGCTCCCTCAGTACGGCCCCTCCGACAGTGTGCGGCGCTCCCTCAGTACAGCCCCTCCGACAGTGCGGCGCTCCCTCAGTACCGCCCCTCCGACAGTGCGGCGCTCCCTCAGTACCGCCCCTCCGACAGTGTGCGGCGCTCCCTCAGTACCGCCCCTCCGACAGTGTGCGGCGCTCCCTCAGTACTGCCCCTCTGACAGTGCGGCACTCCCTCAGTACTGCCCCTCCGACAGTGCGGCGTTCCCTCAGTACTGCCCCCTCCGACAGTGCGGCTCTCCCTCAGTACTGCCCCTCCGACAGTGTGCGGCGCTCCCTCAGTACTGCCCCTCCGACAGTGCGGCGCTCCCTCAGTACTGCCCCCTCCGACAGTGCGGCGCGCCCTCAGTACCGCCCCTCCGACAGTGTGCGGCGCTCCCTCAGCACTGCCCCTCCGACAGTGCGGCGCTCCCTCAGTACTGCCCCCTCCGACAGTGCGGCGCGCCCTCAGTACCGCCCCTCCAACAGTATGCGGCGCTCCCTCAGTACCGCCCCTCCGACAGTGTGCAGCGCTCCCTCAGTACCGCCCCTCCGACAGTGCGGCGCTCCCTCAGTACTGCCCCTCCGACAGTGTGCAGCGCTCCCTCAGTACTGCCCCTCCAACAGTGCGGTGCTCCCTCAGTACTGCCCCTCCGACAGTGCGGTGTTCCCTCAATACTGCCCCCTCCGACAGTGCAGCGCTCCCTCAGTACCGCCCCTCCGACAGTGCAGCGCTCCCTCAGTACTGCCCCTCCGACAGTATGCGGCGCTCCCTCAGTACTGCCCCTCCGACAGTGTGCGGCGCTCCCTCAGTACTGCCCCTCCGACAGTGTGCGGCGCTCCCTCAGTACTGCCCCTCCGTCAGTGTGCGGTGCTCCCTCAGTACCGCCCCTCCGACAGTGCGGCGCTCCCTCAGTACTGCCCCTCCGACAGTGTGCGGCGCTCCCTCAGTACCGCCCCTCCGACAGTGTGCGGCGCTCCCTCAGCACTGGCACCGGGAGTGTTGGCCTGGATTGCGGGACTTGATGACTCACAGTGTTGACGCTTTGACAATTTGTGGGGAGGAGAGGAGGGGAGGGACTGTCTGTAGCTCATTGTGTTGTCGAGCGGAGAATGGGTTGGCTCTGACGCATGAAAAAAAGGAAGAGTTAAGAGGCTTGACTTTGATAAATGTTCTCCACAGCCTGTCATTTCCGAGCTTCAATAATGTGTTTAAGTTGAAAATTGGCCTCTGTCTAAAACCTTCACAAAGCACGCTATTGTCTTCTGGCCAAGCAACTACTTTACTCCCTAATTATGCCGATTGCTGATTTTGCAAGCCGCTCTCTGTGGAGCAAAGCCACTTAAGGAAATCCCATTGACTTCACACATCACACAGGATTACACCGGATATACGGCACAGAAAGAGGCCATTCGGCCCAACCAGTCCATGCTGGCGTTTATGCTCCACTCGAGGCTCCTCCCGTCTTTCCTCATCTAACTCCATCAGCGTAACCCTCTATTCCCTTCTCCCTCGTGCTTGTCCAGCCTCCCCTTAAATACATCTGTGCTCTTCGCCTCAACCACTCCCTGTGGCAGCGAGTTCTACATTCTCACCACTCTCTGGGTAAAGAAGTTTCTCCTGAATTCCCCATTGGATTTCTTGGTGACTATCTTATATTGATGGCCCCTAGATATGCTCTTCCCCACAAGTGGAAACGTTCTCTCTGTATCCACTCTATCAAAACCGTTCATAGAAACATAGAAACATAGAAGATAGGTGCAGGAGGAGGCCATTCGGCCCCTCGAGCCTGCTCCGCCATTCAATGCGATCATGGCTGATCATCCAAACTCAGTACCCTGTCCCTGCTTTCTCCCCATATCCCTTGATCCCTTTAGCCTTAAGAAATATATCCAACTCCTTCTTGAATATATTTAATGAATTGGCCTCTACTGCCTTGTGTGGGAGAGAATCCCACAGGTTCACCACTCTCTGGGTGAAGAAATTCCTCCTTATCTCTGTCCTAAATGGCTTACCCCTTATCCTTAGACTGTGACCCCTGGTTCTGGACTCCCCGACCATCGGGAACATCCTTCCTGCATCTAGTCTGTCTAGTCCTGTTAGAATTTTATAAGTTTCAATGAGATCCCCTCTCATCCTTCTAAACTCCAACGAGTACAAGCCCAATCGACCCAATCTCTCCTCATACGTCATCCCTGCCATCCCAGGTATCAGCCTGGCGAATCTTCGCTGAACTCCTTCCATGGCAAGAACATCCTTCCTCAGATAAGGCGACCAAGACTGCACACAATACGCATGGGTCCGAGGATGACCCATCACAGAATAAGCAGCGGAGTGCTCAGAAGCAAATGCATTTTAAAGATTGGCGGGGAAAGATCGGGAGTACTATAAAGATAGACTCTTTTCCACCATACCTCCTCTCTCTCTCCCTCTCGCTCCTGCTCCTACAAGATCGAACTAACAAGAAGCACTGCGCCTGCGCGGGAAACCGGAACTTCCGTTACCTTAAAGGAAGGGGTTGAGAGGTGGAACGCGTGCGCCGGAGAGGCAGCGCGTACGCCTGGAACTTTCATTTTTATTGCAGGTTTCTCCGGGAGGGTCAGTCTCCAGGAGCTACGCTTATAAAAAGCAGTCGCAGGGCCTGCTTGTAACAAGGTAAGTGGTGAATTAATTAAAATTAAAACATTTTTTCCACAGGTTTATCATTTTTAAATACTTTAAGGAAAGGTAAGTTTATTTTTAGCCCTGTTCGAAAATGTAATAAATTTTTTCAAAAATTTAAATTATTGTTTAAAATAGTTATTTCATGTAATTTATAGTTATTTTAAAAATGTGATTTTTTAAAAAAAATTTCAATTCAATTTTATTTGCCATATGTAACTAGTACAATGGAATGCTTACTCCCCGTCGGGACACGTCAGCTATTCTTACAACGCCGTGTTCAGAAAGTCAATTCTTTGGCATCCAGTGGCAGTGGGAGCACGATGTCCCTCAGCCGCTCCGTCTCCTCGTCCCCGCGGCCTCCTCCTCACTGTTGCCGGCTCGGCTCCACGTGCGGTGGCCTGCCTCTCCCGCTCACCCTCTGGCCACCATTCCCGGCTCCCCTCCTCCCAGCCGGACTGCGAGTCGGCGTGGCTGCTGCTGCGTCCCGATGCGCTGCGCTGCCTCCGCCCGACTCGCCGAACACGTCCTCCGGTCCCCGCGCCCTCCACCTCACCGTCGCCGGCTGCACGGTCCGACGGCCCGGGCCTGCTTCTCCCGCTTCCGGTCCGGCCTCTGGCCGCCATGCTCGGCTCCCCTCCTCCCAGGAATGCCTTCCCGCTGAGGAGCAGCCGGTTGAAGTTAGCTTATAGTATTTATAGGTTTGACAGCTCTTCCTGTCAAACTTATGAATGAAGCATTCCCTGCTACCATTGGCTCTCCATGGCCCACGTGATCCCAGGGGACGCTTCGAACTAACTGCGCCCCTGGGATACACAAGTACTGCGCGCCGGCAGTTGGAGGAGGCCCAGGATCGGAATCCCACGCGGGCCCACAGCACAACGGCCGGCGCGCTAGGTAAGTGCAGGTCGGAGGCTTGCACCCGGGGGAAGCCTCCAACCCGAATTTCTGGGCCATTGTGTAGAATGGGCCTGTACTCTCTGGAGTTTAGAAGAATGAGAGGTGATCTCATTGAAACATACAAGATTCTGAGGGGGATTGACAGGGTAGATGCTGAGAGGCTGTTTCCCCCCCTGGCTGGGGAGTCTAGAACCAGGGGTCACAGTCTCAGGATAAGGGGTCGGCCATTTAGGACTGAGATGAGGAGGAATTTCTTCACTCAGAGGGTGGTGAATCTTTGGAATTCTCTGCCCCAGAGGGCTGTGGAGGCTCAGTCGTCGAGTATATTCAAGGCTGAGATCGATAGATTTTTGGACACTAAGCGAATCGAGGGATATGGGGATCGGGCAGGAAAATGGAGTTGAGGTCGATGATCAGCCGTGATCTTATTGAAAGGCGGAGCAGGCTCGAGGGGCCGAATGGCCAACTCCTGTTCCTGTGTCTTATGTTCTTAAAGCCAGTCTTTGAAGGAGGCAAGACAGGTTGAGATGGCTGTTAAAAAGGCACATGGGATCCTTGGCTTTATCAATAGAGGCAGAGAGCGCAAAAGCAAGTAAGTTTTGCTAAATCTTCATCAATCACTGGTTCGGCCCCAGCCGGACTATTGTGTCCAATTCTGGGCACCGCACTTTAGGAAGGATGTCAAAGCCTTGGAGAGGGTGCGGAGGAGAATGACCAGAATGGTACCAGGCGATGAGGGACTTCTGTGAGGTGGAGAAGCTGGGGTTGTTCTCCTTAGCGCAGAGAAGGTTAAGGGGGAGATGGACCAGAATGGTAGCAGGGGATGAGGTACTTCAGTTACACAGAGAGACTGGAGCAGCTGGGGTACTGAGGAAGCGCCGTACTGTCGTAGGGGCAGTACTGAGGGAGCGCCGCACTGTCGGAGGGGCAGTGCTGAGGGAGCGCCGCACTGTCGGAGGGGCAGTACTGAGGAAGCGCCGCACTGTCGTAGGGGCAGTACTGAGGGAGCGCCGCACTGTCGGAGGGGCAGTGCTGAGGGAGCGCCGCATTGTCGGAGGGGCAGTGCTGAGGGAGCGCCGCACTGTCGGAGGGGCAGTACTGAGGGAGCGCCGCACTGTCGTAGGGGCGGTACTGAGGGAGCGCCGCACTGTCAGAGGGGCAGTACTGAGGGAGCGCCGCACTGTCGGAGGGGCAGTGCTGAGGGAGCGCCGCACTGTCGGAGGGGCAGTACTGAGGGAGCGCCGCACTGTCGGAGGGGCAGTACTGAGGGAGTGCCGCACTGTCGGAGGGGCAGTACTGAGGGAGCGCCGCACTGTCGGAGGGGCAGTGCTGAGGGAGCTCCGCACTGTCGGAGGGGCAGTACTGAGGAAGCGCCGCACTGTCGGAGGGGCGTTACTGAGGAAGCGCCGCACTGTCGGAGGGGCAGTACTGAGGGAGCGCCGCACTGTCAGAGGGGCGGTACTGAGGGAGCGCCACACTGTCGGAGGGGCGGTACTGAGGGAGCACCGCACTGTCGTAGGGGACAGTATTGAGGGAGGGGACAGTACTGAGGGAGCGCCGCACTGTCGGATGGTCAGTACTGAGGGAGCGCCGCACTGTCGGAGGGGCGGTACTGAAGGAGCGCCGCACTGTCGGAGGTGCCATCTTTCGGATGAGACCTTAAACCGAGGCCCCGTCTGCCCTCTCAGGTGGATGTAAAAGATCCCACGACCACTATTGGAAGAAGAGCAGGGGGGAGATCTCCCCGGTGTCCTGGGACCAATATTTATCCCTCAACCAACATCACTAAAAAACAGATGATCTGGTCATTTATCACGTCGCTGTTTGTGGGAGCTTGCTGTGCGCAAATTGGCTGCCGCGTTTCCTACATTACAACAGTGACCACACTTCAAAAAAAAGTACTTCATTGGCTGCGAAGTGCAAGATCTTTTTATCTCTCTCCTTATGGGAACACCACCACCTCCAAGTTCCCCTCCAAGTCACACACACCATCCCGACTTGGAAATATATGGGCCGTTCCTTCATCGCTGGGTCAAAATCCTGGAACTCCCTCCCTAACAGCGCTGTGGGAGCACCTTCACCACACGGACTGCAGCGGTTCAAGAAGGCGGCTCACCACCACCTTCTCGAGGGCGACTAGGGATGGGCAATAAATGCTGGGCTGTGCCAGCGACGCCCACATCCCACGAAGGGATTTTGGAAAAAAAAACACAACAGATTCTCACAGGACAGTAATGCCTTGAAGGTTACGTGGCAGTGACTGAGGAACAGCTGCCTTTAACAACTCAGGGTGGATTCCACATTCCACGCATATCAATACTTAAACCAAGGGTTAGATGTTTGAAAGCACCTCGTACACAACAGACAATAAATTGAACAAAGATCCCTGTGTTCTGTCCAGTGCTGTATATTTTAGCACCTGTAGATTAAAGGTGGTATCTCTCTCGCCTCTGAATCAGAAGGTTGTAAATTCGATACCCCAACTGCAGAGACTTCAACCCCATTATCCAGGCCAACGCTCCCCGGTGCCATACTGAGGGAGCACCGCACTGTCGGAGGGGCAGTGCTGAGGGGGTGCCGCACTGTCAGAGGGGCAGTGCTGAGGGAGCGCTGCACTGTCGGAGGGGCAGTGCTGAGGGAGCACTGCACTGTTGGAGGGGCAGTACTGCGGGAGCACCGCACTGTCGGAGGGGCAGTGCTGAGGGGGTGCCGCACTGTCAGAGGGGCAGTGCTGAGGGAGCGCTGCACTGTCGGAGGGGCAGTGCTGAGGGAGCACTGCACTGTTGGAGGGGCAGTACTGCGGGAGCACCGCACTGTCGGAGGGGTAGTACTGAGGGAGCGCCACACTGTCGGAGGGGCGGTACAGAGCGAGCGCTGCACTGTCGGAGGGGCAGTACTGAGGGAGCGCCGCACACTGTCGGAGGGACAGTACTGAGGGAGCGCCGTACACTGCCGGAGGGGCAGTGCTGAGGAAGCGCCATACACTGTCAGAGGGGCAGTACTGAGGGAGCGCCGCACTGTCGGAGGGGCCATCCC
This sequence comes from Somniosus microcephalus, assembly GCF_052327205.1. Taxonomy (NCBI): domain Eukaryota; kingdom Metazoa; phylum Chordata; class Chondrichthyes; order Squaliformes; family Somniosidae; genus Somniosus; species Somniosus microcephalus. The sequence continues at coordinate 37,166,375 of NC_141019.1, read as the reverse complement.
TTTGCTTGAGACATTAAAATGAGGCTCCAGCGGGAATTTCAGCCTGGATTACGGGGCTCGAGTCTCTGGAGTGGGGGCTCGAACCCACGACCTTCTGACTCAGAGGTGGGGGAGAGAGAGAGAGAGACAGAGTGAGAGACGGAATTCAGAAATTTGAATGACGACCAAAAACTCCCATACCTACTAGGGGAACAGAGAAATTGTGTAACCTTAGCGGCACACGATGTTACAGCTTGCCATAAACAGAGGGACAACCAATAAATATAAGAAAAGAGTATATACAAATTATATGAATGTATATTTATACACTCAGGGATATATCTGTTTATACACTGTATGGATAGATCTGTATTTTTGTGTACAACCATGAATGTTTTTCGATGCTTTGGCAACATAAGATGTACCTTGTCATGCCAATAAAGCGATTTGAATTGAACTGAGAGAGAGAGAGACTCACCAAGCCACACCGGAAACTTTGAGCAGTGAACCCAATCCCTTATCCATTGTTACCTCTACCCGCGACTATTCCAAGGCTCTCCTGACTGCCCTCCCATTCCCACCCTCCATAAACTTGAGGTCATCCAAAACTCTGCTTGTCCCGTATCGTAACTCACACCGAGTCCCATTCGCCCATCGCCCCCTGTGCTCGCTGACCCACACTGGCTCCAGGTCCAGCAACGCCCTCGTGTTCAAATCACTCCGTGGACTCCTCGTCCCCCTCCCTTTCTCTGCAACATTCTCCAGCCCCCTACAACCCTCCCTATTTCTAAGCTCCTCCAGCCTCCTACAACTCTCCCTATCTCTGTAACCACCTCCAGCCCCTACAAACCTCCCTATCTCTGTAACCTCCTCCAGCACCTACAACCATCCCTATCTCTGTAACCTCCTCCAGCCCCCTACAACCCTCCCTATCTCTGTAACCCCCTCCAGCCCCTACAAACCTCCCCATCTCTTTAACCTCCTCCAGCCCCGACAAACCTCCCTATCTCTGTAACCTCCTCCAGCCCCCTACAACCCTCCCTATCTCTGTAACATCATTCAGCCCACTACAACCCTCCCTATCTCTGTAACCTCCTCCAGCCCCCTACAGCCCTCCCTATCTCTGTAACATCCTCCAGCCACCTACAACACTCCCCATCTCTATAACCTCCTCCAGTGCCTACAACCCTCCCTATCTCTGTAACCACCTCCAGTCCCCTACAACCCTCCCTATTTCTGTAACCTCCTCCAGCCCCCTACAACGCTCCCGATCTCTGTAACCTCCTCCAGCCCCTACAACCCTCCCTATCTCTGTAACAACTTCCAGTCCCCTACAACCCTCCCTATCTATGTAACCTCCTCCAGCCCCCTACAACGCTCCCGATCTCTGTAACCTCCTCCAGCCCCTACAACCCTCCCTATCTCTGTAACGTCCTCCAGCCCCTACAACCCTCCCTATCTCTGTAACCTCCTCCAGCCTCTACAACTTTCCCTCTCTCTGTAACCTCCTCCAGCGCCTACAACCCTCCTTATCTCTGTAACCTCCTCCAGCCCCCTACAACCCTCCCTATCTCTGTAACCTCCTCCAGTCCCTACAACCTCCCGAGCTCTGCAACCTATTCCAGCCCCCTACAACGGTCCCTATCACTGTAACCTCCTCCAGTCCCTACAAACCTCCCTATCTCTGTAACCTCCTCCAGCCCCCTACAACCCTCCCTATCTCTGTAACCCCCTCCAGCCCCTACAAACCTCCCCATCTCTTTAACCTCCTCCAGCCCCTACAAACCTCCCTATCTCTGTAACCTCCTCCAGCCCCCTACAACCCTCCCTATTTCTGTAACCTCCTCCAGCCCCCTACAACGCTCCCGATCTCTGTAACCTCCTCCAGCCCCTACAACCCTCCCTATCTCTGTAACCACCTCCAGTCCCCTACAACCCTCCCTATCTATGTAACCTCCTCCAGCCCCCTACAACGCTCGCGATCTCTGTAACCTCCTCCAGCCCCTACAACCCTCCCTATCTCTGTAACGTCCTCCAGCCCCTACAACCCTCCCTATCTCTGTAACATCCTCCAGCCCTTACAATCCTCCCTATCTCTGTAACCTCCTCCAGCCCCTACAACTTTCCCTCTCTCTGTAACCTCCTCCAGCCCCTACAACCCTCCTTATCTCTGTAACCTCCTCCAGCCCCCTACAACCCTCCCTATCTCTGTAACCTCCTCCAGTCCCTACAACCTCCCGAGCTCTGTAACCTATTCCAGCCCCCTACAACCGTCCCTATCACTGTAACCTCCTCCAGTCCCTACAAACCTCCCTACCTCTGTAACCTCCTCCAGCCCCCTACAACCCTCCCTATCTCTGTAACCTCCTTCAGCCCCGACAACCCTCCCTATCACTGTAACCTCCTCCAGCTGCTACAAACCTCCCTATCTCTGTAACCTCCTCTAGCCCCCTACAACCCTCCCTATCTCTGTAACCTCCTCAAGCCCCTACAAAGCTCCCTATCTCTGTAACCTCCTCCAGCCCCTGCAAACCTCCCTATCTCTGTAACCTCCTCCAGCCACCACAACCCTCCCTATCTCTGTAACCTCCTCCAGCCCCCTACAACCCTTCCTATTTCTGTAAACTCCACCAGTCCACTATAACCCTCCCTATCTCTGTAACCTCCTCCAGCCCCCTACAACCCTTCCTATCTCTGTAACCTCCTCAAGCCCCTACAACCCTCCCTATCTCTGTAACCTCCTCCAGCCCTTACAACCCTCCATATCTCTGTAACCTCCTCCAGCCCCTACAACCCTCCCTCTCTCTGTAAACTCCTCCAGCCCCAACAACCCTCCCTATCTCTGTAACCTCCTCCAGCCCCTGCAACCCTCCCTATCTCTGTAACCTCCTCCAGCCCCTACAAACATCCCTATCTCTGTAACCTCCTCTAGCCTCCTACAACCCTCCATATCTGTGTAAACTCCTCCAGCCCCTACAAACCTCCCTATCTCTGTAACCTCCTCCAGCCCCTACAAACCTCCCTATCTCTGTAATGTGCTCCAGCCCCTACAACCCTCCCTATCTCCCTAACCTCCTCCAGCCCCCTACAAACCTCCCTATCTCTGTAACCTCCAACAGCCCCCTACAACCCTCCCTATTTCTGGAACCTCCTCCAGCCCCTACAACACTCCCTCTCTCTGTAACATCCTCCAGCCCCTACAACCCTCCTTATCTCTGTAACCTCCTCCAGCCCCCTACAACCCTCCCTATCTCTGTAACATCCTCCAGCCACTACAACCCTCCCTATCTCTGGAAACTCCTCCAGCCCCCTACAACCCTCCCTATCACTGTAACCTCCTCCAGTCCCTACAAACCTCCCTATCTCTGTAACCTCCTCCAGCCCCCTACATCCCTCCCTATCTCTGTAACCTCCTCCAGCCCCTACAAACCTCCCTATCTCTGTAACCTCCTCTAGCCCCCTACAACGCTCCCTATCTCTGCAACCTCCTCCAGCCCCTACAAACCTCCCTATCTCCGCAACCTCCTCCAGCCCCTACAAACCTCCCTGTATCTGTAACATCCTCCAGCCACTACAACCCTCCCTATCTCTGTAACGTCCTCCAGCCCCTACAACGTCCCTATCACTGTAACCTCCTCCAGCCCCTACAAACCTCCCTATCTCTGTAACCTCCTCCAGCCCCCTACAACCCTCCCTATCTCTGTAACCTCCTCCAGCCCCTACAACATTCCCTATCACTGTAACATCCTCCAGCCCCTACAAACCTCCCTATCTCTGTAACCTCCCCTAGCCCCCTACAACCCTCCCTATCTCTGTAACCTCCTCCAGCACTACATTCCTCCCTATCTCTGTAACCTCCTCCAGCCCCGACAAACGTCCCTATCTCTGTAACCTCCTCCGGCCCCCTACAACCCTCCCTATCTCTGTAACCTCCTCTAGCCCCCTACAACCCTCCATATCTCTGTAAACACATCCAGCACCTACAAACTTCCCTATGTCTGTAACCTCCTCCAGCCCCTACAAAACTCCCTATCTCTGTAACGTGCTTCAGCCGCTACAACACTCCCTCTCTCTGTAACCTCCTCCAGCCCCTGCAACCCTCCTTATCTCTGTAACATCCTCCAGCCCCCTACAACTCTCCCTATCAATGTAACCTCCTCCAGTCCCTACAAACCTCCCTATCTCTGTAACCTCCTCCAGCCTCTTACAGCCCCCGCCATATCTGCAACCTCCTCCAGCCCCCTACAACCCTCCCTATTTCTGGAACCTCCTCCAGCCCCTACAACACTCCCTCTCTCTGTAACATCCTCCAGCCCCCTACAACCCTCCTTTTCTCTGTAACATCCTCCAGCCACTACAACCCTCCCTATCTCTGGAACCTCCTCCAGCCCCCTACAACCCTCCCTATCACTGCAACCTCCTCCAGTCCCTACAAACCCCCCTATCTCTGTAACCTCCTCCAGCCCGCTACATCCCTCCCTATCTCTGTAACCTCCTCCAGCCCCTACAAACCTCCCTATCTCTGGAACCTCCTCTAGCCCCCTACAACGCTCCCTATCTCTGCAACCTCCTCCAGCCCCTACAAACCTCCCTATCTCCGCAACCTCCTCCAGCCCCTACAAACCTCCCTGTATCTGTAACATCCTCCAGCCACTACAACCCTCCCTATCTCTGTAACCTCCTCCAGCCCCTACAACATCCCTATCACTGTAACCTCCTCCAGCCCCTACAAACCTCCCTATCTCTGTAACCTCCTCTAGCCCCCTACAACCATCCCTATCTCTGTAACCTCCTCCAGCCCCTACAACATTCCCTATCACTGTAACATCCTCCAGCCCCTACAAACCTCCCTATCTCTGTAACCTCCCCTAGCCCCCTACAACCCTCCCTATCTCTGTAACCTCCTCCAGCACTACATACCTCCCTATCTCTGTAACCTCCTCCAGCCCCGACAAACGTCCCTATCTCTGTAACCTCCTCCGGCCCCCTACAACCCTCCCTATCTCTGTAACCTCCTCTAGCCCCCTACAACCCTCCATATCTCTGTAAACTCATCCAGCCCCTACAAACTTCCCTATGTCTGTAACCTCCTCCAGCCCCTACAAAACTCCCTATCTCTGTAACGTGCTTCAGCCCCTACAACACTCCCTCTCTCTGTAACCTCCTCCAGCCCCTGCAAACCTCCCTATCTCTGTAACCTCCTCCAGCCCCTTACAGCCCCCCCTATATCTGCAACCTCCTCCAGCCCCTACAAACCTCCCTATTTCTGTAATCTCCTCTAGCCCCATACAACCCTCCCTATCTCTGTATCCTCCTCCAGCCCCCGCACAACCGTTCCTATCTCGGTAACCTCCTCCAGCCCCTGCAACCATCCCTATCACTGTAACATCCTCCAGCCCCTACAAACCTCCCTATCTCTGCAAGCTCCTCTAGCCCCATACAACGCTCCCTATCTCTGTAACCTCTTCCAGCCCTACAAATCTCCCTATCTCTGTAACCTCCTCCAACCCCGACAAACGTCCCTATCTCTGTAACCTCCTCCAGCCCCCTACAACCCTCCCTATCTCTGTAACGTCCTCCAGCCCCCTACTACCCTCCTTATCTCTGTAACCTCCTCCAGCCCCTACAAATCTCCCTATCTCTGTAACCTCATCCAGCCCGTACAACACTCCATATCTCTGTAAACTCCTCCAGCCCCTACAAACCTCCCTATCTCTGTAACCTCCTCCAGCCCCTACAAACCTCCCTATCTCTGTAATGTGCTCCAGCCCCGACAACACTCCCTATCTCTGTAACCTCCTCCAGCCCCCTACAACGCTCCATATATCTGTAACCGCCTCCAGCCCCTACAAACCTCCCTATTTCTGTAATCTCCTCTAGCCCCCTACAAGCCTCCCTATCTCTGTAACCTCCTCCAGCCGCTACAAACCTCCCTATCTCCGTAACCTCCTCCAGCACCTAAAAACCTCCCTATCTCTGTAACCTCCTCCAGCCCCCGACAACCCTCCCTCTCTCTGTAAACTCCTCCAGCACCTACAACACTCCCTATCACTGTAACCTCATCCAGCCCCCTACAACCCCTCCTTCTCTGTATCTTCCACCAGCCCCCGCACAACCCTCCCTATCTCAGTAACCTCCTCCAGCCCCTACAACCCTCCCTATCACTGTAAACTACTCCAGCCCCTGCAAACCTCCCTATCTCTGTAACCACCTCTAGCCCCCTACAACCCTCCCTATCTCTGTAACCTCCTCCAGCCCCTACAATGCTCCCTATCACTGTAACATCCTCCAGCCCCGACAAATCTCCCTATCTCTGTAAGCTCCGCTAGCCCCCTACAACCCTCCCTATCACTGTAACCTCCTCCAGCCCTACAAACCTCCCTATCTCTGTAACCTCCTCCAGCCCCGACAAGCTTCCCTATCTCTGTAACATCCTCCAGCCCCCTACAACCCTCCCTATCTCTGTAACGTCCTCCAGCCCCCTACTACCCTCCTTATCTCTGTAACTCCTCCAGCCCCTACAACCCTCCCTATCTCTGTAACCTCGTCCAGCCCGTTCAACCCTCCCTATCTCTGTAACCTCGTCCAGCCCCTACAACCCTCCCTATCTCTGTAACCTCCTGCTGCCCGCTACAACCCTCCCTATCTCTGTAACCTCCTGCAGCCGCCAAAACACTCCCTCTCTCTGCAACCTCCTCCAGCCCCCTACAACCCTCCCTATCTCTGTAACATCCTCCAGCCCCCTACAGCCCTCCCTATCTCTGTAACCTACTCCAGACCCTATAAACCTTCCTATCTCAGTAACCTCCTCCAGCCCCTACAACCCTCCCTATCTCTGCAACTTCCACCAGCCCCCTACAACCCTCCCTATTTCTGAAACCTCCTCCAGCCCCCTACAACCCACCCTCTCTCTGTAACCTCCTCCAGCCCCTACAACCCTCCGTATCTCTGTAACCTCCTCCAGCCCCCTACAACCCTCCCTATCTCTGTAACCTGCTCCAGCCGCTACAACCCTCCCTATCTCTGTATCCTCCTCCAGCCCCCTACAACCCACCCGATCACTTTAATCTCCTCCAGCCCCTACAAACCTCCCTCTTTCTGTAACCTCCTCTAGCCCCCGACAACCCTCCCTATCTCTGTAACTTCCTCCAGCCCCTACAACCCTCCCTATCTCTGTAACCTCCTCTAGCCGGTACAGCCCTCACTATCTCTGTAACAACCTCCAGCCCCTACAACCCTCCCTATCTCTGTAGCCTCCTCTAGCCCCCTACAGCCCTCCCTATCTCTGTAACCTCCTCCAGCCCCTACAACCCTCCCTATCACTGTAACCTCCTCCAGCCCTTACAAACCTCCCTATCTCTGTAACCTCCTCTAGCCCCCTACAACCCTCCGTATCTATGTAACCTCCTCGAGCCCCTACAAACCTCCCTATCTCTGTAACCTACACCAGCCCCTACAAACCTCCCTATCGCTGTAACCTCCTCCAGCCCCCTAAAACCCTCCCTATCTCTGTAACCTCCTCCAGCCCCCTACTACCCTCCCAATCTCTGTAACCTCCTCCAGCCCCTACAACCCTCCCTATCTCTGTAACCTCCTCCAGCCACTACAACCCTCCCTCTCTCTGCAACCTCCTCAAGCCCCCTACAACCCTCCCTATCTCTGTAACCTCCTCCAGCCCCTACAACCCTCCCTATCTCTGTAACCTCCTCCAGCCCATACAACCCTCCCTATCTCTGTAACCTCCTCCAGCCCCTACAATCCTCCCTCTCTCTGTAACCTCCTCCAGCCCCAACAAACCTCCCTATCTCTCTAACCTCCTCCAGCCCCCTACAAACCTCCCTATCTCTGTAACCTACTCCAGCCCCGACAAATCTCGCTATCTCAGTAAACTCCTCCAGCCCCTACAATCCTCCCTATCACTGTATGCTCCTCCAGCCCCTACAAATCTCCCTATCTCTGTAACCTCCTCCAGCCCACTACACCCCTCCCTATCTCTGTAAATTCCACCAGCCCCTACAAATCTCCCTATCTCTGTAACCTCCTCCAGCCCCTACAAACCTCCCTATCTCTGTAACCTCCTCCAGCCCGTACAACCCTCCCTGTCTCTGTAACCACCTCCAGCACCCTACAACCCTCCCTTTCTCTGTAGCTTCCTCCAGCCCCTACAACCCTCCCTATCTCTGTAACCTCCTCCAGCCCCTACAACCATAGCTATCTCTGTAACATGCTCCAGTCCCTACAACCCTACCTATCTCTGTAACCTCCTCCAGCCCCTACAAACATCCCTATCTCTGTAACCTCCTCCAGCCCCCTACTACCCTCCCTATCTCTGTAACCTCCTCCAGCCCCTACAACCCTCCCTTTCTCTGTAACCTCCTCCAGCGCCTACAAACCTCACTATCTCTGTAGCCTCCTCCAGCCCTTCAAACGTCCCTATCTCTGTAACCTCCTCCATCCCCCTACAAACCTCCCTATCTCTGTAACCTCCTCCAGCACCTACAACCCACCCTATCTCTGTAACCTCCTCCAGCCCACTACAACACTCCCTATCACTGTAAGCTCCTCAAGTCCCTACAAACCTCCCTAACTCTGTAACCTTATCCAGCCCCCTAAAACCCTCCCTATCTCTGTAACCTCCTCCAGCCCCTACAACCCTCCCTATCACTGTAAACTCCTCCAGCCCCTACAAACCTCAATATCTCTGTAACCTCCTCCAGCCCCCTACAGCCCTCCCTATCTCTGTAACCTCCTCCAGCCCCCAGAACCATTCCTATCTCTGTAACCTCCTCCAGCCCCCTACAACCCTCACTATTTCTGTAACCTGCTCCAGCCCCCTACATCCCTCCCTATCTCTGTAACCGCCTCCAGCCCCTACAACCCTCCCTATCTCTGTAACCTCCTCCAGCACCTACAAACCTCCGTATCTCTCTAACCTCCTCCAGCCCACTACAAAACTCCCTATCTCTGTAACCTACTCCAGCCCCTACAAAACTCACTATCTCAGTAACCTCCTCCAGCCCCTACAACACTCCTTATCTCTGTAACCACCTCCAGCCCCATACAACCCTCCCTATCTCTGTAACCTCCTCCAGCCCCTACAACCCTCCCTATCTCTGCAACATCCTCCAGCCCCCTACAACCCTCCCTATCACTGTAAACTCCTCCAGCCCCTACAAACCTCCCTCTCTCTGTAACCTCCTGTAGCCCCCTACAACCCTCCCTATCTCTGTAACCTCCTCCAGCCCATACAAACCTCCCTATCTCTGTAACCTCCACCAGCCCCTACAAACCTCCCTATCTCTGTAACCTCCTCCAGCCCCCGACAACCCTCCCTCTCTCTGTAACCTCCTCCAGCACCTACAAACCTCATTATCTCTGTAACCACCTCCAGCCCCCTACAACCGCTCCATCTCTGTATCCTCCTCCAGCCCCCGTACAACCCTCCCTATCTCTGTAATGTCCTCCAGCCCCTACAACCCTCCCTATCACTGTAATCTCCTCCAGCCCCTTACAAACCTCCCTATCTCTGTAACCTACTCTAGCCCCCTCAACACTCCCTATCTCTGTAACCTCCTCCAGCCCCTACAACCCTCCCTATCACTGTAACCTCCTCCAGCCCCTACAAACCTCCCTATCTCTGTAACCTCCTCCCGCCCCTACAAACCTCCCTATCTCTGTAACCTCCTCCAACCCTTACAAACCTCCCTATCACTCTAACCTCCTCCAGCCCCCTACAACGCTCCCTATCTCTGTAACCTCCTCCAGCCCCCTACTACCCTCCCTATCTCTGTAACCTCCTCCAGCCCCTACAACCCTCCCTATCTCTGTAACCTCCTCCAGCGCCTACAACCCTCCCTATCTCTGTAACCTCCTCCAGCCCCCTACAACCCTCCCTATCTCTGTAAACTCCTCCACCCCTACAAACCTCCCTATCTCTGTAACCTCCTCCAGCCCGCTACAACCCTCCCTATCTGTGTAACCTCCTCCAGCCCCTACAACCCTCCCGCTCTCTGCAACCTCCTCCAGCCCCCTACAACCCTCCCTATCTCTGTAACCTCCTCCAGCCCCTACAACCCTCCCTATCTCTGTAACCTTCTCCAGCCCCTAAAGCCCTCCCTATCTCTGTAACCTCCTCCAGCCCCTACAATCCTCCCTATCGCTGTAACCTCCTCCAGCCCCTACAAACTTCCCTATCTCTGTAACCTCCTCTAGCCCCCTACAAACCTCCCTATCTCTGTAACCTCCTCCAGCCCCTTCAAAGCTCCCTATCTCCGTAGCCTCCTCCAGCCTCTACAAACCTCCCTATCTCTGTAACATCCTCCAGCCCCCGACAACCCTCCCTCTCTCTGTAACCTCCTCCAGCACCTACAAACCTCCCTATCACTGTAACCTCCTGCAGCCCCCTACAACCCTCCCTCTCTGTATCCTCCTCCAGCCCCCGTACAACACTCCCTATCTCTGTAACCTCCTCCAGCCCCTACAAACCTCCCTATCACTGTAACCTCCTCTAACCCACTACAACCCTCCCAATCTCTGGAACCTCCTCCAGCCCCTACAACCCTCCCTATCACTGTAACCTGCTCCAGCCCCTACAAACCTCCCTATCCCTGTAACCTCCTCTAGCCCCTTACAACCCTCCCTATCTCTGTAACCTCATCCAGCCCTACAAACCTCCCTATCTCTGTAACCTCCTCCAGCCCCCTACAACCCTCCCTATCTCTGTAACGTCCTCCAGCCCCCTACAACCCTCCCTATCTCTGTAACCTCCTCCAGCCCCCTACAACCCTCCCTATCTCTGTAACCTCCTCCAGCCTCCTACACCCCTCCCTATCTCTGTAACCTCCTCCAGCCTCCTACAACCCTCCCAATCTCGGTAACCTCCTCCAACCTCCTACAACCCTCTCTATCTCTGTAACCTCCTCCAACCTCCTACAACCCTCCCTATCTCTGTAACTTCCTCCAGCCCCCTACAACCCTCCCTATCTCTGCAACCTCCTCCAGCCCCCTACAATGCTCCCTGTCAATGTAACCTCCTCCAGTCCCTACAAACCTCCCTATCTCTGTAACCTCCTCCAGCCTCCTGCAACCCTCCCTATCTCTGTAACCTCCTCCAGCCTCCTACAACCCTCCCTATCCCTGTAACCTCCTCCAGCCCCTACAAACCTCCCTATCTCTGTAACCTCCTCCAACCTCCTACAACCCTCCCTATCTCTGTAACCTCCTCCAGCCCCCTACAACCCTCCCAATCTCTGTAACCTCCTCCAGCCTCCTACAACCCTCCCTATCTCTGTAACCTCCTCCAGCCTCCTACAACCCTCCCAATCTCGGTAACCTCCTCCAGCCTCCTACAACCCTCCCAATCTCGGTAACCTCCTCCAGCCTCCTACACCCCTCCGAGATCTCTGCACTCATGCAATTCTGGCCTCTTGAGCATCCCCTCGATTTTCATAGCTCCTGCAAACCTATTGGCAGGATAGACACACCAACGTCAGTGTTCTCGCTCAGCCCCAGCCTCGAAGCTCTGACCACACTCAATCAGCTCCGACGGACGGGTCACATTGTCCGCATGCCCGATACGAGACTCCCAAAACAAGCGCTCTACTCGGAGCTCCGGCACGGCAAGAGAGCCCCAGGTGGGCAGAGGAAATGCTTCAAGGACACCCTCAAAGCCTCCTTGAAAAAGTGCAACATCCCCCACCGACACCTGGGAATCCCTGGCCCAAGACCGCACAAAGTGGAGGAGAAGCATCCGGGAAGGCGCCGAACACCTCGAGTCTCTTCGCCGGGAGCAAACGGAAGCCAAGCGCAAGAAGCGCAAGGAGCGCACGTCAACCCAAGCCCCCCACCCACCCACCCCTTCAACCACCGTCTGCCCCAACCTGTGACAGAGACTGTAGGTCCCACATTGGACTCATCAGTCACCTGAGAACTCATTTTTAATGTGGAAGCAAGTCATCCTCGGTTCCGAGGGACTGCCTAAGAGAGAGAGAGAGCTGTGTTGGTGAGCGGGGAAGGGGGCGTGGATTTGAGGGGCTGGCGCGTCGGGGCGGTGCGGGGGGGTTTGCAGACATGTTATTTTTCCTCTTGCCTGGGTTGTGGAATGAAAGATCTTGTGTCTAGTTGTTTGTGCAGTGCACTGTAATCAGCGGGTAGTCCCTGACGGCCAAAGCCGTGGTTTTCGAAACCCGCTGCGCCTCTGACTGAAATCAAAAGAATTCTGGGTTTCTCAGAAATGGCAATACTTCAGGTCCAAGAGTTTGTTAGTCCAGACTCACGAGCTATTCCCAGAATCGTGGAACACAGTGCAGCACAGCCGCAGGCCATTCGGCCCATCGTGCCTGTGCCGGCTCTTTGAACGAGCTCTCCAATTAGTCCCACTCCCCCCTGCTCTTTCCCCCGTAGCCCTGTGAATTTTTCCCCTTCAAGTATTTCTCCAATTCCCCTTTTGAAAGTTACTATTGAATCTGCTCCCACCGCCCTTTCAGGCAGCGCGTTCCAGATCACAACAACTCGCTGCGTTAAAAACATTCTCCTCATCTCCCCCTCTGGCTCTTTTGCCGATTATCTTCAATCTGTGTCCTCTGGTTACCGACCCTCCTGCCACTGGAAACAGTGTCTCCTTCTCTACTCTGATCAAAACCCTTCATGATTTTGAACACTGAAGAACATAAAAACCTAAGATACAGGAGCAGGAGTCGGCCACTTGGCCCCTCGAGCCTGCTCCGTCATTCAATAAGATCATGGCTGATCATCGACCTCAACTCCACTTTCCCGCCCGATCCCCATATCCCTCGATTCCCCGAGAGTCCAAAAATCTATCGATCTCTGCCTTGAACATACTCAACGACTGAGCCTCCACAGCCCTCTGGGGTAGAGAATTCCAAAGATTCACCGCCCTCTGAGTGAAGAAATTCCTCCTCATCTCAGTCCTAAATGGCCGACCCCTTATCCTGAGACTGTGACCACTGGTTCTAGACTCTCCAGCCAGGGGGGAAACAGCCTCTCAGCATCTACCCTGTCAAGCCCTGTAAGAATTTTTGTACGTTTCAATGAGATCACCTCTCATTCTTCTAAACTCTAGAGAATACAGGCCTAGTCTACTGTACTCAACCACACCTTGAGTATTGTGTGCAGTTTTGGTCACCTTATCTGAGGAAGGATGTTCTTGCCATGGAGGGAGTTCAGCGAAGATTCACCAGGCTGATGCCTGGGATGGCAGGAATGACGTATGAGGAGAGATTGGGTCGATTGGGCTTGTATTCGCTGGAGTTCAGAAGAATGAGAGGAGATCTCATTGAAACTTATAAAATTCTAACAGGACTAGACAGACTAGATGCAGGAAGGATGTTCCCGATGGCGGGGAGTCCAGAACCAGGGGTCACAGTCTTAGGATAAGGGGTAAGCCATTTAGGACAGAAATGAGGAGGAATTTCTTCACCCAGAGAGTGGTGAACCTGTGGGATTCTCTACCACACAAGGCAGTGGAGGCCAATTCATTAAATATATTCAAGAAGGAGTTGGATATATTTCTTAAGGCTAAAGGGATCAAGGGATATGGGGAGAAAGCAGGGACCGGGTACTGAATTTGGATGATCAGCCATGATCTCATTAAATGGCAGAACAGGCTCGAGGGGCTGAATGGCCTACTCCTGCTCCTATCTTCTATGTTTCTATGTAAAGATACACGACCCTCTGAGAGAAGAAATTCCTCCTCATCTCCATCTTAAATGGACGACCCCTTATTCTGAAACTATGCCCCCAGATCTAGAAACCCCTACGAGGGGAAACACACCCTCAGCATCTACCCTGTCCAACTCCCTCAGGATCTTATATGTTTCAATAAGATCCCCTCTCATTCTTCTAAACTCCAATGTGTGTAGGCCCAACCTGCTCAACCTTTCGTCCTACGTCAACCCCCTCATCCCAGGAATCAACCCAGTGAACCTTCTCTGAACTGCCTCCAATGCAAGTATATCCTTCCTTAAATGTGGAGACCAAAACTGTACGCAGTACTCCAGGTGTGGTCTCACCAGCGCCCTGTACAGTTGTAGCAAGACGTCCCTACTTTTATACTCCATCCCCCTTCGCAATAAAGGCCAACATTCCATTTGCCCTCCTAATTACTTGCTGTTCAATTGACGTCAGTAATGAGGCGGTGGTGGGGCGGGGGGAGCTGGGTGGGGGGGGGGGAGAATTATCCTGTTACACATCAGATGCAATAAATTCAAAGCACAAATCGCAAAATATAGAAATCCACACTGCATAACCTCTCGTGTTTCCCACTCCCTTGCAAGTCAAACTCAAAACAGTTTGAGCGTGTGGTTAGGCTGTCTGTTTCTTTCTCAGAGAACCTTTGATGGTATTCCGGACAACACACAGCAGGGTAGCTTGGTTGCTGCATCGACAGGCACACCTATAATATTTATGTAAATGTTCAGCCCTTATTCAAAAACAGGAGGCAGACAGAAAGCAGGAAACTATAGACCAGTTAGCCTAACATCTGTCATTGGCAAAATGCTCGAATCCATTCTTCTTCTTAGGCAGTCCCTCGGAACCGAGGATGACTTGCTTCCACATTAAGAATGAGTTCTCAGGTGACTGATGAGTCCAATGCGGGACCTACAGTCTCTGTCACAGGTGGGGCAGACGGTGGTTGAAGGGGCGGGTGGGTGGGGTGCTTGGGTTGACGTGCGCTTGGCTTCCGCTTGCTCCCGGCGAAGAGACTCGAGGTGTTCGACGCCTTCCCGGGTGCTTCTCCTCCACTTTGTGCGGTCTTGGGGCCAGGGATTCCCAGGTGTCGGTGGGGGATGTTACACTTTTTCCAAGGAGGCTTTGAGGGTGTCCTTGAAGCGTTTCCTCTGCCCACCTGGGGCTCTCTTGCCGTGCCGGAGCTCCGAGTAGAGCGCTTGTTTTGGGAGTCTCGTATCGGGCATGCGGACGATGTGGCCCGTCCATCGGAGCTGATCGAGCGTGGTCAAAGCTTCGATGCTGGGGATGTTGGCCTGAGCGAGAACACTGACGTTCGTGCGCCTATCCTGCCAATGGATTTGCAGGATCTTGCGGAGGCAGCGTTGGTGGTACCGCTCCAGTGCTTTGAGGTGCCTGCTGTACACGGTCCATGTCTCTGAGGCATACAGCAGGGCGGGTATCACTGCTGCTCTGTAGATCATGAGCTTAGTGCCGGGTTTGAGGTCCTGGTCTTCAAACACTCTCTTCCTCAGGCGACCGAAGGCTGCACTGGCACACTGAAGGCGGTGTTGGACTTCATCGTCGACGTGTGCCCTTGTTGACAGTAGGCTCCCGAGAGGCCCTTATTCAAAAAAGGAGGGAGACAGAAAGCAGGAAACTATAGGCCAGTTAGCCTAACATCTATCATTGGCAAAATGCTCGAATCCATTATTAAGGCGGTAATAGCAGGACATTTAGAAATCATAATCCAATCAAACAGATTCAACATGATTTTATGAAAGGGAAATCGTGTTTGACAAATCTATTAGAGTTCTTTGAGGAGGTAACAAGCAGGGTGGATAAAGGGGAACCAGTAGATGTACTGTATTTGGATTTCCAAAAGGCATTCGACAAGGTGCCACATAAAAGGTTACGGCATAAGATAAGGGGGGGAGAAATTCGGTATCCTAACCCTAACCCTAACCCTAACCCTAACCCTAACGCTAATTATCACCTCCAACTGCAAACTTGGCTTCTATCACCCCCTGGAGGAGATTGGCGCGCTAACGCCGAGCAGCGAGGCGCTAGCTCAGAGCGCTGGCGAAGCTCGTGTGATGTCAGTCAGCAGTGGAACACAGACACACTGGCGCCAGCGAGGTCTTATAGGGGAGAGTCGATCTTGCTCTCCATCCACAGCCTTGAATCTTGGCCTGGACGGACCTGCACATCAATTCTGCTGGAAAGAACAATGGAGAGGCCCGGGGAAAGAGCTCAGAGTGCAGCCCCCACAGTCTCTTCTAAGTCGATGCAAGGAAGGTCAAATCAAAATGAACCTGCAAAGTGCTGCTCAGTATCCAAAACTCCTTCACACAGCGTTGAATCTCTCCAGAAGCCTCTCTCTCTCTCTCTCTCAGAACGCGTGGTGCAAAAATGTCACCGACAAAAAAAGGCAGGAAGCGGCCGCCTTTAAATAGCGCCCCCCCCCCAGTCCCTTTCCCGACTGCAAAACGCTCCCCTCAACCTGTCGTGGCTAGCGGCAGGCAGTAAAGACAGGGGGCACCACGCAATATCCGGTCCGGGGCGCTACCGGGGCGTTGCACGCTCGACTGACCTCACGATCTACGGGCGCAGGAGATCGTGGCGGTCGTATTTAGCGTCGCCGCAAAATGCCTGGTTAATTTCGCGCGCGGCGCATACATCGCCGCGCCCGGGCGCTAGTTGCCTTGCCCCCATTAGCGCCCTCTTAAGGCGGCAACAGGAGGCGCAAACCAACCAAATTTTTCCTCCCATGACTCCAGGGGCTGGAATTTCATTGATGAGGCGGGTAGGAGGCGGGACTACAACTTTTGGGGTTGTAGTCCCACCTCCATTGAGTTCTAGCCAACCCACGCAATTTTAACTTGATTGACCTTGTTGAGCCCGCCCAGCAGGCTCAGCAGGCCAATTAAGGGCCACCCGGCAACAGGTGACGTCACAGATTGACATTTCATCTGTCAAGAACTTTTGACAGATGAAATATCAGCATTTGACAGCTCTGTGAAGCTGTCAAACACTGACAATCTGCACTCTAAGTTAATTCCTTCCTCTCAGGATGATTTAGAGATCTCTCCGGAACAGAAAGCAGAGGCTGCAGATTTTTGACAGCTCGCGGCCATTCTGCTTTCTGTGCCGGTGAGATGAGGGACTCCCGAGACCTGAAGGAAGGAAGGCTGTAAATGTAAGTAAAACTTCTTTAAACACTTTAAACACACCAAACACACTTACCTCTGCACTCATGCACCCATCACTCACCTGAAGACCAGGACCTCAAACCTGGCACTAAGAAGATTCACCAGACTGATACCTGGGATGGCAGGAATGACGTATGAGGAGAGATTGGGTCGATTGGGCTTGTATTCGCTGGAGTTTAGAAGATTGAGAGGGGATCTCATCGAAACCTATAAAATTCTGTCAGGTCTGGACAGACTAGATGCAGGAAGGATGTTCCCGATGGTCGGGGAGTCCAGAACCAGGGGTCATAGTCTAAGGATAAGGGGTAAGCCATTTAGGACTGAAATGAGGAGGAATTTCTTCACCCAGAGAGTGGTGAACCTGTGGAATTCTCTGCCACAGAGGGCGGTGGAGGCTAGTTCATTAAATATATTCAAGAAAGAGTTGGATATATTTCTTGAGGCTAAAGGGATCAAGGGATATGGGGAAAAGGCAGGGACAGGGTACTGAATTTGGATGATCAGCCATGATCACATTGAATGGTGGAGCAGGCTCGAAGGGCCGAATGGCCTACTCCTGCTCCTATCTTCTATGTTTCTATGTTTCTATGTAAGCTCATGGTCTACAGAGCAGCAGTGATACCCGCCCTGCTGTATGCCTCAGAGACATGGACCATGTACAGCAGGCACCTCAAAGCACTGGAGAGGTACCACCAACGCTGCCTCCGCAAGATCCTGCAAATCCCATTGGCAGGATAGGCGCACCAACGTCAGTGTTCTCGCTCAGGCCAACATCCCCCGCATCGAAGCTTTGACCACGCTCGATCAGCTCCGATGGATGGGTCACCTTGTCCGCATGCCCGATACGAGACTCCCAAAACAAGCGCTCTACTCGGAGCTCCGGCACGGCAAGAGAGCCCCAGGTGGGCAGAGGAAATGCTTCAAGGACACCCTCAAAGCCTCCTTGGAAAAGTGTAACATTCCCCCACCGACACCTGGGAATCCCTGGCATCAAGACCGCACAAAGTGGAGGAGAAGCATCCGGGAAGGCGCCGACACCTCGAGTCTCTTTGCCGGGAGCAAGCGGAAGACAAGCGCAAGGAGCGCACGTCAACCCAAGAACCCCACCCACCCGCCCCTTCAACCACCGTCTGCCCCACCCTGTGACAGAGACTGTAGGTCCCGCATTGGACTCATCAGTCACCTGAGAACTCATTTTTAATGTGGAAGCAAGTCATCCTCGGTTCCGAGGGACTGCCTAAGAAGGAGAAGACTCACCTGAACACCGGACATCTCGAACCCTCCAAGCCCTTCATCCCGACGGCCCGCCTCGCTAACTTGGCGTGGTTTGGCTCCGTCGGGAATCCCACATTTCACCAATGAAAATAGGGATTAGGCGAAAAACAGTCTGTGAACTACCTGTTAACAGGCAGTTAATTGGCACTAATCCCCTTCCTGCCTCGGGGAGGCGGGTCCCTGCGCGGGTCGGGTACCCGCCTCCTTTGAAACTGGCATGGAGGCAGGTTGGCGGCGGGATGGGTTCGTGGCCCCCGATTTTGGGATTTTAACCCCCCGCACGCCTCCAATCCCGCCTCCACGGCCCAATGTATGACTCTCTCTCTCTCTCTCTCTCTCTCTCTCTCTCTCTCAGTTCAGTTCAGTTCAGTTCAAATGCTTTATTGGCATGAAAGTTTACAGAGAACCATATTGCCAAAGCTTACATAGCAAAAAGGTACAGTTTTCCAACATTCTGTAGGTGTCAATCGATTTGACATTTGTTGGGTACATACAATATTACTTTTAAACAATATTAATTTTAAACAGTCTTTCTACTTCATTTGGTACGTTCAATATTAATTTTAAACAGTCTTACTTTTAAACAGTCCTCAGGTTGTGACATGTTGTTACATATTTAGCCCCAAGGTATGGTCTGTCTCCTTCTCCTAGGACTAATCTCAATTTTGACAGATCATCCAATTCCTTGAAATCTGGGGTTGTTTGGCTTAGCTTGTTGAATAATATGTTTCTTGATGTGTTGAATTTTTCGCATTTTAGGAGGAAATGCATTTCTGTTTCAACCTCGCCAGCCAGACATTGATCGCATATTCTATTCTCTCTAGGCTGCCAGGATTTCTTGTATCTGCCTTTTTCAATTTCCAGTTGGTGGTCGCTTAGTCTGTACCTGGTGAGGGTCTGTCTCTGTTTTGTGTCTCTGATGGTCGTGAGGTAGTCTGCCAGTTTATATTCTCTTTTTAGGGCCCGGTAACATTCTAATCTGCTTTGGCTTTCGGTTATTTTGTTCCAATGTTCCAGGTAGGTTTCTTTGCATTTTTTAATGATTTGGTTCACTCGGATTGGTGTTTGGACGGCTGTGTTGGTCTGGGGCTGGTCAGGGTCCGGCTGAGTACTTAGTTTCAGTAGCAGCTGACTCAGGGGACTCTTTTCTGGGTTTAGCTCTTGGGTCTGAAAGGCTTTGAAATGAAGGGTGTCTGGGGAGCTAGATTTGAGGTGATTTAGGAAGTTTAGTGCTCGTTTTTGGATGTTTATTATCAGTGGGTATCTGCCTAGTTCGGCTCTGCATGCATTTGTTGGCGTTTTTCTTTGGGTGCGAAGGATGCTTCGGCAGAATTCTGCATGTAGGGCTTCTATTGTGTGTTTTTCCCATTTAGTGTAGCTTTGGTGATTTAGCGGGCCCCATACTTCACTACCGTACAGTGCAATGGGCAGGATTATGCTGTCAAATATTTTGAGCCAGATTTTGATTGGGATTTGGATGTTGTAGAATTTTCTTTTTATTGCATATAGGGCTCTTCGGGCTTTTTCTTTTAGTGCATTCACTGCTATGCTGAAGCTCCCTGATGCTGTAATAGTTAGACCAAGGTAGGTGTAGCTCATAGTGTGTCCTATAGTGGTATCACTGAGGGTAAACTGGTATTTGTTTTCCTGACATCTGGGTCTTTTCTGAAAAATCATGATGTTGGTTTTCTTTAGATTTACTGTTAGAGCCCAATTTTGGCAGTATTTGTCGAGTAGGTCTAGTTGTTGCTGTAATCCCTGTTCTGTGGGAGACAGCAGAACCAGGTCGTCCGCATAGAACAGGGACTTCACTTCTCCATCCAGGAGACGGAGACCTGGTGACTCGCTTTGCTCCAGCATGTCTGCTAATTCATTTATGTATATGTTGAACAGGGTCGGGCTCAAATTGCAGCCCTGCCGGACGCCTCTTCTCTGGGTGAAGAAATCGGTGCGTTTGTCTCCAATTTTGACCCCGCATTTGTTTTTCTCTCTCTCTCTCTCTCTCTCTCTCTCTCTCTCTCCCCATATCCCTTGATCCCTTTAGCCTTAAGAAATATATCTAACTCCTTCTTGAATATATTTAATGAATTGGCCTCAACTGCCTTCTGTGGCAGAGAATTCCACAGGTTCACCACTCTCTGGGTGAAGAAATTCCTCCTCATCTCTGTCCTAAAGGGCTTACCCCTTATCCTTAGACTGTGACCCCTGGTTCTGGACTCCCCCCGCCATCGGGAACATCCTTCCTGCATCTAGTCTGTCCAGTCCTGTTAGAATTTTATAAGTTTCAATGAGATCCCCTCTCATTCTTCTAAACTCCAGCGAGTACAAGCCCAATCGACCCAATCTCTCCTCATACGTCATTCCTGCCATCCCAGGTATCAGCCTGGTGAATCTTCGCTGCACTCCCTCCATGGCAAGAACATCCTTCCTCAGATAAGGTGACCAAAACTGCACACAATACTCAAGGTGTGGGTCTCACCAAGGCCCTGTACAACTGCAGCAAGGATGGGTTCATGCCCCCCCCGATTTTGAGATTTTAACCCCCCCCCGCGCGCCTCCAATCCCGCCTCTACGGCCCAATGAAAATCCTGCCCAATGACTGTCTCTCTCTCTCTCTTTCTCTCTCCCTCTCTCTCTCTCTCTCTCTCCCTAGAGGTTGCCCCGAGCCTCTGAACGTTTCCAGCATTCTCTGTTTCTAATTTCGAGCCGCTTTGCTGTCCGTGGTCAGCAGATTAAAGCGGGGCAGATGAAACGTCAGGCGGCTTGCAAGGAGCAATGTGATGCCTGTACATCCGGTGCCACACTGTGGCTTTGTGGTCAGGAGGTTCGGCAGTCAGCGGTGGTTTACATCCACCTCCGCCCTCTCCTCCCCCCCGCCACTCCCCCTTCCCTCGATAATAAAACGGAAGTCACTTTCGCGACGGCTCTCTGTTCTCGGAGATTCCCCCCACAAAACCTCATCAGAGGGGCGAGCAGATGTCTTCGCTTTCTCCCCGTTTAATGTTCGCAGACGGCTGTCTGTTTGAAAGGGTGGGGATCGGGGACGGTGCGGGGGAGCGGGGGTTGGGGTGGGCGGAGAGGGGGAAGCAGGGGCAGCTGCGTTCGCACGGTGTGACACGCTCGAATGCACGGCTTGCCCCATCGCAGGCTGGCACTCAGGCCCCTGCCCGCTGCGCTCATCGCTTCCAGATGGCGTCCGGTGCTTCTCTAAGGGGGATCTGGGTCTCGCAGGAGGCTGCCCTGTGAGTTAAGAACCGTAAGAAACACGAGCAGGAGGAAGAGCCACACGGGGCCCCCTCGAGCCTGCTCCGCCATTCAAGTTGGCGTCCGGTGCTTCTCTAATATTAACGATTTGGAGGAGGGGACCGAGTGCAACGTATCCAAGTTTGCCGACGATACAAAGATGGGAGGGAAAGCTGTGACTGAGGAGGACATAAAAAACCTGCAAAAAAACATATACAGGCTAAGTGAGTGGGCAGAGATTTGGCAGATGGAATATAATGTTGGAAAGTGTGAGGTTACGCACTTTGGCAGAAAAAATCAAAGAGCAAGTTATTATCTAAATGGAGAGAAACTGCAAAGTGCTACAGTACAAAGGGATCTGGGGGTCCTGGTGCATGAAACACAGAAGGTTAGTATGCAGGTGCAGCAGGTGATCAGGAAGGCCAATGGAATCTTGGCTTTTATTGGAAGGGGGATGGAGTATAAAAGCAGGGAAGTCTTGCTGCAGTTATACAGGGTACTGGTGAGGCCACACCTGGAAGACTGCGTACAGTTTTGGTTTCCATATTTAAGAAAAGATATACTTGCTCTCGAGGCGGTTCAGAGAAGGTTCACTCGGTTGATTCCGGAGATGAGGGGTTGACGTATGAGGAAAGGTTGAGTAGGTTGGGCCTCTAGTCATTGGAGTTCAGAAGAATGAGAGGCGATCTTATCGAGACATATAAGATTGTGAGGGGGCTTGATCGGGTGGATGCGGTGAGGATGTTTCCACTGATGGGTGAGACTAGAACTAGGGGCCTAATCTTAGAATAAGGGGCTGCCGTTTCAAAACTGAGATGAGGAGAAACTTCTTCACTCAGAGGGTAGTAAATCTATGGAATTTGCTACCCCAGAGAGCTGTGGAAGCTGCAACATTAAATAAATTTAAAACGGAGATAGACAGTTTCCTAGCTGATAAGGGAATTAGGGGTTACGGGGAGAGGGCAGGGAAGTGGACGTGAGTCTAGATTCGGATCAGCCATGATCCTATTGAATGGCGGAGCAGACCCGAGGGGCCGTATGGCCTACTCCTGCTCCTACTTCTTATGTTCTTATGTTCTAAGGGGGATGTGGGTCTTGCAGGAGGCTGCCCTGTGAGTTAAGAACCGTACAGGAGGAAGAGCCACACGGGGCCCCCTCGAGCCTGCTCCGCCGTTCAAGAAGATCGCGGCTGATTCTGATCTTCGACCTCAACTCCACTCTCCCGCCCTCTCCCCGTATCCCTGGATTCAATTCGCGCCCAAGAAATCTGTGATGTTGGGGAGTAAGTATGTCAATTAGCCGGCCTTGATGTTGTTTCTTTGTAGACTATGTAAATAATCTTTCATAGAAACATAGAAACATAGAAGATAGGAGCAGGAGTAGGCCATTCGGCCCCTCGAGCCTGCTCCGCCATTCAATGAGATCATGGCTGATCATCCAAATTCAGTACCCTGTCCCTGCCTTCTCCCCATATCCCTTGATCCCTTTAGCCTTAAGAAATATATCTAACTCCTTCTTGAATATATTTAATGAATTGGCCTCAACTGCCTTCTGTGGTAGAGAATTCCACAGGTTCACCACTCTCTGGGTGAAGAAATTCCTCCTCATCTCAGTCCTAAATGGCTTACCCCTTATCCTTCGACTGTGACCCCTGGTTCTGGACTCCCCCGCCATCGGGAACATCCTTCCTGCATCTAGTCTGTCTAGTCCTGTTAGAATTTTATAAGTTTCAATGAGATCCCCTTTCATTCTTCTAAACTCCAGCGAATATAAGCCCAGTCGACCCAATCTCTCTTCATACGTCATTCCTGCCATCCCAGGTATCAGTCTGGTGAATCTTCGCTGCACTCTCTCCATGGCAAGAACATCCTTCCTCAGATAAGGTGACCAAAACTGCACACAATACTCAAGGTGTGGTCTCACCAAGGCCCTGTACAACTGCAGCAAGACATCCTTGTTTCTATACTCGAATCCTCTCGCTATGAAGGCCAACATGCCATTTGCCTTCTTAACCGCCTGCTGCACCTGCATGCTTACCTTCAGTGACTGGTGCACAAGGACACCCAAGTCTCGTTGCACTTCCCCTTCTCCCAATCTATTGCCGTTCAGATAATAATCTGCCTTCCTGTTTTTGCCACCAAAGTGGATAACCTCGCATTTATCCACATTATACTGCATCTGCCATGCTTCTGCCCAATCGCCCAACCTATCCAAATCATACTGGAGTTTCTCGGCATCCTCCTCACAGCACACACGCCCACCCAGCTTTGTGTCGTCTGCAAACTTGGAGATATTACATCCAGTTCCCTCGTCTAGATCATTAATAGAAATTGTGAATAGCTGGGGTCCGAGGACCGATCCCTGCGGTACCCCACGAGTCACTGCCTGCCACTCGGAAAAAGAGTGGATACGGAGAGAGTGTTTACACTTGTGGGGGGAAGAGCATAACTAGGGGCCATCAACATAAGATAGTCACCAAGAAATCCAATAGGGAATTCAGGGGAAACGTCTTTACCCAGAGAGTGGTGAGAATGTGGAACTCGCTACCACAGGGAGTGGTGGAGGCAAATAGCACAGATGCATTGAAGGGGGAAGCTGGATAAACACATGGAAGGTAGAAAGGAATAAAAACAGAAACTGCTGGAGATACTCAGCAGGTCAGGGCAGCATCTGTGAAGAGAGAAACCGAGTTAACGTTTCAGGTCGATGACCTTTCGTCAGAACTGGAAAAACACAGGAAATGGAACAGATTTTTAAGCACGTACAGGGGCTGGGAAAGCGGGAAGGGGATGAAAGGAAAAAAGGGAAGGTCTGTGATAGGTTAGAAGGCAGGAGAGGTTAAGAGACATTAAGGGCTGGATTTTCATTGAGGAGGTGGGTAGGAGGCGGGACTACAACTTTCGGGGTTGTAGTCCCGCCTCCATTGAGTTCTAGCCAACCCACGCGATTTTAACTTGATTGACCTTGTTGGGCCTGCCCAGTGGGCTCAGCAGGCCAATTAAGGGCCACCCGGCAACAGGTGACGTCACAGATTGACATTTCATCTGTCAAGAGATTTTGACAGATGAAATATCAGCGTTTCACAGCTGTTTGAAGCTGTCAAACACTGACAATCTGTACTCCAGGTTAATTCCTTCCTCTCAGGATGATTTAGAGATCTCCCCGGAACAGAAAGCTGAATGCTGCAGATTTTGACAGCTCGCGGCCATTCTGCTTTCTGTGCCGGTGAGATGAGGGACTCCCGAGACCTGAAGGAA
Organism: Somniosus microcephalus; assembly: GCF_052327205.1. Taxonomy (NCBI): domain Eukaryota; kingdom Metazoa; phylum Chordata; class Chondrichthyes; order Squaliformes; family Somniosidae; genus Somniosus; species Somniosus microcephalus. Next base: position 37,141,723 of record NC_141019.1, on the reverse strand, counting down.
GGAAGGCGGTAAAGGTAAGTAAAACTTCTTTAAACACTTTACACACACCAAACACACTTACCCCTGCACTCATGCACCCATCACTCACCTAAACACCGGACATCTCGACCCCTCCAAGACCTTCAGCCCGACGGTCCGCCTCGCTAACTTGGCGTGGTTTGGAGCCGTCAGGAATCCCACATTTCACCAATGAAAATAGGGATTAGAAACATAGAAACATAGAAGATAGGAGCAGGAGTCGGCCATTCGGCCCTTCGAGCCTGCTCCGCCATTCAATGAGATCATGGCTGATCATCCAAATTCAGTACCCTGTCCCTGCCTTCTCCCCATACCCCTTGATCCCTTTAGCCTCAAGAAATATATCCAACTCTTTCTTGAATATATTTAATGAACTGGCCTCCACCGCCCTCTGCGGCAGAGAATTCCACAGGTTCATCACTCTCTGGGTGAAGAAATTCCTCCTCATTTCAGTCCTAAATGGCTTACCCCTTATCCTTAGACTATGACCCCTGGTTCTGGACTCCCCGGCCATCAGAAACATCCTTTCTGCATCTAGTCTGTCCAGACCTGACAGAATTTTATAGGTTTCGATGAGATCCCCTCTCAATCTTCTAAACTCCAGTGAGTATAAGCCCAATTGACACAATCTCTCCTCATACGTCATTCCTGCCATCCCAGGTATCAGCCTGGTGAATCTTCGCTGCACTCCCTCCATGGCAAGAACGTCCTTCCTCAGATAAGGCGACCAAAACTGCACACAATACTCAAGGGGCGGTCTCACCAAGGCCCTGTACAACTGCAGCAAGACATCCTTGTTCCTGTACTCGAACCCTCTCGCTACGAAGACCAACATACCATTTGCCTTCTTAACCGCCTGCTGCACCTGCATGCTTACCTTCAGCGACTGGTGCACAAGAACACCCAGGTCTCTTTGCACTTCCCCTTCTCCCAATCTATTGCCATTCAAATAATAATCTGCCTTCCTGTTTTTGCCACCAAAGTGGATAACCTCACATTTATCCACATTATAGTGCATTTGCCATGTTTCTGCCCAATCACCCAACCTGTCCAAATCGTACTGGAGTTTCATGACATCCTCCTCACAGCTTACCCTCCCGCCCAGCTTTGTGTCGTCTGCAAATTTGGAGATATTACATCTAGTTCCCTCGTCCAGATCATTAATATATATTGTGAATAGCTGGGGTCCTAGGACCGATCCTTGCGGTACCCCACTAGTCACTGCCTGCCACTCGGAAAACGACCCGTTTATTCCAACTCTTTGCTTTCTGTCTGCCAACCAGTTCTCTATCCAAGTCAACACCTTGCCCCCAATCCCATGTGCCTTAATTGGGCTAAAAACTGCCTGTTAACTACCTGTTAACAGGCAATTAATTGGCACTAACCCCCTTCCCGCCTCAGGGAGGCGGGTCCCAGTGCGGAGCGGGTACCCGCCTCCTTGGAAACTGGCATGGAGGCGGGTTGGGGGCGGGATGGGTTCGTGCCCCCTGATTGCAAGATTTTAACCCCCCGCACGCCTCCAATCCCGCCTCCAAAGCCCAATGAAAATCTTGCCCTAAGAGACATTAAGAGATATTCAAGGCAAAAGGAGATGGTAATCGACAAGTTAAGAAACTGGTGTCCTTGTGCACCAGTCGCTGAAGTTAAGCATGCAGGTGCAGCAGGCGGTTAAGAAGGCAAATGGTATGTTGGCCTTCGTAGCGAGAGGATTCGAGTACAGGAACAAGGATGTCTTGCTACAGTTGTACAGGGCCTTGGTGAGACCACACCTTGAGTACTGTGTGCAGTTTTGGTCGCCTTACCTGAGGAAGGATGTTCTTGCCATGGAGGGAGTGCAACGAAGATTCACCAGGCTGATACCTGGGATGGCAGGAATGACGTATGAGGAGAGACTGGGTCGATTGGGCTTATATTCGCGGGAGTTTAGAAGAATGAGAGGGGGTCTCATTGAAACTTATAAAATTCTAACAGGACGAGACAGACTAGATGCAGGAAGGATGTTCCCGATGGTCGGGGTGTCCAGAACCAGGGGTCACAGTCTAAGGATAAGGGGTAAGCCATTTAGGACAGAGATGAGGAGGAATTTCTTCACCCAGAGAGTGGTGAACCTGTGGAATTCTCTGCCACACAAGGCAGTAGAGGCCAATTCATTAAATATATTCAAGAAGGAGTTGGATATATTTCTTAAGGCTAAAGGGATCAAGGGATATGGGGAGAAGGCAGAGACAGGGTACTGAATTTGGATGATCAGCCATGATCTCATTAAATGGCGGAGCAGGCTCGAGGGGCCGAATGGCCGACTCCTGCTCCTATCTTCCATGTTTCTATGTAAAAGATGGCTCAAGATGAGGTGTCAAAATTTTTTTTAAATGGAGTGTTACGCTGAGAGATGGAGACGAGGAAAGACGGGAGGAGGTTCGAGTGGAGCATAAACGCCGGCAGGGACTGGTTGGGCCGAATGGCCTTTCTCTGTGCCGTATATCCGGTGTAATTGTGTAATCTCTCCCTCTCTCTCTCGAAGAGAATATTTAACTTTCTCCATGTGGCACAGTGTGCGGGCAGCCACTAGATGGAGATATGCCACACGTTATCTGCAAAAAATCCTCGTCAGTAACACAGAAGAGTTCACAATGCAGCCGAGAGGGTCCACACTTGCACCTAGATTGCGGAAAATAAGCTTCTCCGGCGTAAGGGGACACCCGACCTCCAGCTCACCCAAAAATTCTGCTGCCCGTCCCCCCCGCCCCGTGTCCTAACTCGAACCGAGCCCGTTCACCCATCGTCCCTCCCTGTGCTCGCTCACCTACACTGGCTCTCGGTCCAGCAACACCTCGATTTTAAAATTCTCACCTCGTGTTCAAATCCCTCCGTGGTCTCCTCAACGCTCCCCCGTCCCTATCTCTGTAACCTCCTCCAGCCCCTACACCCGTCCCTATCTCTGTAACCTCCTCCAGCCCCTACAACCCTCCCTATCTCTGTAACCTCCTCCAGCCCCTACACCCCTCCCTATCTCTGTAACCTCCTCCAGCCCCTACAACCCTCCCTATCTCTGTAACCTCCTGCAGCCCCCTACAACCCTCCCTATCTCTGTAACCTCCTCCAGCCCCTACAACCCTCCCTATCTCTGTAACCTCCTCCAGCCCCTAGAACCCTCCCTATCTCTGTAACCTCCTCCAGCCCCCTACAACCCTCCCTATCTATGTAACCGCCTCCAGCCCCTACAACCCTCCCAATCTCTGTAACCTCCTCCAGCCCCTACACCCCTCCCTATCTCTGTAACCTCCTCCAGCCCCTACAACCCTCCCTATCTCTGTAACCTCCTCCAGCCCCTACACCCCTCCCTATCTCTGTAACCTCCTCCAGCCCCTACAACCCTCCCTATCTCTGTAACCTCCTCCAGCCCCCTACAACCCTCCCTATCTCTGTAACCTCCTCCAGCCCCCTACAACCCTCCCTATCTCTGTAACCTCCTCCCGCCCCCTACAAACCTCTCTATCTCTGTAACCTCCTCCCGCCCCCTACAACCCTCCCTATCTCTGTAACCTCCTCCAGCCCCCTACAACCCTCCCTATCTCTGTAACCTCCTCCAGCCCCTATAACCCTCCCTATCTCTGTAACCTCCTCCAGCCACTACACCCCTCCCTATCTCTGTAACCTCCTCCAGCCGCTACAACCCTCCCTATCTCTGTAACCTCCTCCAGCCCCCTACAACCCTCCCTATCTCTGTAACCTCCTCCAGCCCCTACAACCCTCCCTATCTCTGTAACCTCCTCCAGCCACTACACCCCTCCCTATCTCTGTAACCTCCTCCAGCCGCTACAACCCTCCCTATCTCTGTAACCTCCTCCAGCCCCTACAACCCTCCCTATCTCTGTAACCTCCTCCAGCCCCCTACAACCCTCCCTATCTCTGTAACCTCCTCAAGCCCCCTACAACACTCCCTAACTCTGTAACCTCCTCCAGCCCCCTACAACCCTCCCTATCTCTGTAACCTCCTCCAGCCCCTACACCACTCCCTATCTCTGTAACCTCCTCCAGCCCCTACAACCCTCGCTTTCTCGGTAACCTCCTCCAGCCCCCTACAACACTCCCTATCTCTGTAACCTCCTCCAGCCTCTACACCCCTCCCTATCTCTGTAACCTCCTCCAGCCCCCTACAACCCTCCCTATCTCTGTAACCTCCTCCAGCCCCCTACAACCCTCCCTATCTCTGTAACCTCCTCCAGCCCCTACACCCCTCCCTATCTCTGTAACCTCCTCCAGCCCCCTACACCCCTCCCTATCTCTGTAACCTCCTCCAGCCCCCTACAACCCTCCCTATCTCTGTAACCTCCTCCAGCCCCTACACCCCTCCCTATCTCTGTAACCTCCTCCAGCCACTACACCCCTCCCTATCTCTGTAACCTCCTCCAGCCCCTACAACCCTCCCTATCTCTGTAACCTCCTCCAGCCCCTAGAACCCTCCCTATCTCTGTAAGCTCCTCCAGCCCCCTACAACCCTCCCTATCTTTGTAACCGCCTCCAGCCCCTACAACCCTCCCTATCTCTGTAACCTCCTCCAGCCCCTACACCCCTCCCTATCTCTGTAACCTCCTCCAGCCCCTACAACCCTCCCTATCTCTGTAACCTCCTCCCGCCCCCTACAAACCTCTCTATCTCTGTAACCTCCTCCCGCCCCCTACAACCCTCCCTATCTCTGTAACCTCCTCCAGCCCCCTACAACCCTCCCTATCTCTGTAACCTCCTCCAGCCCCTACAACCCTCCCTATCTCTGTAACCTCCTCCAGCCACTACACCCCTCCCTATCTCTGTAACCTCCTCCAGCCGCTACAACCCTCCCTATCTCTGTAACCTCCTCCAGCCCCCTACAACCCTCCCTATCTCTGTAACCTCCTCCAGCCCCTACAACCCTCCCTATCTCTGTAACCTCCTCCAGCCACTACACCCCTCCCTATCTCTGTAACCTCCTCCAGCCGCTACAAACCTCCCTATCTCTGTAACCTCCTCCAGCCCCTACAACCCTCCCTATCTCTGTAACCTCCTCCAGCCCCCTACAACCCTCCCTATCTCTGTAACCTCCTCCAGCCCCCTTCAACACTCCCTAACTCTGTAACCTCCTCCAGCCCCCTACAACCCTACCTATCTCTGTAACCTCCTCCAGCCCCTACAACCCTCCCTATCTCTGTAACCTCCTCCAGCCCCTACACCCCTCCCTATCTCTGTAACCTCCTCCAGCCCCCTACACCACTCCCTATCTCTGTAACCTCCTCCAGCCCCCTACAACCCTCCCTATCTCTGTAACCTCCTCCAGCCTCTACACCCCTCCCTATCTCTGTAACCTCCTCCAGCCCCCTACAACCCTCCCTATCTCTGTAACCTCCTCCAGCCCCCTACAACCGTCCCTATCTCTGTAACCTCCTCCAGCCCCCTACACCCCTCCCTATCTCTGTAACCTCCTCCAGCCACTAAAACCCTCCCTATCTCTGTAACCTCCTCCAGCCCCTACAACCCTCCCTATCTCTGTAACCTCCTCCAGCCCCCTACAACCCTCCCTATCTCTGTAACCTCCTCCAGCCCCCTACAACCCTCCCAGATCTCTGCGCTCCTCCAATTCTGGCCTCTTGAGCATCCCCCGATTTCCATCGCTCCACCATTGGCGGCCGTGCCTTCAGCCGCCTGGGCCCCGAGCTCTGGAATTCCCTCCCTAAACCTCTCCGCCTCTCTCTCTCCTCCTTTAAGACCTTCCTCTTTCACCAAACTCTTGTGGCTCGGGGGTCAAAGTTTTTTTCGTTAATGCAGCGTTCCCTCAGCCTCGACTTCGTGCTCAAACCCACAACCTTCTGACTCAGGGGCGACAGTGCGACCCATTGAGTGACACATGAAACTGTCGGAGGGGGCAGTACTGAGTGAGCGCCGCACTGTCGGAGGGGCAGTACTGAGGGAGCGCCGCACTGTCGGAGGGGCAGTACTGAGGGAGCGCCGCACTGTCGGAGGGGCAGTACTGAGGGAGCGCCGCACTGTCGGAGGGGCGGTACTGAGGTAGTGCAGCACTGTCGGAGGGGTATTACTGAGGGAGCGCCGCACTGTCGGAGGGGCAGTACTGAGGGAGCGCCGCACTGTCGGAGGGGCGGTACTGAGGTAGTGCAGCACTGTCGGAGGGGTATTACTGAGGGAGCGCCGCACTGTCGGAGGGGCAGTGCTGAGGGAGCGCCGCACTGTCGGAGGGGCAGTACTGAGGGAGCGCCGCACTGTCGGAGGGGCGGTACTGAGGGAGTGTCGCACTGTCGGAGGGGCAGTACTGAGGTAGTGCAGCACTGTCAGAGGGGCGGTACTGAGGGAGTGTCGCACTGTCGGAGGGATATTACTGAGGGAGCGCCGCACTGTCGGAGGGGCAGCACTGAGGTAGTGTCGCACTGTCGGAGGGGTATTACTGAGGGAGCGCCGCACTGTCGGAGGGGCAGCACTGAGGGAGTGCCGCACTGTCGGAGGGGCAGTAATGAGGGAGCGTCACACTGTCGAAGGAGCAGTACTGAGGTAGTGCAGCACTGTCAGAGGGGCAGTACTGAGGTAGTGTCGCACTGTCGGAGGGGTATTACTGAGGGAGCGCCGCACTGTCGGAGGGGCAGTACTGAGGGAGCGCCGCACTGTCGGAGGGGCAGCACTGAGGGAGCGCCACCCTGTCGGAGGGGCAGTACTGAGGGAGAGCCGCACTGTCGGAGGGGTGGTACTGAGGGAGCTTCGCACTGTCAGAGGGGCGGTACTGAGGGAGCGTTGCACTGTCGGAGGGGCAGTACTGAGGGAGCGCCGCTCTGTTGGAGGGGCAGTACTGAGGGAGTGCCGCACTGTCGGGAGGGGCAGTACTGAGGGAGCGCCGCACCGTCGGAGGGGCAGTACTGAGGGAGCACCGCACTGTCGGAGGGGCAGTACTGAGGGAGTGCCGCACTGTCGGAGGGGCAGTACTGAGGGAGAGCCGCACTGTCGGAAGGGTGGTACTGAGGGAGTGTCGCACTGTCGGAGGGGCGGTACTGAGGGAGCGTTGCACTGTCGGAGGGGCAGTACTTAGGGAGTGCCGCACCGTCGGAGGGGCAGTACTGAGGGAGCGCCGCACAGTCGGAGGGGCAGTACTGAGGGAGCGCCGCACTGTCGGAGGGGCAGTGCTGTGGGAGCGCCACATTGTCGGAGGGGCAGTACTGAGGGAGCGTCGCATTGTCGGAGGAGCAGTACTGAGGGAGTGCCGCACTGTCTGAGGGGCAGTAATGAGTGAGCGTCGCACTATCGAAGGAGCAGTACTGAGGTAGCGCAGCACTGTCGGAGGGGCAGTACTGAGGGAGCACCGCACTGTCGGAGGGGCAGTACTGAGGGAGCGCCGCACTGTCGGAGGGGCAGTACTGAGGGAGCGCCGCACTGTCGGAGGGGCAGTACTGAGGGAGCGCCGCACTGTCGGAGGGGCAGTACTGAGGGAGCGCCGCACTGTCGGAAGAGTCAGTACTGAGGGAGCGCCGCACTGTCGGAGGGGCAGTACTGAGGGTGCGCCGCACTGTCGGAGGGGCAGTACTGAGGGAGCGCCGCACTGTCGGAAGAGTCAGTACTGAGGGAGCGCCGCACTGTCGGAGGGGCAGTACTGAGGGTACGCTGCACTGTCGGAGGGGGGCTACTGAGGGAGCGCCACACTGTCCGAGGGGCAGTACTGAGGGAGTGACGCACTGTCGGAGGGGCAGTACTGAGGGAACGCTGCAATGTCGGAGGGGCAGTACTGAGGGAGCGCCGCACTGTCGGAGGGGCAGTACTGAGGGCGCGCCGCACCGTCGGAGTGGCAGTACTGAGGGAGTGCTGTACTGTCGGAGGGGCAGTACTGAGGGAGCGCCGCACTGTCAGAGGGGCAGTACTGATGGAGCACCGCACTGTCGGAGGGGCCGTACTGAGGGAGCGCCGCACTGTCGGAGGGGCAGTACTGAGGGAGCGCCGCACTGTCACAAGAGTCAGTACTGAGGGAGCGCCGCACTGTCGGAGGGGCAGTACTGAGGGTACGCCGCACTGTCGGAGGGGGGCTACTGAGGGAGCGCCGCACTGTCCGAGGGACAGTACTGAGGGATTGCTGCACTGTTGGAGGGTCAGTACTGAGGGAGCGGCGCTCTGTTGGAGGGGCAGTACTGAGGGAGTGCCGCACTGTTGGAGGGGCGGTACTGAGGGAGCGCAACACTGTCGGAAGGGCAGTACTGAGGGAGCACCGCACTTTCGGAGGGTCACTACTGAGGGAGCGCCGCACTGTTGGATGGGCAGTCGTGAGGGAGTGCCGCACTGTCGTTGGGGCAGTCCTGAGAGAACACTGCAATGTCGGAGGGGCAGTACTGAGGGAGCGCCGCACTGTCGGAGGGGCAGTACTGACGGCGCGCCGCACTGTCGGAGTGGCAGTACTGAGGGAGTGCCGTACTGTCGGAGTGGCAGTACTGAGGGAGTGCCGTACTGTCGGAGGGGCAGTACTGAGGGAGCACCGCACTGTCGGAGGGTCAGTACTGAAGGAGCGCCGCTCTGTCTGAGTGGCGGTACTGAGTGAGCACCGCAGTGTCGGAGGGGCGGTCCTGAGGGAGCACCGCACTGTTGGAGGGGAGGCACTGAGGGAGTGCCGCACTGTTGGAAGGGCAGTCGTGAGGGAGTGCCGCACTGTCGTTGGGGCAGTCCTGAGGGAACGCTGCAATGTTGGAGGGGCAGTACTGAGGGAGCGCCGCACTGTCGGAGGGGCAGTACTGAGGGCGCGCCGCACTGTCGGAGTGGCAGTACTGAGGGAGTGCCGTACTGTCGGAGGGGCAGTACTGAGGGAGCGCCGCACTGTCGGAGGGGCAGTACTGATGGGGCACCGCACTGTCGGAGGGGCAGTACTGAGGGAGTGCCGTACTGTCAGAATGGCAGTACTGAGGGAGCACCACACTGTCGGAGGTGCCGTCTTTCGGATGAGACGTTATACCGAGGCTTCATCTACTCTCTCAGGTTGACATAGAAGATCCCACGGCCAGTATTTCGAAGAACTGTAGATTAGAGTAGAGTTCTCCTGGTCGATATTTATCCCTCAGCCGACCTCACTAAAGTGAGATTATCTCATTGCTGTTTGTGGGAGCTTGCTGTGCGCAAATTTTCTGCTGCGTTTCCTGCATTACAACAGTGACTATATTAAAAACAAAGTACTTCCTTGGCTGTGAAGAGCTTTGGGACGTCCTGAGGTGGTGATAAGTTACGTAGAAATGTAAGATCTGTCTTTCTATTAAGGAGATATTGGCCTAGAAATTCAGTTAAGGCCCGCCAGCAGGCTAACGCCCAAAAGTTAGCGCTGCACGCGGAGCCAAGTGCGCCCGTCAGATATTCGGCTTTTGCGCCCCAAGTCGGAACCGGGCGCTATTCCAGGGTGTGCCCCCCCTCCGCTTGGGGCGCTGAAACTGAATTTCTGCGCTGTAGGCCCCGCTGCGCCACCCGCTGCGGAGCGGCAGGCTGCGGTACTGCAGGCCTCCTCCTTCTCTTAAGGGGGAGGTGCCTGCAACAGCGAGATCGCCGCTGGATTGTGCCGGCAAATGAGCCCGGCACCACGGAGAAGTGCCGGGCTCGCGGAAAGCAGCCGGCAATGCCGCGGGGGGGGCGGTGGAGGAGGCCGGGGAAGGAGGTGCGGGCAGGCGGCCGCCGAAAAAGCGGCCGGCCGCACCTCCACCTTAAATCGCCCCAGTAGCGCAGCAGTACGGCCCCGTTTTTCAATCGCTGTTTGCGGCCGCTGCAGAAGAGGCGGCCGCAACTAAATATGGGGTTTGGGCCGGAAGCGGGGCGGAACCGGGGCACTGCGCACACCGATGACGTCATCGGTGTCGGCGCAGCGCTACCGGCTACCGCCGCCATTACCGCAGCGCTGAATATCAGCGCACCCTCTTACACTTGCGCAGAAGCCCTCTTTGGGCAGTAACTGGGCGCAAAGCCCACTGAATTTCTGGCCCATTATATTTTTATATATTGAAATATTTGTATTTTAAACATTAATATTCATGGGTATTATTTCACATATTTGTATTAATGTGATATTGTTTTTAACCTTATATATTTATACTCGTCTGATTTTTTAATATTTTGTCACATAAATGTCTTTGTGATGTGATTTTACATATTTATTTTAAACTTTGTTTATTTTCATATTTTATATTTATAATATCTTTACTCATGAATTGTTTAATTCTCATTCCATTTTATATATTACTATTCATGAGATATTCTTGATATTGATTCTATAATCCCCACTCTATTTTATATATTAATATTAATCAGATATTATTGATATCTTGATTCAATAATCCCCACACTATTTTATATATTATATTAATCAGATATTATTGATATATTGATTCGATAATCCCCACACTATTTTATATATTAATGTTAATCAGATATTATTGATATATTGATTCGATAATCCCCACACTATTTTATATATTAATATTAATCAGATATTATTGATATATTGATTCGATAATCCCCACACTATTTTATATATTCAATTAATGAGACATTCTTTTTTTTGATTGTATCATCCCCTCACTATTTTATATATTAATATTAATGAGATATTAGTGATATATTAATCATCTTGATATATTAATCTATATTCCCCTCACTATTTTATATATTAATATTAATGAGTTATTATTGATTCTGTAATCCTTTCACTATTTTACATATTAATATTAATGAGATATTATCTTTAAACATTTGATATTAATGAAGTATTATTTTATATTAATTAGATATTATTTGATATTATTTTGTATTAATGATTATTTTTTGTTAATTTATATTATTTTTATACAATGTTATACGAATTAGATATTTATTTTTACATTAATGAGACATTATGTTTATATTATTTTAAGTTTATTCTGTATTCTTTAGGTATAATCGTATATTAATGAGGTATTATTTCTGTGTTATTTTATATTAATTTTATGTTATTATATATTATTTGGATGTTATGTTATATTAATGAGGTATTGTTATTAAATTATTTTATGTTATGTTTATATTATTTTAAATTATTTTGTATTATTTTACATTAATTTACATCATTTTCCATTAATTTATATTATCGTACATTAATCTGCAATAATTTACATAATTTTATATTATTTCACGTTGCCTCCATGAACTTACATTATTTTACATGAATTTATATTAATTTACATTATTTACATTTTCTTACATTGCTTTATATTATTTTACATTGCTTTACATTAATTTTCATTATTTTATATTATTTTACAATAATTTACATTCTTTTATGTTAATTTACATTAATTTATATTTTATTTTACATTAATTGATAGTATTTTGTATTAATGAGTTTTTATTTTTATGTTAATTTATGTTATTTTTATACAATGTTATACTAATTAGATATTTATTTTTACATTAATGAGACATTATGTTTATATTATTTAAATTTTATTCTGTATTATTTAGGTATAATTTTATATTAATGAGGTAATATTTCACATTATTTCTATGTTATTTTATATTCATTTTATGTTATTATATATTATTTGGGTATTATGTTATATTAATGAGGTATTGTTATTAAATTATTTTATGTTACGTTTATATTATTTTGTATTACTTTACATTAATTTACATTATTTTGCATTAATGTATATAATTTTACATTAATTTGCATTAATTTACAAAATGTTATGTTATTTCACATTACCATCATTAATTTACATTATTTTACATGGATTTGTATTAATTTACATTGTTTACATTACTTTATATTATTTTACATTGTTTCACATTAATTTACATTATTTTTATATTATTTTGTATTATTTTACAATAATTTACATTCTTTTATGTTAATTTACATTAATTTATATTATTTTACATTATTTTACATTAATTTATATTATTTTATATTATGTTGCATTAATTTACATTATTTTACAGTATTTTACATTAAATACATTATTTTAAGGTGAATTTACATGAATTTATATTATGTTATCACATTTCAATGTGATTTTATAGGAATTTATATTAATTTATCATGTTTCAACATGACTTTATATGAATTTATATTATTTTATGGTGTTTTAATGTGATTTATATTATTTTATGGTGTTTTAATGTGAATTTATATTATTTTATGGTGTTTTAATGGAAATTTATATTATTTTATATTATTTTATTGTGATTTGATATGAATTTATATTATTTTAATGTAAATTTATATGAATTTATAATATTTTAATGTGATCACATGAATTTATATATTTTTTGGTGATTTTATATGAATTTATATTATTTTATTGTGATTTTATATGAATTTATATTATTTTAATGTGAATTTATATTATTTTAATGTGATTTTATTTGAATTTATATTATTTTATATGAATTTATATTATTTTAACGTGAATTTATATTATTTTAATGTGAGTTTATACGAATTTATATTACGTCACTGTGATTTTATATGAATTTATATTATTTTAATGTGAGTTTATATGAATTTATATTATGTTATTGCGATTTTATATGAATTTATATCATTTTAATGTGATTTGATGTGATTTATATTATTTTAATGTGATTTGGTATGAATTTATATTATTTTATTCTGATTTAATATGAATTTACATTATTTTAATGTGAGTTTATATTATTTAATGTGAGTTTATATTAATTTATATTATTTTATTGTGATTTTATATTATTTTAATGTGAGTTTATATGAATTAATATTATTTTAATGTGATTTTATATTAATTTATATTGTTTTAATGTGAGTTTGTATGAATTTATATTATTTTAATGTGAGTTTATATTATTTTAATGTGAATTTATGTTAATTTAATGTGAATATATATGAATTTATTTTATTTTATTCTGGTTTTATATGGATTTATATTATTTTAATATGATTGTATATTAATTTATATTGTTTAATGTGAATTTATATGAATTGATATTATTTTATTGTGATTTAATATGAATTAATATTATTTTAATGTGAGTTTAAATTAATTTATATTATTTTAATGTGAGTTTATATGAATTTATATTATTTTAATGGGATGTTATATGAATTTATATCATTTTAATGTGTTTTTATATTAATTTATATTGTTTTAATGTGATTTCGTATGAATTTATACTATTTTATTGTGATTTTATATTATGTTAATGTGAGTTTATATGAATTAATATTATTTTAATGTGATTTTATATTAATTTATATTGTTTTAATGTGATTTTGTATGCATTTATATTATTTTATTGTGATTTTATATTATGTTAATGTGATTTGATATGAATTTATATTATTTTAATGTGATTTTATATTAATTTATATTGCTTTAATGTGAAATTGTATGAATTTATATTATTTTATTGTGATTTTATACTGTTATTGCGAATTTATATGAATTTATATTATTTTAGTGTGATTTTATATGAATTAATATTATTTTAATGTGAATTTATATGAATTAATATTTTAATGTGAGTTTATATGAATTAATTTTATTTTAATGTGAATTTATATGAATTAATATTATTTTAATGTGATTTTATATGAATTAATATTATTTTAATGTGTTTATATGAATTAATATTATTTTAATGTGAATTTGTATGAATTAATATTATTTTAATGTGATTTTACATTATGTTATTGTGAATTTATATGAATTAATATTATTTTAACGTGATTTTATGTGAATTAAATTATTTTAATGTGAGTTTATATGAATTTATACAATTTTAATGTGAGTTTATATGAATTAATATTATTTTATTGTGATTTTATATTATGTTATTGTGAATTTATATGAATTTATATTATTTTAATGTGAGTTTATATGAATTTATATTATTTTAGTGTGAGTTTATATGAGCTTATATTATTTTAGTGTGATTTTATATGAATTTATATTATTTTAATGTGAGTTTATATGAATTAATATTATTTTAACGTGATTTTATGTGAATTAAATTATTTTTAATGTGATTTTATATGAATGTTGTTTTCCACACCAGGCCTCATGTCCACTTGGGCCTCTGCCTGTCAATCACCGCCTCTAAACCCCGCCCCCTTCTCCGCGCCCTCCCATTGGTCCGCCCTCCCCATCCGCGCCCTCCCATTGGTCCTCCCTCCCTCCCCTTCCACGCCCTCCCATTGGTCGACGTTGCTGCCACTCCTAGATAAAAAAACTCCCGGAAATCACTCGGACCCCCGACCTGTCAATCATCCTGCCGGCTCCCGCCCCCTCCTCCCCGCCAATTGGCCCAGCGCTCAGCGCGCCCGCTCCCCATTGGTCGGCGCGGCTGTCAGTCAGGCTGAAGAGGGGCGGATTGCGTCACTACCGGCTTGCGGAGGGGGCGGGGAAAAGGGAAGGGAAGAAAAAAAAAGCCAAGGCGCCAGTATGAGCGGTAAGTGGGGGGGGCCCGAAAAATAAAAGTCTTTAATTCGACTCCAAACCCACCTCATCTGGTCCTTGGGACGAAATGATGTGGTGAAGTGCCTTTGGTGAGGGGGATTTGACCCTTTCTCGCCGAGATAATCGCTCCTCAAATCCAGAAGAGGGTTATGGTGTGAGGAGAAGCAGGCAGAAGATCTACAAAGTCTTTAATTCGACTCCAAACCCACCTCATCTGGACCCTGGGACGGAATGATGTGGTGAAGTGCCTTTGGTGCGGGGGATTTGACCCTTTCTCGCCGAGATAATCGCTCCTCAAACCCAGAAGAGGGTTATGGTGTGAGGAGAAGCAGGCAGAAGATTTACAAAGTCTTTAATTCGACTCCAAACCCACCTCATCTGGATCCTGGGACGAAATGATGTGGCGAAGACCCTTTGGTGAGGGGGATTTGACCCTTTCTCGCCGAGATTTCAAGCTTCAAACCCAGAAGAGGGTTGGCTGGGCTGGTTGGTGTGGGGAGAAGCAGGCAGAAGATCTGCAAAGTCTTTAAATGTTGCCTCCAAACCCACCTCCTCTGGTCAATGGGAGGGGAATGATGTGGTGGAGTCCCTTTTAATAACAACAGAAAATGCTGGATGAACTCAGCAGCCCAGGGCAACATCCGTGGAGAGAGAAACCGAGTCAACGCTTCAGGTCGAAACCCTTCGTCAAGATCTTTCTTGGGCACGTTTGCCCCCTTTTTTGGCCGAGATCTCACTCCTCAAACCCAGAAGAGGGTTGGTTGGGGTGTGGTTGGTGTGAGGAGAAGCAGCCAGAAGATCTAGAAAGACTCCAATTTTGGATCCGTACCCCCCCCCCCCCATCTGATTTGCTCGTTTGGGCAAAAAAAATGTGGCGAAGCGCCTTTGCGGCAGGGATTTGGACTCTCTGTCGCCGAGATGTTGATGTCTTGGCCAAGAGGAGATGGGACGTGGGTGGTCAAGAAGGAAAAAGTGGCCCAGATTTGTTCCGTTGGCCATTGGCTTTTTTTGGGGGGTGGTGGGTGGGGATTTGTCCACTTGCGATCGTGAAAACCGTCCTTCTACACGTCGGTGGCGCTGTCGGTGGCAGTGTCCTTATTTTGCAAGCTGTCGCATTATTATTATTTCTTTTTCCTCTTTTTATTTCAGATCAGGATCAAGCAGAAGAGATGGCCGAACTAGCGGTGGAAAATGCAAGTGGATACGTGCAACACAACAACGCCAACTCTAACCAGGTAAATCCTTCACGTGTTGCAAGAGGAAAGGGACATTTTTTGTGAAAAATTGGGGTGTTTATCTTCCTGTCTGAGCTCTTCGATAGGAGCAGGAGTAGGCCGTTCGGCCCCTCGAGCCTGCTCCGCCATTTCATGAGATCATGGCTGATCAGCCAAACTCAGTACCCTGTCCCTGTTTTCTCCCCATATCCCTTGATCCCTTTAGCCTTAAGAAACATATCTAACTCCTCCTTGAATATATTTAATTAATTGGCCTCCACTGCCTTCTGTGGTAGAGAATTCCACAGGTTCACCACTCTCTGGGTGAAGAAATTCCTCCTCCTCTCTGTCCTAAATGGCTTACCCCTTATCCTTAGACTGTGACCCCTGGTTCTGGACTCCCCCGCCATCGGGAACATCCTTCCTGCATCTAGTCTGTCTAGTCCTGTTAGAATTTTATAAGTTTCAATGAGATCCCCTCTCATTCTTCTAAACTCTAGCGAATATAGGCCTAATCGACCCAATCTCTCCTCATACGTCATTCCTGCCATCCCAGGTATCAGTCTGGTGAATCTTCGCTGCACTCCCTCCATGGCAAGAACATCCTTCCTCAGATAAGGTGACCAAAACTGCACACAATACTCAAGGTGTGGTCTCACCAAGTCCCTTCAAGTGCACTGCCCGCTTTCTCTGCTCTGAACCCCTCCTTCCTTGTGTGTACCTTTTTTATTAATCTGAACGGCAATAGATTGGGAGAAGGGGAAGTGCAACGAGACCTGGGTGTCCTTGTGCACCAGTCGCTGAAGGTAAGCATGCAGGTGCAGCAGGCGGTTAAGAAAGCAAATGGTATGTTGGCCTTCGTAGCGAGAGGATTCGAGTACAGGAACAAGGATGCCTTGCTGCAGTTGTACAGGGCCTTGGTGAGACCACACCTTGAGTATTGTGTGCAGTTTTGGTCGCCTTATCTGAGGAAGGATGTTCTTGCCATGGAGGGAGTGCAGCGAAGATTCACCAGACTGATACCTGGGATGGCAGGAATGACGTATGAGGAGAGATTGGGTCGATTGGGCTAATACTCGCTGGAGTTTAGAAGAATGAGAGGGGATCTCACTGACACTTATAAAATTCTAACAGGACGAGACAGACTAGATGCAGGAAGGATGTTCCCGATGGCCGGGGAGTCCAGAACCAGGGGTCACAGTCTAAGGATAAGGAGTAAGCCATTTAGGACAGAGATGAGGAATTTCTTCACCCAGAGATTCGTGAACCTGTGGCATTCTCTACCACAGAAGGCAGTTGAGGCCAATTCATTCATTAAATATATTCAAGAAGGAGTTGGATATATTTCTTAAGGCTAAAGGGATCAAGGGATATGGGGAGAAAGCAGGGACCGGGTACTGAATTTGGATGATCAGCCATGATCTCATTAAATGGCGGAACAGGCTCGAGGGGCCGAATGGCCTACTCCTGCTACTATCTTCGATGTTTCTCTTTTTCTATTTTTTCTTCTTCTCCCACAGGAGTCCCAGCCGTCCCCCTTGGCCTTGTTGGCGGCCACTTGTAGCAGGATCGAGTCCCCCTCGGAGAACGTGGCCGCCCAGGCCCTGAACCAGCAGCAGACGCCGGAGCTGGACCTCAGCACAGCCCAGATCACCCAGACCGCCAACGGCTGGCAGATGATCATCCCCACCATGCCGGCGGGCCACCCCGCGGGGGGCTCGCCCGCCTCAGCCAAGGAGCAGGACGAGGGGCCGGACGGGGACGGAGGAGGGGAGCCGGAGCTGAAGGGCCGGTCCATCGGCGGGAATGGGCAGTACATCGTGTCCTCAGCCAGCCAGCAGGTCTTCGCCGGGCTGCCCAACATCCAGTACCAGGTGATCCCGCAGTTCCAGACGGTCGACGGGCAGCAGTTGCAGTTCACCACCGGCTCCCCCGGCTCTTCGTCCCAGCTCAGCGTGCATCCCGACGCCTCCGGCCACATCCAGCTCATCCCCGCGGGCTCCAACCCGCAGCTCATCGCCGGCAGCCGGAACTCCTCCGGCAACATCCTGGCCGGCGTGCCCGGCCTGCTGGGGCAGACGGTGCAGATCCGGCACGGCGGCCTCTCGCTCCCAATCCAGGGCCTCGCCAACAGCGCCTTGCCGGCCCAGGCCCAGTTCCTGGCCAACCTACCGATGAACCTCAATGGCAACGTCACGCTGGTGCCGGTCAACAGCGCCGCGGCCGCCGCCCTGTCCTCCGGCTCCGACCAGGACGGGGGCGAGTCGCCGGTCAGCTCCGCCGCCATCAGCTCGGGCGCCAGCCTGGCCAGCTCCAACACCGTGGTCCAGTCGATGGCCGGATCCGGCCAGTTTGCCGGCAACACTTATGTCACCTCCGCTGGGCCGGCCGAGGGCACGGTCAACCTGTCGAGCGGGGGCGCGCCCGCCCGGGCCCACGCCAGCGGCCCCCAGCGGGTCATGGTGCACAACTCGGACTCCACCCAGCTGACCGGCGTGGTGCTGCAGCAGATCCAACCCAAGGAGCCGGACCAGGGCCAACCGCCGACACCGCAACCGCAGCAGATCCTCCTGCAGCCGCAGATCTTCCAAGGCGTCACCCAGCAGACCCTCCAGTCCCTCCAGGCCTCCTCAGGCCAGACCTTCGCCGCCCAGACCATCCCGCAGGAAGCCCTGCAGAGCTTCCAGCTCCAGACCATGCCGAACTCGGGCCCCATCATCATCCGGGCGCCCACCATGTCGCTCTCCGGCCAGATGAGCTGGCAGACCATCCAGCTCCAGAACGTGCAGGGCTCCCAGCTTCAGGGCCAAGGGGGCCAGACCATCACCCTGGCCTCACTGCAAGGGATGCCCCTGGCCCAGACCTCGGGGAGCGGCTCCACCGCAGCCACCCTGGCCCCGGGCTCCGTCTCGTCTGGCACGCTCACCGTCAGCGCGGCCCAGCTCTCTTCCATGCCGGGCCTGCAGACCATCAACCTCAACGCTCTGGGGGCCACGGGCATCCAGGTGCACCAGATCCAGGGAGTGCCCGTCGCCATCGCCAGCGCCGCAGGTAATTTTACCGGCTCGACCCGCGCGCTATGCGCTGTCGACGCTCGCTCAATCAAAACCACGCTTGCAATAAGCACCAACTCGCATTTCTCCGGCCCCCTGTCACCACCTCAGGATGTCCCAAAGCGATTGACAGACAATGAAGTACTTTTTTTTGAAGTGTGGTCACTGTTGTAATGTACGAAACTCGGCAGACAATTTGCGCACAGCAAGCTCCCACAAACAGCGATGTGATAAATGACCGGATCATCTGTTTTAGTGATGTTGATTGAGGGATAAATATTGGCCCCAGGACACCCGGGAGTACTCCCCCTGCTCTTCTTCGAAATAGTGGCCGTGAGGTCTTTTACGTCCCTGCGCCATTGTGGCGCTCCCTCAGCACCGCCCCTCCGACGGTGCGGTGCTCCCTCAGTACTGCCCCTCCGACGGTGCGGCGCTCCCTCAGTACTGCCCCTCCGACGGTGCGGCGCTCCCTCAGCACCGCCCCTCCGACGGTGCGGCGCTCCCTCAGTACTGCCCCTCCGACGGTGCGGCGCTCCCTCAGTGTTGCCCCTCTGACAGTGCGGCGCTCCCTCAGTACTGCCCCTCCGACAGTGCGGCGCTCCCTCAGTGTTGCCCCTCCGACAGTGCGGCGCTCCCTCAGTGTTGCCCCTCTGACAGTGCGGCGCTCCCTCAGCACCGCCCCTCCGACGGTGCGGCGCTCCCTCAGTACTGCCCCTCTGACCGTGCGGCGCTCCCTCAGTACTGCCCCTCCGACAGTGCGGCGCTCCCTCAGTACTGCCCCTCCGACAGTGCGGCGCTCCCTCAGTACTGTCCACTAAGCCACGGCTGACACGTTTGGTATCTTAGGGATAGGAGCTGTCCGAGCTGGGGGGGGAGAACGGGGATCGAAGTAACCAATCAACAGGCAGTAAAACAATACTAAAATCTCTCAAAATGTACCACAGTGTCAGCCGTGGACAGTACTGAGGGAGCACCGCACTGTCGGAGGGGCAGTACCGAGGGAGCGCCGCACTGTCGGAGGGGCGGTACTGAGGGAGCGCCGCACTGTCGGAGGGGCGGTACTGAGGGAGCGCCGCACTGTCGGAGGGGCGGTACTGAGGGAGCGCCGCACTGTCGGAGGGGCGGTACTGAGGGAGCGCCGCACTGTCGGAGGGTCGGTACTGAGGGAGCGCCGCACTGTCGGAGGGGCGGTACTGAGGGAGCGCCGCACTGTCGGAGGGGCGGTACTGAGGGAGCACCGCACAGTCGGAGGGGCAGTACTGAGGGAGCGCCGCACTGTCGGAGGTGCCGTCTTTCAGATGAGACGTTAAAACGAGGCCCCGTCTGCCCTATCGGGTGGACATAAAAGATCCCACGGCCACTATTTTGAAGAAGAGCAGGGGGGGAGTTCTCCCCGGTATCCTGGGGCCAATATTTATCCCTCAACCAACATCACTAAAAACAGATGATCTGGTCATTTATCACATTGCTGTTTGTGGGAGCTTGCTGTGCGCAAATTGTCTGCCGTGTTTCTTATATTACAACAGTGAGCACACTTCAAAAAAAGTACTTGATTGGCTGTGAAGCGCTTTGGGACGTCCTGAGGTGGGGAAAGGCGCTGGAGAAATGGGAGTTCTTTGTTAGTTATTGAATGTTGAGACAATTGGGATTTCTCTGTGATGGACACTGCGGTCAAATAAGCGGCTGTCTCTTGCTGCGCTGGCTCGCGTTGCTGGGGGGTGTGCTGGATGTGAGGTACCTCCAGGGACATACTTCCTCCGACTCCCCCCGCCCTCTACCCTCTCCCTATGAGCCATTCAGCCCCTCGAGCCTGTTACATTAGGAACAGGAGGAGGCCAGTCAGCCCCCCTCGAGCCTGTTACATTAGGAACAGGAGGAGGCCATTCAGCCCCCCTCGAGCCTGTTACATTAGGAACAGGAGGAGGCCAGTCAGCCCCCTCGAGCCTGTTACATTAGGAACAGGAGGAGGCCATTCAGCCCCTCGAGCCTGTTACATTAGGAACAGGAGGAGGCCATTCAGCCCCCTCGAGCCTGTTACATTAGGAACAGGAGGAAGCCATTCAGCCCCTCGAGCCTGTTACATTAGGAACAGGAGGAGGCCATTCAGCCCCTCGAGCCTGTTACATTAGGAACAGGAGGAGGCCATTCAGCCCCCCTCGAGCCTGTTACATTAGGAACAGGAGGAAGCCATTCAGCCCCCCCTCGAGCCTGTTCCATTAGGAACAGGAGGAGGCCATTCAGCCCCTCGAGCCTGTTCTGCCATTCTATGAGATCGGGACTGATCTGCGACATAACTCCATATACCCGCCTTTGCCCTGTGTCCCTTAATACCTTTGGTTAATAAAAATGTATCAATCCCAGATTTAAAATTAACAATTGGCCCCTTAGCATCAATTGCCGTTGGCGGGAGAGAGTTCCAAACTTCTACCACCCTTTGTGTGTAAAAGTGTTTCCTAACTTCACTCCTGAAGACTTGAGTTCATCTAAAACTCTGCTACCCCTGTGTGTTCACCCATCACCCCCGCTGTGCTGGCTGACCTACATTGGCACCCGGTCCGGCAACGCCTCGATTTTAAAAATTCTCATCCTTGTTTTCAAAACCCTCTGTGGCCTCCTCGCCCCCTCCCTATCTCTGTAACCTCCTCCAGCCCCTACAACCCTCCCTATCTCTGTAACCTCCTCCAGCCCCTACAACCCTCCCTATCTCTGTAACCTCTTCCAGCCCCTACAACCCTCCCTATCTCTGTAACCTCCTCCAGCCCCCTACAACCCTCCCTATCTCTGTAACCTCCTCCAGCCCCTACAACCCTCCCTATCTCTCTAACCTCCTACAACCCTCCGAGATCTCTGCACTCCTCCAATTCTGCCCTCTTGCGCACCCCCCCATCCGATTTCCATCGCTCCACCATTGGCAGCCGTGCCTTCAGCCGCCTGGGCCCCAAGCTCTGGAATTCCCTCCCTAAACCTCTCTGTCTCCCTCTCTGTCTCTCCCTCTCTGTCTCTCCCTCTCTGTCTCTCCCTCTCTGTCTCTCCCTCTCTGTCTCTCTCTCTCTGTCTCTCTCTCTCTCTCTGTCTCTCTCTCTCACTCTCACTCTCTGTCTCCCTCTCTCTCTGTCTCTCTCTCTCTCTCTCTCTCTCTCTCTCTTTAAGACGCTCCTTAAAAATCTCCCTCTTCGACCAAGCTTTTGTTCGCATGTCCCTCATATCTACTCATGTGGCTCGGGGTCGGATTTATCTCTGATTTACGCTCCTTTGCAGGGTCATGGGACGTTTTAAAGGCACTTGTATACAGGCACAAGTTGTCGAAGGAGCACTGTCAGCTCCAGGGAGCTGATTCGGAGGAATAAAGAGCAGCGTTGGCCTGCGATTGTTTAGAGCACAGCCAGACTGCGGTTGTGTGAATTTCCCACTTTCTTGCCCAACGCTGACTCCACCCTCCTATTAATTCCCAGCCAAGCAGTGGTGGGGGGGAGGGGTGTGCTGTGGGCTTGGCAAGGCGAGGGGCGGAAGGGGGGAGGGGTGTGTGTGCAGTGGGTTTGGCAAGCGTAGGGGGGGGTGGGTGGTGCCAGAGGAGGAAGAGGTGGTGGGCGGTGGGGAGGGGAGGGCCGAGTGTTTTGTCGGCAATGGAGGGGGGTGGTGGAGGGGGGAGGGCCAGAGCTCGGTCGAGGGGTGGAGGTGCCCGCCTTGTGGGCAGGCACGTTGGGAAGGGTGGGGGAGAGGGGATTGGGGGAGGTGGTGGGAGTGGGTGGGGAGAAGGGAGTGTCCTTTTGTGTGAGCTTGGGGGGGGGGAGTGCTTTGAAAGGAGGAGCAAGTAATTCCTCAAAAGCCGAGCCTTTATCGGGCGAAACCGGGGTGGGGGCGGGGGTAGCTCGAAGCAGGTAAGGGAACTAGGAGAGCGTATCCGTCATTCAGGCTGGTTCGAAAGTCCAGGAAATAAATTGAAGGCCGCTGCAGGTATAACTGGGCGGTCCCGTGTACGTGTGTGTGTGTGTTTAATTGTCTGAGCAGAATCCGATCTCTGTGATCTCCCTGCTAGATTTCACACACACACAGCTCGGGCTGTGTTGTAATTTGAGATGCAGTTATGCGGGGGCCTCGCGCTTTGTTACCAGGCACCGACCGACATCTGCACATGACTGAAAGCCAGCATCTGCCCCCAAGGGGTGAGCGACACAGCTGCAAAACCAGCTCTACTGCCCTGACCGTTTTTTTTTCCCTCTTGAACCATCTGCGTGTGCGAGAGAGGTGGGGGGAGGGGGGGGAGGAAAAGATTTGCATTTCTACCAACACCGGACGGCCCGAAGCGCTTTCACGGCCCGTGAAGTGCGGTCGCTGTTGCAACGTAGGAACAGCAGAGGCCAATTTGCGCACAGCAAGCTCCCACAGACAGCAACGTGATAATGAACAGACCAACTATTTTTAGTGATGTTGGTTGAGGGATAAACATTGGCCCCAGGACACCGGGGAGAACTTCCCCCCTGCTCTTCTTCGAAATAGTGGCGGTGGGATCTTTTACGTCCACTCGACAGTGCGGCGCTCCCTCGGTACTGCCCCTCCGACAGTGCGGCGCTCCCTCAGTACTGCCCCTCCGACAGTGCGGCGCTTCCTCAGTACCGCCCCTCCGACAGTGCGGCGCTCCCTCAGTACTGCCCCTCCGACAGTGCGGCTCTCCCTCAGTACCGCCCCTCTGACAGTGCGGCGCTCCCTCAGTACTGCCCCTCCGACAGTGCGGCGCTCCCTCAGCGCCGCCCCTCCGACAGTGCGGCGCTCCCTCAGTACTGCCCCTCCGACAGTGCGGCGCTCCCTCAGTACTGCCCCTCCGACAGTGCGGCGCTCCCTCAGTACTGCCCCTCCGACAGTGCGGCGCCCCCTCAGTACTGCCCCTCCG
Source organism: Somniosus microcephalus (assembly GCF_052327205.1). Lineage (NCBI taxonomy): Eukaryota > Metazoa > Chordata > Chondrichthyes > Squaliformes > Somniosidae > Somniosus > Somniosus microcephalus. The sequence goes on along the minus strand of NC_141019.1, from coordinate 37,118,091 downwards.
ACAGTGCGGCGCTCCCTCAGTACCGCCCCTCCGACAGTGCGGCGCTCCCTCAGTACCGCCCCTCCGACAGTGCAGCGCTCCCTCAGTACTGCCCCTCCGACAGTGCGGCGCTCCGACAGTGCGGCGCTCCCTCAGCGCCGCCCCTCCAACAGTGCGGCGCTCCGACAGTGCGGCGCTCCCTCAGTACCGCCCCTCCGACAGTGCGGCGCTCCCTCAGTACCGCCCCCTCCGACAGTGCGGCGCTCCCTCAGTACCGCCCCTCCGACAGTGCGGCGCTCCCTCAGTACCGCCCCTCCGACAGTGCGGCGCTCCCTCAGTACCGCCCCTCCGACAGTGCGGCGCTCCCTCAGCGCTGCCCCTCCGACAGTGCGGCGCTCCCTCAGCGCCGCCCCTCCGACAGTGCGGCGCTCCCTCAGTACTGCAGAGAGTGTCGGCCTAGGTTTTTCTGCTCAAGACTCTGGAGTGGGACGTGAACCCATAACCGAGGCGTGAGCGAGTGGTATCTACTGAGGCACTGCTGACACTAGATGGAGAGGAAAGTTGGACTGCTTCCTGAAGTTTTTCTGCTCCCGATATCCTTTATTTTTGAACATGCAACTCCTTTTTAATTAACCCCTATTTCCCCTGGCTGCCGGAACCCCCCCCCCCCCCCCCCCCCCATAATTTCAAAATGATCATCCTTGCGTTTCAATCTCTCCAAGGCCTCCTCGCCTCTCCCTATCTCTGTAACCTCCTCCAGCCCCCTACAACCCTCCCAATCTCTGTAACCTCCTCCAGCCCCTACAACCCTCCCTATCTCTGTAACCACCTCCAGCCCCCTACAACCCTCCCTATCTCTGTAACCACCTCCAGCCCCCTACAACCCTCCCTATCTCTGTAACCGCCTCCAGCCCCCTACAACCCTCCCTATCTCTGTAACCTCCTCCAGCCCCCTACAACCCTCCCTATCTCTGTAACCTCCTCCAGCCCCCTACAACCCTCCCAATCTCTGTAACCTCCTCCAGCCCCCTACAACCCTCCCTATCTCTGTAACCTCCTCCAGCCCCCTACAACCCTCCCTATCTCTGTAACCACCTCCAGCCCCCTACAACCCTCCCTATCTCTGTAACCTCCTCCAGCCCCTACAACCCTCCCTATCTCTGTAACCTCCTCCAGCCCCCTACAACCTCCCTATCTCTGTAACCTCCTCCAGCCCCTACAACCCTCCCTATCTCTGTAACGTCCTCCAGTCCCTACAACCCTCCCTATCTCTAACCTCCTCCAGCCTCCTACAACCCTATCTATCTCTGTAACCTCCCCTACAGCCCTCCCTACAGAGATAGTCAGAGATATTTACAGGGGGTCCCCGGGAGTGTGTCAGTATTTACATGCGGGTCCCCGGGAGTGTGTCAGTATTTACACGGGCTCCCTGGGAGTGTGTCAGTCGTTACAGGGGGTCCTGGGGAGTGTGTCAGTATTTTACAAGGGAAGGGTCCCTGGAGTGTGTCAGTATTTACAGGGGGTCCCCGGGAGTGTGTCAGTATTTACAGGGGGTCCCCGGGAGTGTTTCAGTATTTACAGGGGGTCTTCGGGAGTGTGTCAGTATTTACAGGGGGTCCCCGGGAGTGTGTCAGTATTTACAGGGGGTCCCCGGGAGTGTGTCAGTATTTACAGGGGGTCCCCGGGAGTGTGTCAGTATTTACAGGTGGTCCCCGGGAGTGTGTCAGTATTTACAGGGGGTCCCTGGGAGTGTGTCAGTATTTACAGGGGGTCCCCGGGAGTGTGTCAGTATTTACAGGGGGTCCCCGGGAGTGTGTCAGTATTTACAGGGGGTCCCCGGGAGTGTGTCAGTATTTACAGGGGGTCCCCGGGAGTGTGTCAGTATTTACAGGGGGTCCCCGGGAGTGTGTCAGTATTTACAGGGGGTTCCCCAGGAGTGTGTCAGTATTTACAGGGGGTCTCCGGGAGTGTGTCAGTATTTACAGGGGGTCCCTGGGAGTGTGTCAGTATTTACAGGGGGTCCCCGGGAGTGTGTCAGTATTTACAGGGGGTCCCCGGGAGTGTGTCAGTATTGACAGGGGGTCCCCGGGAGTGTGTCAGTATTGACAGGGGGTCCCCGGGAGTGTGTCAGTATTGACAGGGGGGGGGGGACCCAGGAATATGTCAGTATTTACAGGGGGGGTTCCGGGAGTGCGTCAGTATTTACAGGGGGTCCCCGGGAGTGTGTCAGTATTTACAGGGGGTCCCCGGTGGTGTGTCAGTATTTATAGGGGGGTCCCCGGGGAGTGTGTCAGTATTTACAGGGGGTCCCCGGGGAGTGTGTCAGTATTTACAGGGGGTCCCGGGGAGTGTGTCAGTATTTACAGGGGGTCCCGGGGAGTGTGTCAGTATTTACAGGGGGTCCCAGGAGTGTGTCAGTATTTACAGGGGGTCCCAGGAGTGTGTCAGTATTTACAGGGGGTCCCCGGGAGTGTGTCAGTATCTACAGGGGGTCCCCGGGAGTGCGTCAGTATTTACAGGGGGTCCCCGGGAGTGCGTCAGTATTTACAGGGGGTCCCCGGGTGTGTGTCAGTATTTACAGGGGGTCCCCAGAAGTGTGTCAGTATTTACAGGGGGGGGTCCCGGGAATATGTCAGTATTGACAGGGGGGACCCGGGAATATGTCAGTATTTACAGGGGGTCCCCGGGAGTGTGTCAGTATTTACAGGGGGTCCCCAGAAGTGTGTCAGTATTTACAGGGGGGGGTCCCGGGAATATGTCAGTATTGACAGGGGGGACCCGGGAATATGTCAGTATTTACAGGGGGGGTTCCGGGAGTGCGTCAGTATTTACAGGGGGTCCCCGGGAGTGTGTCAGTATTTATTTACAGGGGACCCCGGGAGTGCGTCGGTATTTACAGGGGGTACCCGGGAGTGTGTCAGTATTTATTTACAGGGGACCCCGGGAGTGCGTCAGTATTTACAGAAGGTCCCCGGGAGTGTCAGTATTTACAGGGGGATCCCCGGGAGTGTGTCAGTATTTACAGGGGGTCCCCAGAGTGTGTTGGGATTTACAGTGTCCACTCGTTCCTGATTTATTTTGCCAACTCATCTATTCTGTAAAATTAGCACCTCCGCATGTGTGTGTCCGCGGTCTGAGTTACTGAGAGATGACAGCCATTCGGCGGATTAACCAGGCTATAATTTCGTGTGATGGTGGGTCATGACGCGTAGCATACGAAAGTACAGCTATTTAAACCGGGAGTGGCTCAGCTTTTGGGATTGTGGACTATATATTTACTCCATAATCCCATACAGCTCAAGTCACAGAAGTGTTGGTCATCTGATTTGAAGATTCATCCACAAACGAGGCAACAACAGCCCTTTCGGAACCTGTTGGCCGTGCACTGAATTCAAATGGGATCTTTATAGAGAAAGGCAGATGCACACGAGTGGTATTGAGTGTAAATTCAGAGCCCCATAACCCAGGTCGACGCTCCCCCGGTGCCAGTGCTGAGGGAGCGCCGCTCTGTCGGAGGGGCAGTACTGAGAGAGCGCTGCATTGTCAGAGGGGCAGTACTGAGGGAGTGCCGCACTGTCGGAGGGGCGGTACTGAGGGAGTGCCGCACTGTCGGAGGGGCGGTACTGAGGGAGCGCTGCACTGTCGGAGGGACAGTACTGAGGGAGCGCCGCACTGTCGGAGGGGCGGTACTGAGGGAGTGCCGCACTGTCGGAGGTGGCAGTACTGAGGGAGCGCCGCACTGTCGGAGGGACAGTACTGAGGGAGCGCCGCACTGTCGGAGGGGCGGTACTGAGGGAGTGCCGCACTGTCGGAGGGGCAGTACTGAGGGAGCGCCGCACTGTCGGAGGGGCGGTACTGAGGGAGCGCCGTACTGTCGGAGGGACAGTACTGAGGGAGCGCCGCACTGTCGGAGGGTCAGTACTGAGGGAGCGCCGCACTGTCGGAGGGGCGGTACTGAGGGAGCGCCGCACTGTCGGAGGGGCAGTACTGAGGGAGCGCCGCACTGTCGGAGGGGCGGTACTGAGGGAGCGCCGCACTGTCGGAGGGGCAGTACTGAGGGAGCGCCGCACTGTCGGAGGGGCGGTACTGAGGGAGCGCTGCACTGTCGGAGGTGCCGTCTTTCGTATGAGACGTTATACTGAGGCCCCTTTCCGCTCTCAGGTGGACGTATAAGATCCCAGGGCCACTATTTTGAAGAAGAGCAGGGGGGGAGTTCTCCTCGGTGTCCTGGGGCCAATATTTATCCCTCAACCAACATCACTAAAAACAGATGATCTGCTCATTGTTGCATTGCTGTTTGTGGGAGCTTGCTGTGTGAAAATTATCTGCCGCGTTTCCTACATTACAACAGTGAGCACACTTCAAAGTACTTCATTGGCTGTGAAGTTCATTCGCTTTGGGACGTCCTGAGGTGGTGAAAGAGGCTGGAGAAACGCGAGTTCGTGCTTCGCTTTGTTGCTGATAAGTGCGTCCATGGCGGGCGGTGTTAGCTCATTTGCTGCTGAAGCCATCATTGTTACCTCTAGACTAGACTATTTCAATGCTCTCCTGACCACCCTCCCATCCGAAACTCCCCCTGCCCCATATCCTAACTCGCACCGAGTCCCGTTCACCCCCCTGTCGCTCGCTGACCGACATTTTCTCCCGATCCGGCAACGGCAAGATCTTGCAATTCTCATCCGCGTGTTCAAATCCCTCCGTGGCCTCCTCGCCCCCTCCCTATCTCTACTCTCCTCCAGTCCTTACAACCCTCCCTATCTCTGTAACCTCCTCCGGTCCCCACAACCCTCCCTATCTCTGTAACCTCCTCCAGCCCCCTACACCCCTCCCTATCTCTGTAACCTCCTCCGGTCCCCACAACCCTCCCTATCTCTGTAACCTCCTCCAGCCCTACAACCCTCTCTGTCTCTGTAAACTCCTCCAGCCCCCTACAACCCTCCCTATCTGTGTAACCTCCTCCAGCCCCTACAACCCTCCCTATCTCTGTAACCTCCTCCAGTCCTTACAACCCTCCCTATATCTGTAACCTCCTCCAGTCCCCTACAACCCTCCCTATCTCTGTAACCTCCTCCAGTCCCTACAACCCTCCCTATCTCTGTAACCTCCTCCAGCCCCCTACGACCCTCCTTATCTCTGTAACCTCCTCCAGCCCCCTACGACCCTCTTTATCTCTGTAACCTCCTCCAGCCCCCTACGACCCTCCTTATCTCTGTAACCTCCTCCAGCCCCCTACAACCCTCCCTATCTCTGTAACCTCCTCCAGCCCCCTACAACCCTCCCTATCTCTGTAACCTCCTCCAGCCCCTACAACCCTCCCTATCTCTCTAACCTCCTCCAGCCCCCTACAACCCTCCCTATCTCTGTAACCTCCTCCAGCCCCTACAACCCTCCCTATCTCTGTAACCTCCTCCAGCCCCTACAACCCTCCCAGATCTCTGCGCTCCTCCAATTCTGGCCTCTTGTGCATCCCCCCGATTTCCATCGCTCCACCATTGGCGGCCGTGCCTTCAGCTGCCTGGGCTCTGAGCTCTGGAATTCCCCCCCTAAACCTCTCCGCCTCCCTCTCCTTCTTTAAGACGCTCCTTAAAACCTCCCTCCTTCACCTGTCCCAGTATTTCCTTTTGTGGCTCGGTGTCAAATTTTGTCAGATTTACGCTCCTGTGATGCGTCCTGGGACATTAAAAACACACACACACACACACACAGACTCGTGCACACACACCGCGCGCGTGCGCACACTCAGACTTGTGCGCACAGAGCCTCACGCACAAACACAGACTCGTGTACACACAGACTCGCACACCCTCACACACACCCTCTCGCACTCAGAGACAGATACACACATACACTCGATCAGTCTCTCACAGTCACACACACACACGCACTGTCACACACACACACGCACTGTCACACACACACACGCACTGTCACACACACACGCACTGTCACACACACACGCACTGTCACACACACACGCACTGTCACACACACACGCACTGTCACACACGCACTGTCACACACACACGCACTGTCACACGCACACACGCACTGTCACACACACACGCACTGTCACGCACACACGCACTCACACACACACACGCACTGTCACACGCACACACGCACTGTCACACACACACGCACTGTCACACACACACGCACTGTCACGCACACACGCACTGTCACACACACACACTCACTGTCACACGCACACACGCACTGTCACACACACACGCACTGTCACACGCACTGTCACACACACACACTCACTGTCACACGCACACGCACTGTCACACGCACACGCACTGTCACACGCACACGCACTGTCACACGCACACACGCACTGTCACACACACGCACTGTCACACGCACACACGCACTGTCACACACACACGCACTGTCACACGCACTCACGCACTGTCACACACACACACGCACTGTCACGCACACACGCACTGTCACACACACGCACTGTCACACGCACACACGCACTGTCACACACACACGCACTGTCACACACACACGCACTGTCACACACACACACGCACTGTCACACGCACACACGCACTGTCACACGCACACACGCACTGTCACACCACACACGCACTGTCACACGCACACACGCACTGTCACACGCACACACGCACTGTCACACGCACACACGCACTGTCACACGCACACACGCACTGTCACACGCACACACGCACTGTCACACGCACACACGCACTGTCACACACACACGCACTGTCACACACACGCACTGTCACACACACACACTCACTGTCACACGCACACACGCACTGTCACACGCACACGCACTGTCACACGCACACGCACTGTCACACGCACACACGCACTGTCACACACACGCACTGTCACACACGCACTCACGCACTGTCACACTGTCACACTGTCACACGCTCACACGCACACACGCACTGTCACACGCACACACGCACTGTCACACGCACTCACACACACACGCACTGTCACACGCACACACGCACTGTCACACGCACACACG
>NC_141019.1:37056572-37110591 GCF_052327205.1 Somniosus microcephalus | reverse complement strand
GCTCTCTTCCCCCCCCCCCAGCCGCGCTGCGCTCTCTTTTCCCCCCCCCAGCCGCACGCGCTCTCTTCCAACAACAACAATCCCTCGAAAAAGCCTCGGCACCGCCAGGCACTTCAGCTAGTTAAATATTTTCAAGATGGAGTTGGATATATTTCTTAAGGCTAAAGGGATCAAGGGATATGGGGAGAAAGCAGGGACAGGGTACTGAATTTGGATGATCAGCCATGATCTCATTGAATGGCAGAGCAGGCTCGAGGGGCCGAATGGCCGACTCCTGCTCCTATCTTCTACGTTTCTAAAGCTGGTTGTGTGGGCTGCAAACTTCACCCATGACTTTACTTGCACAGAAATTTGCATAACGCATCAAGCAGAGCGTTAATTTTATAAGGGAACGGAAGGGTTGCCAAGGAGAGAATCGTGTTGGGGGTGGCGAACGGAAGGCGCAACAAACAGCAGATCTTCAACGGCCAGCAGCTGAAGCGTACAGAGCTTGCAATTCGAATCCTCCGCCTCCGAATCGAATCGGCCCATGCAGTACTGGGCTGGGGAGGGAGTCAACCCACCAGGGTTGCTGATCTCTCTATCCTCGGCCTCCGACACTGTTCCAGTGAAGCTCCTCATCGTAATCTTCCTCACTGCCGTTGCATACATGGTCCATCTGTGCTTGGGTTGACGTGCGCTCCTTCCGCTGCCTGCGCTTGGCTTCCACTTGCTCCCGGCGAAGAGACTCAAGGTGTTCGGCGCCTTCCCGGATGCTTCTCCTCCACTTTGTTCCCTGGTCTTGGGCCAGGGATTCCCAGGTGTCGGTGGGGGATGTTGCACTTGTTCAAGGGTGTCCTTGAAGCGTTTCCTCTGCCCACCTGGGGCTCTCTTGCCGTGCCGGAGCTCCAAGTAGTGCGTTTGTTTTGGGAGTCTCGTATCGGGCATGCGGACAATGTGACCCATCCATCGGAGCTGATCGAGCGTGGTCAAAGCTTCGATGCTGGGGATGTTGGCCTGAGCGAGAACACCGACGGTGCGCCTATCCTGCCAATGGATTTGCAGGATCTTGCGGAGGCAGCGTTGGTGGTACCTCTCCAGTGCTTCGAGGTGCCTGCTGTACATGGTCCATGTCTCTGAGGCATACAGCAAGGCGGGTATCACTGCTGCTCTGTCGACCATGAGCTTGGTGCCGGGTTTGAGGTCCTGGTCTTCAAACACACTCTTCCTCAGGCGACCTGTTAGCGATATAAGATAATCAGAAACAGATCCAACAGTAAATTCAGGAGGAATCTCACAGCCCAGAGAGCGGTAAGAATGTGGAACTTGATGCCTCGTGTTTAAATGCTGAGAGAATGGGAAATGTTGGTCTTCAGAGGGACCTGGGTGTCCTTGTACACGAATCACTGAAAGTTAACCTGCAGGTACAGCAAGCAGTTAGGAAGGCAAATGGCATGTTGGCCTTTATTGCAAGAGGATTTGAGTAAAGACGTCTTACTGCAATTATATAGGGCCCTGGTGAGACCCCACCTGGAGTATTGTGTACAGTTTTGGCCTCCTTACCCAAGGGAGGATATACTTGCCATTGAGGGAGTGCAACGAAGGTTCACCAGACTGGTTCCTGGGATCGGGTGGGGGGGGATTGTCATCGAGTCATAATGGTACAGAAGGAGGCCATTCGGCCCGGCTCTCTGGAGCAATCCAGTGAGTCCCATTCCCCCACTCTCTCCCCGTAGCCCTGCAAGTTTATTTCCCTCAAGTGCCTTATCTAGTCTCCCCTTGAAAACATTGAGTGTCTCCGCTTCCACCACTTCCGTCGACAGCGAGTTCCAGGTCCTCACCACTCGCTGCGTAATAAAGTTTTCCTCACATCCCCCCTGTATCTCTTGCCTAAAACCTTAAATCTGTGTCCCCTAGTGCTTGCACCATCAACTAGTGGGAACAGCCTTTCCCCATCTAGCCTATCCAAACCCGTCATGATCTTGTACACCTCAAATCACCCCTCGACCTCCTTTGCTCTAATGAAAACAAATCCAGCTTCTCCAACCTGTCCTTGTAGCTAAGATCCCCCTATCCCCGGAACCATTCTGGTAAATCTTCCCTGCACCCTCTCAATAAGGATTGTCCTCTCAATAAGGATTGTCCTATGGGGAGAGATTGAGTAGCCTGGGCCTGTACTCTCTGGAGTTTAGAAGAATGAGAGGTGATCTCATTGAAACATACAAGATTCTGAGGGGGATTGACAGGGTAGATGTTGAGAGGCTGTTTCCCCCTGGCTGGAGAGTCTAGAACCAGGGGTCACAGTCTCAGGATAAGGGGTCGGCCATTTAGGACTGAGATGAGGAGGAATTTCTTCACTCAGAGGGCGGTGAATCTTTGGAATTCTCTGCCCCAGAGGGCTGTAGAGGCTCAGTCATTGGGTATATTCAAGGCTGAGATCGAGCGATTTTTGGACTCTAGGGGAATCGAGGGATATGGGGATCGGGCGGGTGCTAGGACCCCAGCTATTCACAATATATATTAATGATCTAGACAAGGGAACTAGATGTAATATCTCTAAGTTTGCAGACGACACAAAGCTGGGTGGGCGCGTGTGCTGTGAGGAGGATGTCATGAAACTCCAGTATGATTTGGACAGGTTGAGTGATTGGGCAGATGCAGTATAAATGTGGATAAATGCGAGGTTATCCACTTTGGCAAAAACAGGAAGGCAGATTATTATCTGAATGGCAATAGATTGGGAGAAGGGGAAGTGCAACGAGACCTGGGTGTCCTTGTGCACCAGTCGCTGAAGGTAAGCATGCAGGTGCAGCAGGCGGTTAAGCAGGCAAATGGTATGTTGGCCTTCGTAGCGAGAGGGTTCGAGTACAGGAACAAGGATGTCTTGCTGCAGTTGTACAGGGCCTTGGTGAGACCACACCTGGAGTATTGTGTGCAGTTTTGGTCGCCTTACCTGAGGAAGGATGTTCTTGCCATGGAGGGAGTGCAGCGAAGATTCACCAGACTGATACCTGTGATGGCAGGAAGGACGTATGAAGAGAGATTGGGTCGATTGGGCTTGTACTCGCTGGAGTTTAGAAGAATGAGAGGGGATCTCATTGAAACATACAAAATTGTCACAGGGCTTGATGCTGAGAGGCTGTTTTCCCCCCTGGCTGGAGAGTCTAGAACCAGGGGTCACAGTCTCGGGATAAGGGGTCGGCCATTTAGGACTGAGATGAGGAGGAATTTCTTCACTCAGAGGGCGGTGAATCTTTGGAATTCTCTGCCCCAGAGGGCTGTGGAGGCTCAGTCGTTGAGTATATTCAAGGCTGAGATCGAGAGATTTTTGAATATTAAGGGAATCAAGGGATATGGGGATCGGACGGGAAGGTGGAGATGAGGTCGATGATCAGCCGTGATCTTATTGCATGGCGGAGCAGGCTCGAGGGGCCGAATGGCCGACTCCTGCTCCTATTTCTTATGTTCACTGTTTACTACATTTCCGAGTTTTGTGTCATCTGCAAAGTTTGAAACGGTGCCCTGCAGGCCCCAAGTTCAAGTTATTAATATATATATATCAGAAACGGCAGTTGTGATGGTACTGACCCCTGGGGATCAACACCACCTGTCTGATAAACAACCGTTCCCCACTGCTTCCTGCTTTCTGTCTCTCAGCCAATTTCGTACCCACGTTGCCACTGTCTCTTTAATCCCATGGGCTTCAATTCATATCAAGGTATATGGAGACTAGAACTGTGCACGGTGCTCCCAGTGTGGTCTAACCAAGGTATACGGAGACCAGAACTGTGCACGGTGCTCCCAGTGTGGTCTAACCAAGGTATACGGAGACCAGAACTGTGCGCAGTGCTCCAAGTGTGGTCTAACCAAGGTATACGGAGACCAGAACTGTGCACGGTGCTCCCAGTGTGGTCTAACCAAGGTATACGGAGACCAGAACTGTGCACGGTGCTCCAAGTGTGGTCTAACCAAGGTATATGGAGACCAGAACTGTGCACAGTGCTCCAAGTGTGGTCTAACCAAGGTATATGGAGACCAGAACTGTGCACGTTGCTCCAGGTGTGGTCTAAGCAAGGTATATGGAGACCAGCACTGTGCACAGTGCTCCAAGTGTGGTCTAACCAAGGTTTTAGAACTTTAACATAACTTCTCTGCTTCTCAATTCTATCCCGAATGTGTGGCGCTTCACAGCAGCGTAAATCAAACTAAATTTGACACCGAGCCTCATGAGATATTAGGGCAGGTGACCAAAAGTTTGGTCAATGAGGGCAGTTTTAAGGAGCATCTTAAAAGAGGAGAGAGAGAGGCGGAGAGAATTCCAGAGGTTAGGTCCCAGGCAGCTGAAGGCACGGCCGCCAATGGTGGAGCGATGGAAATCGAGGAGGATGCTCAAGAAGGCATAATTGGAGGATTGCAGAGATCTCGGAGATAGGGAGTGTTGTAGCGGGCTGGAGGAGGTTACAGAGATAGGGAGGGTTGTAGGGGCTGGAGGAGGTTACAGAGATAGGGAGTGTTGTAGCGGGCTGGAGGAGGTTACAGAGATAGGGAGGGTTGTAGGGGCTGGAGGAGGTTACAGAGATAGGGAGGGTTGTAGGGGGCTGGAGGAGGTTACAGAGATTGGGAGGGTTGTAGGGGCTGGAGGATGTTACAGAGATAAGGAGGGTTGTAGGGGCTGGAGGAGGTTACAGAGATAGGGAGGGTTGTAGGGGCTGGAGGAGGTTACAGAGATAGGGAGGGTTGTAGGGGGCTGGAGGAGGTTAGAGATAGGGAGGGTTATAGGGGCTCGAGGAGGTTACAGAGATAGGGAGGGTTATAGGGGCTCGAGGAGGTTAGAGATAGGGAGGGTTGTAGGGGGCTGGAGGAGGTTAGAGATAGGGTTGTAGGGGGCTGGAGGAGGTTACAGAGATAGGGAGGGTTGTATGGGGCTGGAGGAGGTTAGAGATAGGGAGGGTTGTATGGGGCTGGAGGAGGTTACAGAGATAGGGAGGGTTGTAGGGGGCTGGAGGAGGTTACAGAGATAGGGAGGGTTGTAGGGGGCTGGAGGAGGTTACAGAGATAGGGAGGGTTGTCGGGGGCTGGAGGAGGTTGCAGAGATAGGGAGGGTTGTAGGGGGCTGGAGGAGGTTACAGAGATGGGGAGGGTTGTAGGGGGCTGGAGGAGGATACAGAGATAGGGAGGGTTGTAGGGGGCTGGAGGAGGTTACAGAGATAGGGAGGGGTTGTAGGGGGCTGGAGGAGGTTACAGAGATGCACTTCCTCACAGCCTGTGGAAAATATCAGGGAGAATTTCTACCAAAAATTCTCACAAATATGCCCTGAATTCAGAAATCTGAATGACAACCAAAAACTCCCATACCTACTGGGGGAGGAGAGAAGCTGTGTAACACTGGCGGCACACTATGTTACAGCTTGCCATGAACAGAGGGACAACCAGTAAACTAAGAAAAGAGTATATATAAATAATGCGATTGTATATTTATACACATCGGGGATATACCTGTTTATACACTGTATGAATAGAACTGCGTTTATGTGTTGAACCATAAATGTATTATGATGCTTTGGCAATATAAGATGTACCTTATCATGCCAATAAAGCAATTTGAATTTGATAGGGAGGGTTGTAGGGGCTGGAGGAGGTTACAGAGATGGGGAGGGTTGTTGGGGGCTGGAGGAGGTTACAGAGATAGGGAGGGTTGTAGGGGCTGGAGGAGGTTACAGAGATAGGGAGGGTTGTAGGGGGCTGGAGGAGGTTACAGAGATGGGGAGGGTTGTAGAGGCTGGAGGAGGTTACAGAGATAGGGAGGGTTGTAGGGGCTGGAGGAGGTTAGAAATAGGGAGGGTTATAGGGGCTGGAGGAGGTTACAGAGATAGGGAGGGTTGTAGGGGCTGGAGGAAGTTACAGAGATAGGGAGGGTTGTAGGGGCTGGAGGAGGTTAGAGATCGGGAGGGTTATAGGGGCTGGAGGAGGTTACAGAGATAGGGAGGGTTGTAGGGGGCTGGAGGAAGTTACAGAGATAGGGAGGGTTGTCGGGGCTGGAGGAAGTTACAGAGATAGGGAGGGTTGTAGGGGATGGAGGAGGTTACAGAGATAGGGAGGGTTGTTGGGGGCTGGAGGAGGTTACAGAGATAGGGAGGGTTGTAGGGGCTGGAGGAGGTTAGAGATAGGGAGGGTTGTAGGGGCTGGAGGAGGTTACAGAGATAGGGAGGGTTGCAGGAGGCTGGAGGAGGTTACAGAGATAGGGAGGGTTGTAGGGGGCTGGAGGAGGTTACAGAGATAGGGAGGGTTGTCGGGGCTGGAGGAGGTTACAGAGATAGGGAGGGTTGTAGGGGCTGGAGGAGGTTACAGAGATAGGGAGGGTTGTAGGGTGCTGGAGGAGGTTACAGAGATAGGGAGGGTTGTTGGGGGCCGGAGGAGGTTACAGAGATAGGGAGGGTTGTAGGGGGCTGGAGGAGGTTACAGAGACGGAGGGTTGTATGGGGCTGGAGGAGGTTAGAGATAGGGAGGGTTGTATGGGGCTGGAGGAGGTTAGAGATAGGGAGGGTTGTAGGGGCTGGAGGAGGTTACAGAGATAGTGAGGGTTGTAGAGGGCTGGAGGAGGTTACAGAGATAGGGAGGGCTGGAGGGGCTGGAGGAGGTTACAGAGATAGGGAGGGTTGTAGGGGCTGGAGGAGGTTACAGAGATAGTGAGGGTTGTAGAGGGCTGGAGGAGGTTACAGAGATAGGGAGGGCTGTAGGGGCTGGAGGAGGTTACAGAGATAGGGAGGGTTGTATGGGGCTGGAGGAGGTTAGAGATAGGGAGGGCTGTAGGGGCTGGAGGAGGTTACAGAGATAGGGAGGGTTGTAGGAGGCTGGAGGAGGTTACAGAGATAGGGAGGGTTGTAGGGGGCTGGAGGAGGTTACAGAGATAGGGAGGGTTGTAGGGGGCTGGAGGAGGTTACAGAGATAGGGAGGGTTGTAGGGGCTGGAGGAGGTTACAGAGATAGGGAGGGTTGTAGAGGGCTGGAGGAGGTTACAGAGATAGGGTGGGTTGTAGGGGCTGGAGGAGGTTACAGAGATAGGGAGGGTTGTAGGGGCTGGAGGAGGTTACAGAGATGGGGAGGGTTGTAGGGGCTGGAGGAGGTTACAGAGATAGGGAGGGTTGTAGGGGGCTGGAGGAGGTTACAGAGATAGGGAGGGTTGTAGGGGGCTGGAGGAGGTTACAGAGATAGGGAGGGTTGTAGGGGGCTGGAGGAGGTTACAGAGATAGGGAGGGTTGTAGGGGGCTGGAGGAGGTTACAGAGATAGGGAGGGTTGTAGGGGGCTGGAGGAGGTTACAGAGATAGGGAGGGTTGTGGGGGGCTGGAGGAGGTTACAGAGATAGGGAGGGTTGTAGGGGGCTGGAGGAGGTTACAGAGATAGGGAGGGTTGTAGGGGCTGGAGGAGGTTACAGAGATAGGGAGGGTTGTAGGGGGCTGGAGGAGGTTCCAGAGATAGGGTGGGTTGTAGGGGCTGGAGGAGGTTACAGAGATAGGGAGGGTTGTAGGGGCTGGAGGAGGTTACAGAGATGGGGAGGGTTGTAGGGGCTGGAGGAGGTTACAGAGATAGGGAGGGTTGTAGGGGGCTGGAGGAGGTTACAGAGATAGGGAGGGTTGTAGGGGGCTGGAGGAGGTTACAGAGATAGGTAGGGTTGTAGGGGGCTGGAGGAGGTTACAGAGATAGGGAGGGTTGTAGGGGGCTGGAGGAGGTTACAGAGATAGGGAGGGTTGTAGGGGGCTGGAGGAGGTTACAGAGATAGGGAGGGTTGTAGGGGGCTGGAGGAGGTTACAGTGATAGGGAGGGTTGTAGGGGCTGGAGGAGGTTACAGAGATAGTGAGGGTTGTAGGGGGCTGGAGGAGGTTACAGAGATGGGGAGGGTTGTAGGGGGCTGGAGGAGGTTACAGAGATAGGGAGGGTTGCAGAGGCTGGAGGAGGTTACAGAGATAGGGAGGGTTGTAGAGGCTGGAGGAGGTTACAGAGATAGGGAGGGTTGTAGGGGGCTGGAGGAGGTTACAGAGATAGGGAGGGTTGTTGGGGGCCGGAGGAGGTTACAGAGATAGGGAGGGTTGTAGCGGGCTGGAGGAGGTTACAGAGACAGGGAGGGTTGTATGGGGCTGGAGGAGGTTAGAGATAGGGAGGGTTGTATGGGGCTGGAGGAGGTTAGAGATAGGGAGGGTTGTAGGGGCTGGAGGAGGTTACAGAGATAGTGAGGGTTGTAGAGGGCTGGAGGAGGTTACAGAGATAGGGAGGGTTGTAGGGGCTGGAGGAGGTTACAGAGATGGGGAGGGTTGTAGGGGCTGGAGGAGGTTACAGAGATAGGGAGGGTTGTAGGGGGCTGGAGGAGGTTACAGAGATAGGGAGGGTTGTAGGGGGCTGGAGGAGGTTACAGAGATAGGGAGGGTTGTAGGGGGCTGGAGGAGGTTACAGAGATAGGGAGGGTTGTAGGGGGCTGGAGGAGGTTACAGAGATAGGGAGGGTTGTAGGGGGCTGGAGGAGGTTACAGAGATAGGGAGTGTTGTAGGGGGCTGGAGGAGGTTACAGTGATAGGGAGTTGTGTAGGGGCTGGAGGAGGTTACAGAGATAGGGAGGGTTGTAGGGGGCTGGAGGAGGTTACAGAGATAGGGAGGGTTGTAGGGGGCTGGAGGAGGTTACAGAGATAGGGAGGGTTGCAGAGGCTGGAGGAGGTTACAGAGATAGGGAGGGTTGTCGAGGCTGGAGGAGGTTACAGAGATAGGGAGGGTTGTAGGGGGCTGGAGGAGGTTACAGAGATAGGGAGGGTTGTTGGGGGCCGGAGGAGGTTACAGAGATAGGGAGGGTTGTAGGGGGCTGGAGGAGGTTACAGAGACAGGGAGGGTTGTATGGGGCTGGAGGAGGTTAGAGATAGGGAGGGTTGTATGGGGCTGGAGGAGGTTAGAGATAGGGAGGGTTGTAGGGGCTGGGGGAGGTTACAGAGATAGTGAGGGTTGTAGAGGGCTGGAGGAGTTTACAGAGATAGGGAGGGCTGGAGGGGCTGGAGGAGGTTACAGAGATAGGGAGGGTTGTAGGGGCTGGAGGAGGTTACAGAGATAGTGAGGGTTGTAGAGGGCTGGAGGAGGTTACAGAGATAGGGAGGGCTGTAGGGGCTGGAGGAGGTTACAGAGATAGGGAGGGTTGTATGGGGCTGGAGGAGGTTAGAGATAGGGAGGGCTGTAGGGGCTGGAGGAGGTTACAGAGATAGGGAGGGTTGTAGGAGGCTGGAGGAGGTTACAGAGATAGGGAGGGTTGTCGGGGGCTGGAGGAGGTTACAGAGATAGGGAGGGTTGTAGGGGGCTGGAGGAGGTTACAGAGATAGGGAGGGTTGTAGGGGCTGGAGGAGGTTACAGAGATAGGGAGGGTTGTAGGGGCTGGAGGAGGTTACAGAGATAGGGAGGGTTGTAGAGGGCTGGAGGAGGTTACAGAGATAGGGTGGGTTGTAGGGGCTGGAGGAGGTTACAGAGATAGGGAGGGTTGTAGGGGGCTGGAGGAGGTTACAGAGATAGGGAGGGTTGTAGGGGGCTGGAGGAGGTTACAGAGATAGGGAGGGTTGTAGGGGGCTGGAGGAGGTTACAGAGATAGGGAGGGTTGTAGGGGGCTGGAGGAGGTTACAGAGATAGGGAGGGTTGTAGGGGGCTGGAGGAGGTTACAGTGATAGGGAGGGTTGTAGGGGCTGGAGGAGGTTACAGAGATAGGGAGGGTTGTAGGGGGCTGGAGGAGGTTACAGAGATAGGGAGGGTTGTAGGGGGCTGGAGGAGGTTACAGAGATAGGGAGGGTTGCAGAGGCTGGAGGAGGTTACAGAGATAGGGAGGGTTGTAGAGGCTGGAGGAGGTTAGAGAGATAGGGAGGGTTGTAGGGGCTGGAGGAGGTTACAGAGATAGGGAGGGTTGTAGAGGCTGGAGGAGGTTACAGAGATAGGGAGGGTCGTAGGGGGCTGGAGGAGGTTACAGAGATAGGGAGGGTTGTAGGGGGCTGGAGGAGGTTACAGAGATAGGGAGGGTCGTAGGGGGCTGGAGGAGGTTACAGAGATAGGGAGGGGGTTGCAAGGAGGCCACGAAGGGATTTGGATTCACGGACGACAATTATTTTTAATTGATGCATTGCCGGACCGAGAGCCAGTGTAGGACAGCGGGGGCGAACTGAACTGTACGGAAGACGGGAGAGCGTTTCTTTAATCGGACGTCCTTCTCAATTTTTCTTTCAAACCGCTCGCCCCCTCCCTCCCCGCAGAAGCTCCGGAGACCCCGGGAAAAAGAAGCAGCACATCTGTCACATCCTGGGCTGTGGCAAAGTCTACGGGAAGACATCGCACCTGCGGGCTCACCTGAGGTGGCACACCGGCGAGAGGCCGTTCGTCTGCAATTGGCTCTTCTGCGGAAAGCGGTTCACCCGCTCCGACGAGCTCCAGCGGCATAAACGGACACACACGGGTAAGCTGGCGGTGGGTGGTTGTGGGCGGCTGAGATGGCGGAGGGTGGGGTGTGAATAAAATGAAGAATTTCCACCGTGCCGTTTCACCAGCTCAGTGATGCGCTTTTTGTAGTGCGGTCACTGTTGTAATGTAACAAACGCGGCAGGCAATTTGCGCACAGCAAGCTCCCGCAAACAGCACTCTGGTAAGCTGTTGTTTTTTTTTTTTAAGTGATGTTGGTTGAGGGGCACCGAGGGCGAACGCACCTCCTCTTCCTCTTCGAAATAGTGGCTCCTGGGATCTTTTACGTCCGCCTGAGAGAGCACACGGGGCCTCGGTTTAAGGTTGCATCCGAAAGATGGCACCTCCGACAGTGCGGCGCTCCCTCAGTACTGCCCCTCCGGCAGTGCGGCCCTCCCTCAGTACCGCCCCTCTGACAGTGCGGCGCTCCCTCAGTACCGCCCCTCCGACAGTGCGGCGCTCCCTCGGTACCGCCCCTCCGGCAGTGCGGCCCTCCCTCAGTACCGCCCCTCTGACAGTGCGGCGCTCCCTCAGTACTGCCCCTCCGGCAGTGCGGCCCTCCCTCAGTACCGCCCCTCCGACAGTGCGGCCCTCCCTCAGTACTGCCCCTCCGGCAGTGCGGCCCTCCCTCAGTACCGCCCCTCAGGCAGTGCGGCCCTCCCTCAGTACCGCCCCTCAGACAGTGCGGCGCTCCCTCAGTACCGCCCCTCCGACAGTGCGGCGCTCCCTCGGTACCGCCCCTCCGACAGTGCGGCGCTCCCTCGGTACCGCCCCTCCGACAGTGCGGCGCTCCCTCGGTACCGCCCCTCCGACAGTGCGGCGGTCCCTCGGTACCGCCCCTCCGACAGTGCGGCGCTCCCTCGGTACCGCCCCTCCGACAGTGCGGCGCTCCCTCGGTACCGCCCCTCCGACAGTGCGGCGCTCCCTCGGTACCGCCCCTCCGACAGTGCGGCGCTCCCTCGGTACCGCCCCTCCGACAGTGCGGCGCTCCCTCGGTACCGCCCCTCCGACAGTGCGGCGCTCCCTCGGTACCGCCCCTCCGACAGTGCGGCGCTCCCTCGGTACCGCCCCTCCGACAGTGCGGCGCTCCCTCGGTACCGCCCCTCCGACAGTGCGGCGCTCCCTCGGTACCGCCCCTCCGACAGTGCGGCGCTCCCTCGGTACCGCCCCTCCGACAGTGCGGCGCTCCCTCGGTACCGCCCCTCCGACAGTGCGGCGCTCCCTCAGTATTGGCACTCAGAGTGTCAGCCTAGATTTTTGTGCTCAAGTCTCTGGAGTGGGACCTGAACCCACAACGTTCTGGCAAGTGTCCTACCCACTGAGCCACAGCTGATGGATCGACAACGCTTCCGCCTGAGAATCATGGAACTGCACAGCGCAGGAGGAGGCCATTCGGCCCATCGTGCCTGTGCCGGCTCTTTGAACGAGCTCTCCAATTAGTCCCACTCTCCCCCCCCTGCTCTTTCCCCTGTAGCCCTGTGAATTTTTCCCCTTCAAGTATTTCTCCAATTCCCCTTTTGAAAGTTACTATTGAATCTGCTCCCACCGCCCTTTCAGGCAGCGCGTTCCAGATCACAACAACTCGCTGCGTAAAAAACATTCTCCTCATCTCCCCCTCTGGTTCTTTTGCCGATTATCTTCAATCTGTGTCCTCTGGTTACCGACCCTCCTGCCACTGGAAATAGTTTCTCCCTCTCCGCTCGTGTCGAAACCCCTCGCAATTTTGAACGCCTCTATTAAATCTCCCCTTAACCTTCTCTGCTCCAAGGAGAACAACCCCAGCTTCTCCAGTCCCTCCAAGTAACTGAAGTCCCTCATGCCCTGGGACCATTCTGGTCAATCTCCTCCACACCCTCTCCAAGGCCCTTGACATCCTTCCTAAAGTGCGGCGCCCAGAATCGGGACACAATACTCCAGCTGGGGCCTAACCAGTGATTTTTAACTTGCTTTCTTTCGTACTCTCTGCCTCTAATGATAAAAAAAAACAAAATCCTTATCGACTTATCCTGCCACCTTCTGTGCTGCATGATGATACCGATAGCAACCTGCCAGAGTGTGTGGGGTAACTTTAGCGACCTCAAACCGACTCTCTCATCTTGCAAAATAGATAATGAGCCTCCGCTTTTGAAAGACCTCCACAGCACTAGTTTGAACTTACTGACTCCCTTCCAGAGCTCACAGCAGTCCCTTGGAATTATTGGCACATTCCTGAGAGCCTCCTGTAATTAGTGATCCCCAGTGCATGTCTGCGTGCATGAGTGTGTGCGAGCGAGCATGAGTGTATACGAGCAAGCGTGAATGTGTTTGTGTCTGAGTGCGTGCGTGCAAGCGAGCATGAATGAGTGTATGCGTGAATGCGAGTGTATGTGTGTGAGTGCGTGGGTGTCCGTGAGAGAGCGTGAATGAGCGTGTGTGTGCGCAAGCGAGTATACGTGTGTGCGAGTGTGAGTGGATGTGTGCGAGCGAGCGTGAATGTGTGTGTGTGAGCGTGAGTGGATGTGCGCAAGCGAGCATGAATGTGTGAACATGAGTAGGTGTGCGCAAGCGAGCGTGAATGTGTGAACATGAGTAGGTGTGCGCAAGCGAGCGTGAATGTGTGAACATGAGTAGGTGTGCGCAAGCGAGCGTGAATGTGTGAGCGTGAGTGGATGTGCGCAAGCGAGCGTGAATGTGTGAACATGAGTAGGTGTGCGCAAGCGAGCGTGAATGTGTGAGCGTGAGTGGATGTGCGCAAGCGAGCGTGAATGTGAACATGAGTAGGTGTGCGCAAGCGAGCGTGAATGTGTGAACATGAGTAGGTGTGCGCAAGCGAGCGTGAATGTGTGAACGAGTAGGTGTGCGCAAGCGAGCGTGAATGTGTGAACATGAGTGGATGTGCGCAAGCGAGCGTGAATGTGAACATGAGTAGGTGTGCGCAAGCGAGCGTGAATGTGTGTGTGTGAGCGTGAGTGGATGTGTGAACATGAGTAGGTGTGCGCAAGCGAGCGTGAATGTGTGAACATGAGTAGGTGTGCGCAAGCGAGCGTGAATGTGTGAACGTGAGTGGGTGTGCGCAAGCGAGCGTGAATGTGTGAACATAAGTAGGTGTGCGCAAGCGAGCGTGAATATGTGAACGTGAGTGGGTGTGCGCGAGCGAGCGTGAGTAGGTGTGCGCAAGCGGGCGTAAATGTGTGCGCGAGTGTGTGTGTGGGTGTGCGCAAGCGAGCGTGTGGGTGTGTGCGAGCGAGTGTGAATGTGTGTGTGTGTGTGTGTGCTCATCAGTGCGAAGGCAGAGGTGGTGTTTCTTTGGCCCCTGGTTAAATGTTGCTCAGGCACTCCCCCTGGGGGCCGAGTGGATAAAGTGAGTGGCGAGCTTTGCAAACCAGCTGCAGATCCCTGCGGAGTTACCTGATCGCTGGGTTGGGGGCAGGTGGTGAGTTGGCATCCCTGGATTAGGAAGTGGGGGCTGGTTGGTGTGTGGGGGGTGAGGGTGAGCCTGCCCTTATATTACTATGCAGTGAATCGCGCGATGCCTCCCTCGGTCAAAGAGTCGTCGTCTAGGCTCACAGCGTCGCCTCAATGAGGGATCGGAAACTCCGGGAGAAGGGGGTGAGAAGGAAATGGGCAACAACTCCCGTTTATACCACGCCTTTAACGTCATAAAACGTCCCAGGGTGCTTCACAGGAGCGATTATCAAACACCATTCAACACCGAGCCACTTCAGGAGATAGTAGGACAGGTGACCTAAAGCTTGGTCAAAGAGGTCGGTTTTAAGGAACGTCTTAAAGGAGGAGAGAGAGAGGCGGAGAGGTTTAGGGAGGGAATTCCAGAGCTCGGGGCCCAGGCGGCTGAAGGCACGGCCGCCAATGGTGGAGCGATGGAAATCGGAGGGGGGGGGGATGCTCAAGAGGTCAGAATTGGAGGAGCGCAGAGATCTGGGAGGGTTGCAGGGGGCTGGAGGAGGTTACAGAAATAGGGAGGGTTGTAGGGACTGGAGGAGGTTACAGAGATAGGGAGGGTTGTCGGGTGCTGGAGGAGTTTACAGAGATAGGGAGGGTTGTAGGGGCTGGAGGAGGTTACAGAGATAGGGAGGGTTGTAGGGGGCTGGAGGAGGTTATAGAGATAGGGAGGGCTGGAGGGGGTTACAGAGATAGGGAGGGTTGTAGAGGCTGGAGGAGGTTACAGAGATAGGGAGGGTTGTAGGGGCTGGAGGAGGTTCCAGAGATAGGGAGAGTTGTAGGGGCTGGAGGAGGTTACAGAGATAAGGAGGGGTGTAGGGGCTGGAGGAGGTTCCAGAGATAGGGAGGGTTGTAGGGGGCTGGAGGAGGTTACAGAGATAGGGAGGGTTGTAGTGGGCTGGAGGAGGTTACAGAGATAGGGAGGGTTGTAGGGGGCTGGAGGAGGTTACAGAGATAGGGAGGGTTGTAGGGGCTGGAGGAGGTTACAGAGATAGGGAGGGTTGTAGGGGCTGGAGGAGGTTACAGAGATAGGGAGGGTTGTAGGGGCTGGAGGAGGTTACAGAGATAGGGAGGGTTGTAGGGGCTGGAGGAGGTTACAGAGATAGGGAGGGTTGTAGGGGCTGGAGGAGGTTACAGAGATAGGGAGGGTTGTAGGGGGCTGGAGGAGGTTCCAGAGATAGGGAGGGTTGTAGTGGGCTGGAGGAGGTTCCAGAGATAGGGAGGGTTGTAGGGGGCTGGAGGAGGTTACAGAGATAGGGAGGGTTGTAGTGGGCTGGAGGAGGTTACAGAGATAGGGAGGGTTGTAGGGGGCTGGAGGAGGTTCCAGAGATAGGGAGGGTGGTCGGGAGAGTGGGAGGCCGGCCATTAGAGCATTGTTTATGCTAAAGTGAAGGGGCGTATTTCTCGACCTTTGACTCTGTGCGATGTCTCTTGTCTTTCTCCGCCCCACACCCCTGCTTCCGATCATCAGGTGAGAAGAAATTCGCCTGCCCGCAGTGTCCCAAGAGGTTCATGAGGAGCGACCACCTGTCCAAGCACATCAAGACCCACCAGAACAAGAAGGGGGGCGTCGCGGTCCCGGCGCTGGGGGCCTCCACCGAGGGCGCCGTCTCCACCTCGGGGGGCACGCCCCTCATCTCGGCCACGGGGGTGGTGATGGAGACCATCCCTCACGACGGCATCGCCCGACTGACCGGCGGCGGCGGAGGAGGAGGAGGAGGAGGGGGGGGCGGGTCGGGGGGCGTGAGCGTCATGCAAGTCTCCGACCTCCAGACCATCAACATCAGCGGTAACGGCTACTGATTGTGGGACGGGGGGGGGCGGGTTTTTAAAACCGCCGCTATCAGACGTCCCGAGTCACTTTAAATACGGCGGGGAGGGGCGGGGGCGCAGTTTCCGCGGCCTTTGATAAATTATATTATCAATGCAATACATTTTCTTACCATAGATTTCGTTTTTAAAACAAGGAAATAATGAGCGCGGGAGCGTGACACAGTTGCGAG
Source organism: Somniosus microcephalus (assembly GCF_052327205.1). Classification (NCBI taxonomy): domain Eukaryota; kingdom Metazoa; phylum Chordata; class Chondrichthyes; order Squaliformes; family Somniosidae; genus Somniosus; species Somniosus microcephalus. Next base: position 37,094,708 of record NC_141019.1, on the reverse strand, counting down.
CGGGGAGGCGTGGGGTGGGGGGGGAATAAAAGAATATCGAAACAGAGAACGACAGGCCAGTCAGTAGTGACAAACCTCTGCCGTGAATGCCTTAACCTATACTATTTAATCCCTGGACAGTTTTTTAAATGAAATCTCTCTGTCTGTCGAGAGCGAGCTTTCAAGCAGTCCCAAGATAATCTGTTTTTAAAAATTATATATATATATGTGTGTGTAATATATATATATATATATATAATTTTTTTTATATAAAGAATTTTTTTTCTCCGAGTATGTAAAACACCTTTGCTACCGAGGGGAGATGGAGAGCGAATTAACGTGTGTGTGGGTGCCTGTTGGGTGAAATGGGTGCCTTTTAAGCCCTGCGTTACCCTAATTTGGACGATCGCGTCCCCGTCCTGTTGTGGCTTGCTCTAAGTTACTGTTTTGCACAACTCTCTCTCGTATGGTTGGGGGGCTGAACGGCCTCCTCCTGTTCCTAATGTAACAGGTTCGAGAGGGCTGAACGGCCTCCTCCTGTTCCTAATGTAACAGGCTCGAGGGGGTTGAACGGCCTCCCCCTGTTCCTAATGTAACAGGCTCGAGTGGGCTGAATGGCCTCCTCCTGTTCCTAATGTAACAGGCTCGAGGGGGCTGAATGGGCTCCCCCTACTCCTAATGTAACAGGCTCGAGGGGGCTGAATGGTGGTCTCCTGTTCCTAATGTAACAGGCACGAGAGGGGCTGAACGGCCTCCCCCTGTTCCTAATGTAACAGGCACGAGGGGGCTGAATGGCCTCCTCCTGTTCCTAATGTAACAGGCTCGAGGGGAGCTGAACGGCCTCCTCCTGTTCCTATGCGAGAGGGGGGGAGTTTGCTTGCGGGGAGTAGCGGTTACCTGTGCCCCATTTAGAGAGGGTTGAAGGGGTAACCCAGATATTAAACCCAGCCACCCTCGCTCTAACCTTTGACAGGCGGGCAGGCTTAACAAAGGGTCGCACATAAATGCCGCAGAAATCCTCTGGTCACCTTGGCGGGGTCCGATGGAAATCGCCGTTCCTCCGCAAGGATCCACAAGCGCCCTCACCTCCGAAACCGACAGTGGGGGGCGTCCCACGGTCTGTTGACATGGCTGCAGCGTCAACGTGCTGAAGTGTTGTCGGAATTAACCCTTCCTTTCCCCCACCCTCTGTGTTGGAACGAACCCGCCGCAGGTCATTCAGTCAGCAAGGGATGGAGGAGCGAGAGATAGACGGGCTAAAGTTTCGGGGCATTAAACCCCCCACCCACACTCTCGGACTCCCTCTCTTCCACCCCCCCTCCCCCCGCCCTCTCTCTGTCTCTCTCTCTCTCTCCCTGTAAGGGCGAATCACCACGCGACAGGACGCAATAAACAGCGTCACGTCAGGGGGAACCGTTTAACCGTGGCCGTCTGGTTTTAAAAAACCCGCGCCACCTCCGTACCCCGAGGCCTTTGTCCCGCTCCTCGAAGTGCGGAGGGCACTTCCCCTCGTGCGCGGCGTGGCGCGGCCCCGTGGTAAAGCATTCGACGGCAGGCTTAATCCCGCGCAGTCGAGAGAGGCGAGGTGGCCAGGACTCGATGGACTGATGTGCGTCTTGTCCTGTCCGGTTTTGCCCCCTCCAAACTCCCGGGCGAAATATCTTGTCTAGAAAGAGAGCGTATAATTAAACTAAGTAAGCAAGCAAGGGGGATTTAGTTGCCCAAGGATTTCAATTTTAACTTATAATTATTGTCGATGATTTAGGGTAATTATGAAGCGCACAAACACTCCCATCCAAAGATGCACATTGCTGCCTCAGATTTTCGATTTATTTTCTACCGTGTTGGGGAACAGGAGGAGGCCGTTCAGCCCCTCCTCGAGCCTGTTCGATTAGGAACAGGAAGAGGCCATTCAGCCGTCCCTCGAGCCTGTGGCACAGGAACAGGAGGAGGCCATTCAGCCCCCTCTCGAACCTGTGGCACAGGAACAGGAGGAGGCCATTCAGCCCCCTCTCGAACCTGTGGCACAGGAACAGGAGGAGGCCATTCAGCCCCCTCTCGAGCCTGTGGCACAGGAACAGGAGGAGGCCATTCAGCCCCCTCTCGAACCTGTGGCACAGGAACAGGAGGAGGCCATTCAGCCCCCTCTCGAACCTGTGGCACAGGAACAGGAGGAGGCCATTCAGCCCCCCTCGAGCCTGTGGCACAGGAACAGGAGGAGGCCATTCAGCCCCCTCTCGAACCTGTGGCACAGGAACAGGAGGAGGCCATTCAGCCCCCTCTCGAACCTGTGGCACAGGAACAGGAGGAGGCCATTCAGCCCCCCTCGAGCCTGTGGCACAGGAACAGGAGGAGGCCATTCAGCCCCCCTCGAGCCTGTGGCACAGGAACAGGAGGAGGCCATTCAGCCCCCTCGAGCCTGCTCCGCCATTCAATCGGATCCCGGCTGATCTGTACCTCAATTCCAAACCGCCCGCCTTGGCTCCCTGACCCTTAATACCCTTAACCCCAGCCCAAAAACTCTGTGTTATTGTACAAAAGCAGACAGAGACCAGAGACGCACGCAGACGGGTAAAGGAAAGTGCCTCTCAAGCAAACTAAAAGGGTGTGCGGGAAGAGAAGGGAGATCGCGAAGAGTCCAGTCCCGGCAGGGCTTTAAGGAGGTGTTCGATCGCAGAGCCCGTGCGCTATCGCCTACCCCTTTGCCCCCCCCCGCCCACATTTTTTGACACGCAGCATCGGGGGCGGAGCGGGGGAATCAGAACATAAGAAATAGGATCAGGAGTGGGCCGCACGGCCCCCCTCGAGCCACTCAATAAGATCGTGGCTGATCTTCTACCTCAACTCCACTTTCCCGCCCCATCCCCATATCCCTCGATTCCCCGAGAGTCCAAAAATCTATCGATCTCAGCCTTGAATATACTCAACGACTGAGAGCATCCACAGCCCTCTGGGGTAGAGAATTCCAAAGATTCACCGCCCTCTGAGTGAAGAAATTCCTCCTCATCTCGGTCCTAAATGGCCGACCCATTATCCTGAGACTGTGACCCCTGGTTCTAGACTCTCCAGCCAGGGGGAAACAGCCTCTCAGCATCTACCCTGTCAATCCCTCTTCAGAATCTTGCACGTTTCAATGAGATCACCTCTCGTTCTTCTGAACTCCAGAGAGTACAGGCCCAGCCTACTCAATCTCTCCTCATAGGGCAATCCCTCTCATCGCAGGAATCAATCTAGTGAACCTTCGTTGAGCCGCCTCCAAGGCAAGTACATCCTCCCTTTAGATAAGGAGACCAAAGCTGTGCACAGTACTCCAGGTGTGGTCTCACCAAGGCCCCGTACAACTGCAGCAAGACCTCCTTACTCTTATACAACAAGACAAGAAGGTAAGAGGTCAGACAGAAGAGCGGGTGCAAGGGCCATCAAGTCTCCCCTCGTTCTAACATCAAACATCTCACTTAGTGAGCGGGCGGGGGAAGCATTTTAAACGACCTCTTTTATATATAAAAAAAAAATACATATATATTCCTAATGAATGAATGGAATTGTAGAGACTAGAGAGTGTGTGTCGCTGTGAGGAGAACACACAGCCCTTTCTTTTAACAATTGATTTTAAACTTCAAACAATCCCAAGGCGTGTTTATTTATTTAATTTTTTTTTGAAGTGCGCAGTTTTACGAAGCACTTAACTCCGCGTGGGGGTGGGTACGGAGCGGAGAGAGGGGCCTGGAATTTAGCGAGAGTGAGGGACTGATAGCGCTGGGTTGGTAAGTCACGAGGGGAGGGGATTAACACTGGGAGGAAGGCTGACGGTGGGGCGCTCTGTTATAATTTCCTTTTATAAACAGCAGCACGTCTGTCGGGCGTTTTAAGTCTGCTGCCCGTTAACTATCTTTAATTACGCCCTCTGCCCCAGGATTTTGACCCCGCGACGATGAAACACAGAAGATAGGAGCAGGAGTAGGCCATTTGGCCCCTCGAGCCTGCTCTGCCATTTAATGAGATCATGGCTGATCATCCAAATTCAGTACCCTGTCCCTGCCTTCTCCCCATATCCCTTGATCCCTTTAGCCTTAAGAAATATATCCAACTCCTTCTTGAATATATTTAATGAATTGGCCTCAACTGCCTTCTGTGGTAGAGAATTCCACAGGTTCACCACTCTCTGGGTGAAGAAATTCCTCCTCATCTCTGTCCTAAATGGCTTACCCCTTATCCTTAGACTGTGACCCCTGGTTCTGGACTCCCCCGCCATCGGGAACATCCTGCATCTAGTCTGTCTAGTCCTGTTAGAATTTTCTAAGTTTCAATGAGATCCCCTCTCATTCTTCTAAACTCTAGCGAACATAAGCCCATTCGACCCAATCTCTCCTCATACGTCATTCCTGCCATCCCAGGTATCAGTCTGGTGAATCTTCGCGGCACTCCCTCCATGGCAAGAACATCCTTCCTCAGATAAGGTGACCAAAACTGCGCGCAATACTCAAGGTGCGGTCTCACCAAGGCCCTGTACAACTGCAGCAAGACATCCTTGCTCCTGTACTCGAATCCTCTCGCTACGAAGGCCAGCATACTGTCTAGTCCTGTTAGAATTTTATAAGTTTCAATGAGATCCCCTCATTCTTCTAAACTCTAGCGAGTATAAGCCTGATCGACCCAATCTCTCCTCATTCGTTATGAAGGAACGGCCGATATATTTACAAGTCAGGACGGTGTGTGTGTGTGACTTGGAGGGGAACTTGGAGGCGGTGGTGTTCCCGTGCGCCTGCTGCCCTCGTCCTTCTAGGTGGAAGAGGTCGCGGGTTTGGGAGGTGCTGCCGAAGAAGCCTTGGCGAGTTGCTGCAGTGCATCTTGTAGATGGTGCACACAGCAGCCACGGTGCGCCGGTGGTGGAGGGGAGTGAATGTTTAAGGTGGTGGATGCGGTGTGTCCGATCAAGCGGGGCTGCTTTCTCCCGGATGGTGTCGAGCTTCTCGAGTGTTGTTGGAGCCGCAACTCATCCGGGTTAACCCAGCTTGCGCTGCGTGTTTTTTTTTGTTAAAAACTCAAAAATGCCGTTCGTCCGCTTTTCATGCCATCGATCATGCGTCTCTCGAACGCTGGGAGAACTCTTGAGAATCATGAGTTTTTTTTTAATAAGAGAAATGTTTCGTTTAGACTCCACAATCAGTGTGAACTCGCAGCGCAGCTGAAGCTTGGGGAGAGAGGGCGGAGGGCACGTGCGATCCCGTTTACCCCCCTGCCCTTTTCACCCCCCCCCCCGCATCCCCGTCTCTCTCGAGCGCGTAGTTCCTGGACGTCGAATCATTTTATCGCAGAATCGCGACGGCAGCGAGACTTTTATTTTTTTTTAATTTAAAAAAAAAACAGATTATCTTTGGGATATTTTATATTTTTGTCGGGAGAGGAAGAGAAGGGAGTTTTTTGGGGGGGGCGGGTGGGCGGCGCATATTGAATCTGATTTCTGATTTCCGGAATAATTTTTTTTTTATACTGTGTTTTAAAAAATAAAATTTGAAAAAAAAAACGAGATATATATATATATATATATATATGTGTGTGTATGTGGAAAATATTTGTAATTTTCTTAACTCTGTTAACCGAACGAATATCAGGGGCGAGTTGGGTTGCTTGACGGTTCTGTTTTGTATGCACAGGCTTAAAAAAAAGATGTTTTTTTTTTAAATAGAGGTATATATCGTTCTCTCTGTCTCTCTCCTGGTGGAGGTTTAGCCACTGGTACTGGGGTATGAACTGTGTACAGCTGATAATCGCACGTGTAAATGTGCTTTTTTTTTTGTAATTATAATTAATTTTTATTCCTCCCTCCCTCCGATTTGTTTAATTCCTTTCTCATCCGGAAATCATAGGACGTAATCGGGGCCTCTCGCGCCCAGTGTGACCCCACCGCCCGCCCCTGCTCTACAATGCCCCATAAACCCACCCATATCTCTCTCTCTCTCTCTCTCTTTTCCCCCCTCCGCACAATCCTTCTTTCTTAATTGGCACTGTGTACGGTTTGCAGGACAGCTACAGAACAGGTACCACCATTATCGTGCCTGGTCTTCTGAAAGAGCTCCCCCGTGAGAGAGAGAGAGAGAGAGAAAGGGAAGGCTTGTGTTAATCTGCACCCTTTGCGCGAGTGAGAGCGAGAGAGAGAGAGGGGGAGAGAGACGAGGGGAGTTGGGTGGGAGATTGATTGGCCGTCGGGTGGGAGGAAGGGGAGAGTGATCGAAACAACTTAGGAAAGTGTTGGCGGGAAGTGAGAAAGCAGCAATGAATGGTAAATTCTTTTATAGAAACATAGAAGATAGGAGCAGGAGTCGGCCCCTCGAGCCCGCTCCGCCATTTAATGAGATCATGGCTGATCATCCAAATTCAGTACCCTGTCCCTGCCTTCTCCCCATATCCCTTGATCCCTTTAGCCTTAAGAAATATATCCAACTCCTTCTTGAATATATTTAATGAATTGGCCTCAACTGCCTTGTGTGGTAGAGAATTCCACAGGTTCACCACTCTCTGGGTGAAGAAATTCCTCCTCATCTCTGTCCTAAATGGCTTACCCCTTATCCTTAGACTGTGACCCCTGGTTCTGGACTCCCCCGCCATCGGGAACATCCTTCCTGCATCTAGTCTGTCTAATCCTGTTAGAATTTTATAAGTTTCAATGAGATCCCCTCTCATTGTTCTAAACTCCAGCGAGTACAAGCCCAATCGACCCAATCTCTCCTCATATGTCAAAACTCCCTGCATAATTTCGAACGGCTTGATTAAATCTCCCCCCTTAACCTTCTCTGCTCCAAAGGAGAACAATCCCAGCTCCTCCAGTCTCCCCGCGTCACCGAATCCTGTTCCCCCCGTGCTGTGAGATTCAAGCCAATTGTCTGAAATCTGTGTCCTCTGGTTACCGACCCTCCTGCCACTGGAAACATCTGCCCCTATCGAAACCTCTTGGTAATTTTAACGGCCTCTTGTCAGGTCAGCCTGGGGAGAGAGTCCCCCCCAAACCGGTTCAGTCTTTCCTGATGGTTGTAAAACTCTTGAGTTCTGGTATCATCCTTGTCAACCTCTGCTAGTCGAGTATAAAGGGAACCGTCATCCTTGCCAGGTGCTTTCGGTCCCTCTAGCGATGTTGCTGATGTACTGCACCCTGTAACATCGTCTAAAGATTGCTGGCTCACTCTCAAACCTGTTTGTTCTACAGTCCCGCCCCCGATTTCATCCGCTTCCCAAATCCCTAAACGGTGCCGATCCTCGCTCTCTCCACGTAGCCCTGTATCGATCCCCAAACTAATCCCACTGCCCCGCTCTCTCCCCATAGCCCTGTATCAATCCCCAAACTAATCCCGCTGCCCCACTCTCTCCCCATAGCCTGTATCAATCCCCAAACTAATCCCACTGCCCCGCTCTCTCCCCATAGCCCTGTATCAGTCCCCAAACTAATCCCACTGCCCCACTCTCTCCCCATAGCCTGTATCAATCCCAAACTAATCCCACTGCCCCGCTCTCTCCCCATAGCCCTGTATCAATCCCCAAACTAATCCCGCTGCCCTACTCTCTCCCCATAGCCCTGTATCAATCCCCAAACTAATCCCACTGCCCCACTCTCTCCCCATAGCCCTGTATCAATCCCAAACTAATCCCACTGCCCCGCTCTCTCCCCATAGCCCTGTATCGATCCCCAAACTAATCCCACTGCCCCGCTCTCTCCCCATAGCCCTGTATCAATCCCCAAACTAATCCCGCTGCCCCACTCTCTCCCCATAGCCCTGTATCAATCCCCAAACTAATCCCACTGCCCCGCTCTCTCTCCCCATAGCCCTGTATCAATCCCCAAACTAATCCCACTGCCCCGCTCTCTCTCCCCATAGCCCTGTATCAATCCCCAAACTGATCCCACTGCCCCGCTCTCTCCCCATAGCCCTGTATCCAGTGCCTCTATATCCTTTTTGTAATATGGAGACCAGAACTGTGCACGGTGCTCCAAGTGTGGTCTAACCATTGTGAGGGCCATTGAGTAGTAACTAAACTCCTTTGTTCCTCTGGGACCGGGGCTGTTAATATTTTATATTCTCTTTTGAAATTAAATTGTAAACATTCAGGGAGGTAGTGTATTATATTCTAAATTTCATACATTAGTTAGGATAAGTTTAGGCGCTTGTCATTCTGTGAAGGAAAGCCAGCAAATGTCTACTGGGTTTTTACGCTTGCCTGGAGACTAGTTAATGTTCTAATTGAATGGCGGAACAGGCTCGAGGGGGGCTGAATGGCCTCCTCCTGTTCCTAATGTAACAGGATCGAGGGGGGCTGAATGGCCTCCTCCTGTTCCTAATGTAACAGGCTCGAGGGGCTGAACGGCCTCCTCCTGTTCCTAATGTAACAGGCTCGAGGGGCTGAACGGCCTCCTCCTGTTCCTAATGTAACAGGCTCGAGGGGCTGAACGGCCTCCTCCTGTTCCTAATGTAACAGGGCTCGAGGGGGGCTGAATGGCCTCCTCCTGTTCCTAATGTTACAGGCTCGAGGGGGGCTGAATGGCCTCCTCCTGTTCCTAATGTAACAGGCTCGAGGGGGGCTGAATGGCCTCCTCCTGTTCCTAATGTAACAGGCTCGAGGGGGGCTGAATGGCCTGCTCCTGTTCCTAATGTAACAGGCTCGAGGGGGGCTGAATGGCCTCCTCCTGTTCCTAATGTAACAGGCTCGAGGGGCTGAATGGCCTCCTCCTGTTGATCAGGTTTGCTTAAATATAATTTTTTTGTTTCAAGGTGTGTATAAGTGTACAGAAACAAACGTTTCCCTCAGCACGGCTCTCTGTGTCTCTCTCTCTCTCTCTCTCTCTCCCCCTCCGCCCCGCGTCCTAGATTTTGGGAGGGGGCTAACACTCCACTCTGTCGCCAATCAAGCACCTAAGTCACCCCCACCCAACCCCGCAGATTTCCCTGGGGAAAGATAGTGCCCTCACAGGCAGCGCATTCCAAACCCTAACCACTCGCTGCATATAAAAAAAATTAAAAAAAAAGTTTTCCCTCGCGTCACCTCTCGTCCTTTCGCCACTCGCCTTAAATCTGTGCCCTTCAGTCATTGGAAACAATCTCTCCTTATCTGCTCTTACCTCAACCCTTTGCAATTTGAAACGCCTCTGTCAAATCTCCTCTTAGCCTTCTCTGCTCCAAGGGAGAAACAACCCCGGCTTCTCCAGTCCAACCCACGTCGCTGTAGTCCCTCCTTCATCCCCCTGCCGCTGGAACTGTTCCAGTAAATCTCCTCCGCACCCTCTCCCCAAAGTCTTCACACCCTCCCTTAAAAGCACGGCCCCCCAGAATAGGGGAAGCAATGCTCCGGCCGGGTATTGGTTTAGCGTAAGCCCACGTGGTTTATTAACTGCTTTGTTGTCAACCTGTCTTAAAACGCTCCGTGATTTTTAAACACGCCTCTATCAGATCTCCTCCAAATCCTTCCCTGCTCGTCGATCGGTCGGGTTTCCCCCCCCCCCCCCCCGGGTGGGGGAGGCGGTTTTGGGGAGAGCGGGAGCGGTGGGACGCATTTTCCCCTTTATTCTCTTGGCAGCGGTATTCTGAATGGGCCGCGCATCCCCCAGAAATAACACCAAAAAGGGTGTCGGTGACGGTGATTTAATTGTTCGGTGTTTGCAAGGGGTTTATTGCGAAAAGATGACGGGCAATTATTTGTGGGCCTTTGTTCTCTGTACGGGACTCTTGTGATCTGGTTTTCTATTTGGAGGGGCGGGTTGGGTAAGGGATTTTATTTCGGCAGCTGTGTGAGCATGGCAGATGCGCGACTTGCACACTTGGCCTGTGAGCATGTTTCTGCGTGTGTGTATGTGTGTCTGTGTCTGTCTCTCTCTCCCCCGCCTCCCATTCAAGCGATACTAGAGGGAGGGTGGGGGGGGGAAATAAAGGGTCTGAGAGGTGGTTTTATTTTTTAATTTTAAATCTCGAGCGTTAAAAAGAAAACTTTGGTAACGACCTGGAACTTTAACGCACCAAAGAATAATGGGCAAATTTCCGTGTGGCATTTGAGCCTTCGCGCCTTCCTCTTTCCCCCCCTACCTCTCCCAAGGTACCAAATCAAAAGGGGATTGAATTAGTCTTGTGCTGTTTTTGGAGGGGAATTAAAAAAAAAAAAAAAAAAAAATTAAAACGGAAAGACTTCTATTTTTTTTTCCCGTGCAGGCGCTGGCGTGCCGGAGGCCAGGGAAGAGAGAGGTGGGCGCGCAGAAGGCTCGGAAATTAGACCCCACCTCCCTCCTCGTCTCGCGACGGCCCCCCCCCCCCCGGCGCGGGCGTTTCTCCCGCGGAGGCTCCCTGATCGGTCTCACTCTGCCCCCCCCCCCCCCCCCTCTTGTGTCCGGTTATTAGTCCCAATGTCTGCGGGGGTTGGTAGGGTGGGATGTGGGGGGGAGGGAGAGAGACGGAATTCCAGCTCCGGATTTGGTGGTGGGTGGGGGCGAAGGGGAGGTGGGGGGGTTTCTGGAGCGGTTCGAGCAGGACGCTTTGCGCCGCCCCCCCCCCCCCCCCCCTCCCCTCGCGATGAGGCGTGACTGTCGGGCGGGGGCGGGGGGTTGTAACGGGTGCCGGTTCTGTCCCTGCGTTTCGGGGGGGGGGGGGGGGGGGAAACCCCATCCCACAACCCCAGATCCGATTGGATCCTCACTCATAATAATCGATTAGAGTTACGATCCAATAAGGAGGTCTCGTAAACCCTCTCTTCCCCCCTCTCTCTCTTCCCCCCCCTCTCTCTCTTTCCCCCCTCTCTCTCTCTTTCCCCCCCTCTCTCTCTCTTTCCCCCCCTCTCTCTCTCTTTCCCCTCTCTCTCTCTCTCTTTCCCCCCCCCCTCTCTCTCTCTCCCCCCCCACTCTCTCTCTTCCCCCTCTCTCTCTCTCTTCCCCCTCTCTCTCTCTCTCCCCCCCTCTCTCTCTCTCTTCCCCCTCACTCTCTCTTTCCCCCCCATCTCTCTCTCTTCCCCCCCTCTCTCTCTCTTCCCCCCCCTCTCTCTCTCTTCCCCCCTCTCTCTCCTTCCCCCCCTCTCTCTCTCTTCCCCCCTCTCTCTCTCTTCCCCCCTCTCTCTCACTCATCCCCCCTCTCTCACTCTTTCCCCCCCCTCACTCTCTCTCTCTCTCTCTCTCTCATCCCCCTCTCTCTCTTCCCCCCTCTCACTCCCCACTCTCCATCCCCCTCTCTCTCTTCCCCCTCACTCTCTCTCTTCCCCCTCTCTCTCTCTCTCTCTCTCTCTCCCCCCTCTCTCTCTCTCTTCCCCCCCTCTCTCTCTCTCTCTCTTCCCCCCTCTCTCTCTCTTCCCCCTCTCTCTCTCTTCCCCCTCTCTCTCTCTCTTCCCCCTCTCTCTCTCTCTTTCCCCCTCTCTCTCTTTCCCCCTCTCTTCCCTCTCTCTCTCTCTCTTCCCTCTCTCTCTCTCTCTTCCCCCTCTCTCTCTCTTCCCCCCTCTCTCTCTCTTCCCCCCTCTCTCTCTCTCTTCCCCCCTCTCTCTCTCTCTTCCCCCCTCTCTCTCTCTCTTCCCCCCTCTCTCTCTCTCTTCCCCCCTCTCTCTCTCTTCCCCCTCTCTCTTCCCCCCCTCTCTCTCTCTTCCCCCCCTCTCTCTCTTCCCCCCCCTCTCTCTTCCCCCTCTCTCTCTCTTCCCCTCTCTCTCTCTTCCCCCTCTCTCTCTCTTCCCCCTCTCTCTCTCTTCCCCCCTCTCTCTTCCCCCCCTCTCTCTCTCTTCCCCCCTCTCTCTCTCTTCCCCCCTCTCTCTCTCTCCCCCCCTCTCTCTCTCTTCCCCCCCTCTCTCTCTTCCCCCCCCCTCTCTCTCTTCCCCCCTCTCTCTCTCTTCCCCCTTCTCTCTTCCCCCTCTCTCTCTCCCTTCCCCCCTCTCTCTCCCTCCCCCCTCTCTCTCCCTCCCCCCTCTCTCTCCCTCCCCCCTCTCTCTCCCTCCCCCCTCTCTCTCCCTCCCCCCTCTCTCTCCCTCCCCCCTCTCTCTCCCTCCCCCCTCTCTCTCCCTCCCCCCTCTCTCTCCCTCCCCCCTCTCTCTCCCTCCCCCCTCTCTCTCCCTCCCCCCTCTCCCTCCCTCCCCCCTCTCCCTCCCTCCCCCCTCTCTCTCCTCCCCCTCTCTCCTCCCTCCCCCTCTCCCTCCCCCCTCCCTCCCTCTCTCTCACTCTCTCTCTCTCTGTCTCTCACTCTCTCTCTGTCTCTCACTCTCTCTGTCTCTCTCTCTCTGTCTCTCTCTCTGTCTCTCTCTCTCTCTCTCTGTCTCTCTCTCTCTCTGTCTCTCTCTTTCTGTGTGTCTCTCTCTCTCTGTGTCTCTCTCTCTCTCTCTGTGTCTCTCTCTTTCTCTGTCTCTCTCTCTGTGTCTCTCTGTCTCTCTCTCCCCCTCTCTTCCCCGGGTGTGACCTAAACAACAACACTGTCAGTAACTGTGAACCGCACGGTTATGGCTGTATATCTCAATTAGTGTATAATTAATTATTATTTTTGATTCCTTTTTTAAAAGATCTATATGACTATGTAATAATGTCGAAAACCTATTTTCCTTTTTTTGTACAAAGCCTAGTTTGACTGTAGTGTTGTAGCATTCTCATTATATACCAGCGATTAAAGTTTTTAATAAAAAAACACACGATATTTCTGCTCAAATCTGTTGGGAACGCCTGCTTTGGTCTGCAGTAACACAACACGCTTTAACAAAAATGTTCACGACACAAGTTTACGGAACAGTATTTATTCATGCAGCGTCGATGATCAGTCTGTACAGTGCAAAGGGTTTCGCTCTGTCTCTCTGTCCCTCTCTCTCTGTCTCTCTCTGTTTCTGTGTCTCTCTCTGTTTCTGTGTCTCTCTCTGTTTCTGTGTCTCTCTCTGTCACTGTCTCTCTCTGTCACTGTGTCTCTCTCTGTCTCTGTCTCTCTTTTTCTCTGTCTCTCTCTCTCTGTGTCTCTCTCTCTGTCTGTCTCTCTCTGTCACTGTGTCTCTCTCTGTCTCTGTCTCTCTTTTTCTCTGTCTCTCTCTGTCTCTCTCTCTGTCTGTCTCTCTCTGTCCCTTTCTCTCTGTCACTGTGTCTCTCTCTGTCACTGTCTCTCTCTGTCACTGTGTCTCTCTGTCACTGTGTCTCTCTCTGTCTCTCTCTCTCTCTGTCTCTGTTTCTGTGTCTCTCTCTGTTTCTGTGTCTCTCTCTGTCACTGTCTCTCTCTGTCACTGTGTCTCTCTCTGTCTGTCTCTCTTTTTCTCTGTCTCTCTCTCTCTGTGTCTCTCTCTCTGTCTGTCTCTCTCTGTCACTGTGTCTCTCTGTCACTGTGTCTCTCTCTGTCTCTGTCTCTCTTTCTCTGTCTCTCTCTGTGTCTCTCTGTCTCTCTCTCTCTGTCTGTCTCTCTCTGTCCCTTTCTCTCTGTCCCTTTCTCTCTGTCCCTTTCTCTCTGTCACTGTGTCTCTCTCTGTCACTGTGTCTCTCTCTGTCACTGTGTCTCTCTCTGTCACTGTGTCTCTCTCTGTCACTGTGTCTCTCTCTGTCACTGTGTCTCTCTGTCACTGTCTGTCTCTCTGTCTCTCTCTTTCTCTCTCTCTCTCTCTCTGTCTCTATCTCTCTCTCTCTCTGTGTATCTCTCTGCCTCTCTCTCTGTCTCTCACTCTCTGTGACTCATAAGAACATAAGAAATGGGAGCAGGAATAGGCCACTTGGCCCCTCGAGCCTGCTCCGCCATTCAATAAGATCGTGGCTGATCTTGGGCTCAAAGCCACTTCCCCGCCCGCTCCCCATAACCCTTCACTCCCTTATCTTGCAAAAATCTGTCTACCTCCACCTTAAATGTATTTAATGACCCAGCCTCCACAGCTCTCTGGGGCAGAGAATTCCACAGACTTACGACCCTCAGAGAAGAAACTCCTCCTCATCTCAGTTCTAAAAGGGCGACCCTTTATTCTGAAACTGCCCCCGAGTTCTAGATTTCCCCACGAGGGGAAACATCCTCTCTGCATCTACCCTGTCGAGCCCCCTCAGTATCATATGTTTCAATAAGATCACCTCTCATTCTTCTAAACTCCAATGAGCATAGGCCCAGCCTGCTCAACCTTTCACAGAAATCACAGAAACCCCACAGTGCAGATAGAGGCCATTTCGGCCCATCGAGCCTGCACCGACACATATCCCACCCGATCCCCGTAACCCCTACACCAACACATATCCCACCCGATCCCCGTAACCCCACGTATTTAATCCCCCTAACACTAAGGGTCAATTTATCATAGCCAATCAACCTAACCCGCACATCTTTGGACTGTGGGAGGAAACCGGAGCACCCGGAGGAAACCCACGCAAACACGGGGAGAATGTGCAAACTCCACACAGACAGTCACCCGAGGCCGGATTCGAACCCGGGTCCCTGGCGCTGTCTAACCACTATGCCACCGTGCTTTCCTCATTAGTCAACCCCTTCATCTCCGGAATCAACCGAGTGAATTGTCTGTCTCTCACCCTGGTTAAACTCTCCTGATCTTAGTTCTTTATTCTACAAGTACATTCCACAGGTAAGACTTTCAACATCTCGCGTTTACACAGCCTCTTTAACATAGTAAAACGTTCCCAAGGTGTTTCACAGAAGCGTAAATCGGACAAAATCTGACCCCAAGCCTCATGAGATATTAGGACAGGTGACCAAAAGCTTGGGTCAAAGAGGGAGGTTTTAAGGAGCCTCTTAAAGGAGGAGAGAGAGAGGCGGAGAGGTTTAGGGAGGGAATTCCAGAGCCTGGGGCCCAGGCGGCTGAAGGCACGGCCGCCAATGGTGAAGCGATGGAAATCGGGGGGATGCTCAAGAGGGCAGAATTGGAGGAGCGCAGAGATCTCGGAGGGTTGTAGGGCTGGAGGAGGTTACAGAGATAGGGAGGGTTGTAGGGGGCTGGAGGAGGTTACAGAGATAGGGAGGGTTGTAGGGGCTGGAGGAGGTTACAGAGATAGGGAGGGTTGTAGGGGGCTGGAGGAGGTTACAGAGATAGGGAGGGTTGTAGGGGGCTGGAGGAGGCTACAGAGATAGGGAGGGTTGTAGGGGCTGGAGGAGGTTACAGAGATAGGGAGGGTTGTAGGGGGCTGGAGGAGGTTACAGAGATAGGGAGGGTTGTAGGGGGCTGGAGGAGGCTACAGAGATAGGGAGGGTTGTAGGGGCTGGAGGAGGTTACAGAGATAGGGAGGGTTGTAGGGGCTGGAGGAGGTTACAGAGATAGGGAGGGTTGTAGGGGGCTGGAGGAGGTTACAGAGATAGGATTGTAGGGGCTGGAGGAGGTTACAGAGATAGGGAGGGTTGTAGGGGCTGGAGGAGGTTACAGAGATAGGGAGGGTTGTAGGGGGGTGGAGGAGGTTACAGAGATAGGGAGGGTTGTAGGGGGCTGGAGGAGGTTACAGAGATAGGGAGGGTTGTAGGGGGCTGGAGGAGGTTACAGAGATAGGGAGGGTTGTAGGGGGCTGGAGGAGGTTACAGAGATAGGGAGGGTTGTAGGGGCTGGAGGAGGTTACAGAGAGAGGGAGGGTTGTAGGGGCTGGAGGAGGTTACAGAGATAGGGAGGGTTGTAGGGGCTGGAGGGGGGTTACAGAGATAGGGAGGGTTGTAGGGGCTGGAGGAGGTTACAGAGATAGGTAGGGTTGTAGGGGGCTGGAGGAGGTTACAGAGATAGGGAGGGTTGTAGGGGGCTGGAGGAGGTTACAGAGATAGGGAGGGTTGTCGGGGGCTGGAGGAGGTTACAGAGTTAGGGAGGGTTGTAGGGGGCTGGAGGAGGTTACAATCTGTGTCCTCTGGTTCCCGACCCTCCTACCAGTGGAAACAGTTTCTCCCTCTCTACTCTATCAAAGCCCCTCATGATTTTGAACGCCTCTATTAAATCTCCCCTTAACCTTCTCTGCTCTAAGGAGAACAACCCCAGCTTCTCCAGTCTCTCCACGTCACTGAAGTCCCTCATCCCCTGGTACCATTCTGGTCAATCTCCTCCGCACTCTCTCCAAGGCCTCGACATAAGAAATAGGAGTAGGCCATTCGGCCCCTCGAGCCTGCTCCGCCATTCAATGAGATCGTGGCTGATCTGATCTTGGCCTCAATGCCACTCTCCCGCCCGTTCCCCAGAACCAGAGTATTATTCAAATGGTGATAGATTGGGAAATGTTGATGTCCAAAGGGACCTGGGTGTCCTTGTACACCAGTCACTGAAAGCAAACATGCAGGTGCAGCAAGCAGTTAGGAAGGCAAATGGTATGTTGGCCTTCATTGCAAGAGGATTCGAGTACAGGAACAAGGATGTCTTGCTGCAGTTGTACAGGGCCTTGGTGAGACCACACCTTGAGTATTGTGTGCAGTTCTGGTCGCCTTACCTGAGGAAGGATGTTCTTGCCATGGCGGGAGTGCAGCGAAGATTCACCAGACTGATACCTGGGATGGCAGGAATGACGTATGAGGAGAGATTGGGTCGATTGGGCTTATACTCGCTGGAGTTTAGAAGAATGAGAGGGGATCTCATCGAAACTTATAAAATTCTAACAGGACTGGACAGACTAGATGCGGGAAGGATGTTCCCGATGGTCGGGGAGTCCAGAACCAGGGGTCACAGTCTAAGGATAAGGGGTAAGCCATTTAGGACTGGGATGAGGAGGAATTTCTTCACCCAGAGAGTGGTGAACCTGTGGAATTCTCTACCACACAAGGCAGTTGAGGCCAATTCATTAAATATATTCAAGAAGGAGTTGGATATATTTCTTAAGGCTAAAGGGATCAAGGGATATGGGGAGAAGGCAGGGACAGGGTACTGAATTTGGATGATCAGCCATGATCTCATTAAATGGCGGAGCAGGCTCGAGGGGCCGAATGGCCTACTCCTGCTCCTATCTTCTATGTACTAACGACCTGGACTGTAAGGGTTAAATTACGAGGACAGGTTACACAGACCAGGCTTGTGTTCCCTCAAGTGTAGGATGATTAAAGGATTCAATAGGGTTGATAGAGAGAGAGACTATTTCCTCTGGTGGGGGGCGAGTCCAGAACAAGGGGGGGCGTAACCTTAAAATTAGAGCCAGGCCGTTCAGGGGTGATGTCAGGAAGCATTTCTTCACACAAAGGGTGGTGGAAATCTGGAAAACTCTCCCTCCCCAAAAAAGCTGTCGAGGCTGTGGGTCGATTGGAGCTTTCAAAACGGAGACTGATTGATTTTTCTTGGGTAAGGGGATCGAGGGATATGGAATCAAGGCGGGTAGATGGAGACATGATCTGATTGAATGGTGGAACAGGCTCAAGGGCCTGAATGGCCTCCTCCTGCTCCTAATGTAACAGGCTCGAGGGGCTGAATGGCCTCCTCCTTCCTAATGTAACAGGCTCGAGGAGGGCGGAATGACCTCCTCCTGTTCCTAATGTAACAGGCTCGAGGGGGGCTGAATGGCCTCCTCCTGTTCCTAATGTAACAGGCTCGAGGGGCTGAATGGCCTCCTCCTGTTCCTAATGTAACAGGCTCGAGGAGGGCGGAATGACCTCCTCCTGTTCCTAATGTAACAGGCTCGAGGGGGGCTGAATGGCCTCCTCCTGTTCCTAATGTAACAGGCTCGAGGGGCTGAATGGCCTCCTCCTGTTCCTAATGTAACAGGCTCGAGGGGGCTGTACAGCCTCCTCCTGTTCCTGTGTAATGGGCTCGAGGGGCTGAATGGCCTCCTCCTGCTCCTAATGTAACAGGCTCGAGAGGGGCTGAACGGCCTCCTCCTGTTCCTAATGTAACGGCTCGAGGGGCTGAACGGCCTCCTCCTGTTTCTAATTTTACCTCCAAACACAGCGAAAGCACAAGAACTAGGCCTATTTTTCAAAAATAATTTCTTTATTACAAATATACATGTACACAACACACACAAACACCCGTACATAATATTAAATTTCCACAGGGGGAGAGAGTCGCAATGACTCGAGAACGGAGGTAGTCGGCTTCGAAATAACACACACAATTTCCGAGTTCTCCCGTGACCAGAGATGAGGAGGAATTTCTTCACCCAGAGAGTGGTGAACCTGTGGAATTCTCTACCACAGAAGGCAGTTGAGGCCAATTCATTAAATATATTCAAGAAGGAGTTAGATATATTTCTTAAGGCTAAAGGGATCAAGGGGTATGGGGAGAAAGCAGGGACAGGGTACTGAATTTGGATGATCAGCCACGATCTCATTGAATGGCGGAGCAGGCTCGAGGGGCCGAATGGCTTACTCCTGCTCCTATCGTCTGTGTTTCCATGTTAGAAGGCTGTAGGGTGACCTGATAGAGGTCTTTAAAATTATGAAAAGGTTTTGAAAGAGTGGATAGAGAGAGAATATTTCCACTTCTTAAAAAATTCGTTCATGGGATGTGGGAGTCGCTGACGATTGCCCATCCCTAGTCGCCCCTTGAGAAGGTGGTGGTGAGCCGCCTTGAACCGCTGCAGTCCGTGTGGTGAAGGTGCTCCCACAGCGCTGTCAGGGAGGGAGTTCCAGGATTTTGACCCAGCGACGATGAAGGGACGGCCGATATATTTCCAAGTCAGGATGGTGTGTGAGACTCGGAGGGGAACTTGGAGGTGGTGGTGTTCCCCTGCACCTGCTGCCTTTGTCCTTCCAGGTGGAAGAGGTGGCGGGTTTGGGAGGTGCTGCCGAAGAAGCCTTGGCGAGTCGCTGCAGTGCATCTTGTAGATGGTACACACTGCAGCCACGGTACGCCGGTGGTGGAGGGAGTGAATGCTTAAGGTGGTGGTTGGGGTGCCCATCAAGCGGGCTGCTTTGTCCTGGATGGTGTCGAGCTTCTCGAGTGTTGTTGGAGCTGCACTCATCCAGGCAAGTGGAGAGTGTTCCATCACACTCCTGACTTGTGCCTTGTAGATGGTGGAAAGGCTTTGGGGGAGTCAGGAGGTGAAACACTCGCTGTAGAATATCTAGCCTCTGACCGGCAGTATTTACGTGGCTGGTCCAGTTAAGTTTCTGGTCAATGGTGACCCCCCTTGTGCCGAAGAGCAGAACTAGAGGCCATCAATATAAGACAGTCACCAAGAAATCCAATGGGGAATTCAGGAGAAACTTCTTTACCCAGAGAGTGGTGAGAATGTGGAACTCGCTACCACAGGGAGTGGTTGAGGCGAAGAGCACAGATGCATTTAAGGGGAGGCTGGATAAACACATGAGGGAGAAGGGAATAGAGGGTTACGCTGATAGAGTTAGATGAGGAAAGACGGGAGGAGGCTCGAGTGGGGCATAAACGCCGGCATGGACTGATTTGGCCGAACATACAAGATTGTGAAGGGATTGACCGGGTAGCTGCTGAGAGGCTGTTTCCCCCTGGCTGGAGAGTCTCGAACCAGGGGTCACAGTCTCAGGATAAGGGGTCGGCCATTTAGGACTGAGATGAGGAGGAATTTCTTCACTCAGAGGGCGGTGAATCTTTGGAATTCTCTGCCCCAGAGGGCTGTGGAGGCTCAGTCGTTGAGTATATTCAAGGCCGAGATCGATAGATTTTTCGACTCTAGGGGAATCGAGGGATATGGGGATCGGCCGGGAAAGAGGTGTTGAGGTCGATGATCAGCCGTGATCTTATTGAATGGAGGAGCAGGCTCGAGGGGCCGTATAGATAGTCATAGAGTTATACAGCACAGAAAGTGGCCCTTCAGCCCATCGTGTCCGCGCCGGCCATCAAGCCCCGTCTATTCTAATCCCATTTTCCAGCACTTGGTCCCTAGCCTTGTATGCTATGGCGTTTCAAGTGCTCATCTAAATGCTTCTTGAATGTTGAGGGTTCCTGCCTCTACCACCCTTTCAGGCAGTGAGTTCCAGATTCCAACCACCCTCTGGGTGAAAAAGTTTTTCCTCAAATCCCCTCTAAACCTCCTGCCCCTTACCTTGAATCTATGCCCCCTGGTTATTGACCCCTCTACTAAGGGGAAAAGTTCCTTTCTATCTACCCTATCTATGCCCCTCATAATTTTGTGCACCTCAATCAGGTCCCCCCTCAGCCTTCTCTGCTCTAAGGAAAACAACCCCAGCCTGTCCAGTCTCTCTTCATAGCTGAAGCGCTCCAGCCCAGGTAACATCCTGGTGAATCTTCTCTGCACCCTCTCCAATGCAATCACATCCTTCCTATAGTGTGGCGACCAGAACTGCACACCGTATTCCAGCTGTGGCCTAACTCGCGTTTTGTGCAGCTCCTTCATAACCTCCCTGCTCTTATATTCTATGCCTCGGCTACTGAAGGCAAGTATCCCATATGCCCTTTTTAACCACCTTATCTACCTGTCCTGCTGCCTTCAGGGATCTATGTACATGCACACCAAGGTCCCTCTGACCCTCTGTCCTTCCTAGGGTCCTACCATTCATTGTGCATTTCCTTGCCTTGTTGGTCCTCTCAAAATGCATCACCTCACACTTTTCAGGGTTAAATTGCATTTGCCACTGCTCTGCCCATCTGACCAACCCGTCTATATCGTATGGCCTATTCCTGCTCATGTTTGGGAGGCGATGGTTTCTGCGGCTTGCCTCCCCTCCTATGGCTCTAGTTCCCGGGAGAGCTGGCAGAGAATCTGCTGGTTGTTGATCACCTTGAGGTTTTGAATGTAGTGCCTCACCGCGAGAGAGCTCTTCACCACGACAGACTGGTCGGAGGCTTGAATGAGAAACGGCATCCGTTATCGGCACAGTAAGATCCCAACACATCCGACACAAAACAACTTGCGTTACACAGCGCCCCCGACGACGTTAAAAACGTCCTTCGCAATTGGACAAGATTTGGCACCGAGCCCCATGAGATATTAGGGCAGGGAGGTTTTAAGGAGCGTCTTAAAGGAGGAGGAGAGAGAGAGAGAGGCGGAGAGGTTTAGGGAGGGAATTCCAGAGATTAGGGCCCAGGTGGCTGAAGGCACGGCCACCAATGGTGGAGCGATGGAAATCGGGGGGATGCGCAAGAGGCCAGAATTGGAGGAGCGCTGAGTTCGGGGGGGGTGGGAGGGTTTAGAATCATACTGCTCCGACAGTGCAGCACTCCCTCAGTACTGCTCCTCCGACAGAGCGGCGCTCCCTCAGTACCGCCCCTCCGACAGTGCAGCGCTCCCTCAGTACCGCCCCTCCGACAGTGCGGCGCTCCCTCAGTACCGCCCCTCCGACAGTGCGGCGCTCCCTCAGTACTGCCCCTCCGACAGTGCGGCGCTCCCTCAGTACTGCCCCTCCGACAGTGCGGCACTCCCTCAGTACCGCCCCTCCGACAGTGCAGCACTACCTCAGTACTGCCCCTCCGACAGTGCGGCGCTCCCTCAGTACTGACCCTCCCACAGTGCGGCGCTCCCTCAGTACTGCCCCTCCGACAGTGCGGCGCTCCCTCAGTACTGCCCCTCCGACAGTGCGGCGCTCCCTCAGTACCGCCCCTCCGACAGTGCGGCGCTCCCTCAGTACTGACCCTCCCTCAGTACCGCCCCTCCGACAGTGCGGCGCTCCCTCAGTACAGGTGGGGAATAGGATTAAAGAGCAAATCACCCGGTAAACCCAGAACTCACCAGTCGAGCGCCGTGCTAAGGGGGAGTCAACGGGACGTTGGTCCGCGGTCAACTTCTGAGCTGTCACAGGTGCTGAAAGGGAAGGAGAGAGCAGGAGATGTCAGATGCTTCTGTCGCAAGGTCACAGGACAGTTAGGGAGTGGGCGATCGTTCATAAGAACATGGAACAGGAGGAGGCCATTCAGCCCCCCTCGAGCCTGTTAGATTAGGAACAGGAGGAGGCCATTCAGCCCCCCTCGAGCCTGTTACATTAGGAACAGGAGGAGGCCATTCAGCCCCCCTCGAGCCTGTTACATTAGGAACAGGAGGAGGCCATTCAGCCCCCTCGAGCCTGTTACATTAGGAACAGGAGGAGGCCATTCAGCCCCTCGAGCCTGTTACATTAGGAACAGGAGGAGGCCATTCAGCCCCCTCGAGCCTGTTACATTAGGAACAGGAGGAGGCTATTCAGCCTCCCTCGAGCCTGTTACATTAGGAGCAGGAGGAGGCCATTCAGCCCCCCTCGAGCCTGTTACATTAGGAACAGGAGGAGGCCATTCAGCCCCCCTCGAGCCTGTTACATTAGGAACAGGAGGAGGCCATTCCGCCCCCGTCGAGCCTGTTCCATTAGGAACAGGAGGAGGCCATTCAGCCCCCTCGAGCCTGTTACATTAGGAACAGGAGGAGGCCATTCAGCCCCCCTCGAGCCTGTTACATTAGGAACAGGAGGAGGCCATTTAGCCCCCCTCGAGCCTGTTACATTAGGAACAGGAGGAGGCCATTCAGCCCCCCTCGAGCCTGTTACATTAGGAACAGGAGGAGGCCATTCAGCCCCTCGAGCCTGTTAGATTAGGAACAGGAGGAGGCCATTCAGCCCCCTCGAGCCTGTTACATTAGGAACAGGAGGAGGCCATTCAGCCCCCTCGAGCCTGTTACATTAGGAACAGGAGGAGGCCATTCAGCCCCCTCGAGCCTGTTACATTCGGAACAGGAGGTGGCCATTCAGCCCCCCTCGAGCCTGTTACATTAGGAACAGGAGGAGGCCATTCAGCCCCCGTCGAGCCTGTTCCATTAGGAAAAGGAGGAGGCCATTCAGCCCCTCTTGAGCCTGTTACATTAGGAACAGGAGGAGGCCATTCAGCCCCCTCGAGCCTGTTACATTAGGAACAGGAGGAGGCCATTCAGCCCCCCTCGAGCCTGTTACATTAGGAACAGGAGGAGGCCATTCAGCCCCCTCAAGCCTGTTACATTAGGAACAGGAGGAGGCCATTCAGCCCCCTCGAGCCTGTTACATTAGGAACAGGAGGAGGCCATTCAGCCCCCGTCGAGCCTGTTCCATTAGGAACAGGAGGAGGCCATTCAGCCCCCTCGAGCCTGTTACATTAGGAACAGGAGGAGGCCATTCAGCTCCCCTCGAGCCTGTTACATTAGGAACAGGAGGAGGCCATTCAGCTCCCCTCGAGCCTGTTACATTAGGAACAGGAGGAGGCCATTCAGCCCCCTCGAGCCTGTTACATTAGGAACAGGAGGAGGCCATTCAGCCCCCTCGAGCCTGTTACATTAGGAACAGGAGGAGGCCATTCAGCCCCCGTCGAGCCTGTTCCATTAGGAACAGGAGGAGGCCATTCAGCCCCCTCGAGCCTGTTACATTAGGAACAGGAGGAGGCCATTCAGCTCCCCTCGAGCCTGTTACATTCGGAACAGGAGGTGGCCATTCAGCCCCCCTCGAGCCTGTTACATTAGGAACAGGAGGAGCCCATTCAGCCCCTCGAACCTGTTCCGCCATTCAATCAGATCAGGGCTGATCTGTATTTTAACTCCATCTACCCGCCTCAGTTCCGTAACCCTCGATCCCCTTACCCAACAAAAATCAATCGATCTCGGTTTTGAAAGCGCCAATTGACTTCCATCCTCGACAGCTTTTTTGGGGGGAGAGAGTTTCAGATTTCCACCACCCTTTGTGTGAAGAAATGCTTCCTGACATCACCCCTGAACGGCCTGGCTCTAATTTTAAGGTTATGCCCCCCCTTGTTCTGGACTCACCCCACCATGGAAATAATTTCTCTCTCGACCCTATCGAATCCTTTAAACACCTCGATCAGATCAGCCCCTTAATCTTCTACACTCGAGGGAACACAAGCCTAGTCTGTGTAACCTGTCCTCGGAGCTTAACCCCTTTTAGCTCCCGGGGTGTCACTCTGGTGAATCTGAAATGGGAGCTTTATATTTCTAAAAGGAGACACTTACTGTATGGGTTACATCGACACTGTCGAATCACGTTCACTGCTCGCGACATCATACGCTGAATAAAACAGGAACAGGAGAAATTTTAAGAACACGAGAAGGTGATTATTTCTCCGGCCCCCTTTCACCACCTCAGGACGTCCCGAAGCGCTTCACAGCCAATGAAGTGCTTTTTTTGAAGTGTAGTCACTGTTGTAATGTAGGAAACGCGGCAGCCAATTTGCGCACAGCAAGCTCCCACAAACAGCAATCTGATGAATGACCAGATCATCTGTTTTTTTAGTTATGTTGGTTGAGGGATAAATATTGGCCCCAGGACACCAGGGAGAACTTCCCCCCTGCTCTTCTTCGAAATAGTGGCCGTGGGATCTTTTATTTCCATCTGAGAGAGCAGACAGGGCCTCGGTTTAACGTCTCATCCGAAAGACGGCACCTCCGACAGTGCAGCGCTCCCTCAGTACTGCCCCTCCGACAGTGCGACGCTCCCTCAGTACCGCCCCTCCGACAGTGCGGTGCTCCCTCAGTACTGCCCCTCCGACAGTGCGGCGCTCCCTCAGTACCGCCCCTCCCACAGTGCGACGCTCCCTCAGTGCCGCCCCCCCCACAGTGCAGTGCTCCCTCAGTACTGCCCCTCCAACAGTGCGGCTCTCCCTCAGTACTGCCCCTCCGACAGTGCGGCGCTCCCTCAGTACTGCCCCACCGACAGTGCGGCGCTCCCTCAGTACTGCCCCTCCGACAGTGCAGCGCTCCCTCAGTACTGCCCCTCCGACAGTGCGGCACTCCCTCAGTACTGCCCCACCGACAGTGCGGCACTCCCTCAGCACTGCCCCTCCGACAGTGCAGCTCTCCCTCAGTACTGCCCCTCCGACAGTGCGGCGCTCCCTCAGTACTGCCCCTCCGACAGTGCTGCGCTCCCTCAGTACTGCCCCTCCGACAGTGCGGCGCTCCCTCAGCACTGCCCCTCCGACAGTGCTGCGCTCCCTCAGTACTGCCCCTCCGACAGTGCGGCGCTCCCTCAGTACTGCCCCTCCGACAGTGCTGCGCTCCCTCAGTACTGCCCCTCCGACAGTGCTGCGCTCCCTCAGCACTGCCCCTCCGACAGTGCGGCGCTCCCTCAGTACTGGCACCGGGAGTGTCGGACTGGATTACGGGGCTCAAGTCTCTGGAGTGGGGGCTCGAACCCGCGACCTTCTGACTCAGAGGTGCGAGTGCTACCTGCTGACCCATTAAGCCCTAACAAGACCTCGCTCTTAATCTTACAACCACACAGCACAGGAGGAGGCCATTCGGCCCATCGTGCCTGTGCCAGCTCTTTGAACGAGCTCTCCAATTAGTCCCACTCCCCCCTGCTCTTTCCCCCGTAGCCCTGTGAATTTCCCCTTTCAATTATTTCTCCAATTCCCCCTTTTGAAAGTTACTATTGAATCTGCTCCCACCGCCCTTTCAGGTAGCGCGTTCCAGATCACAACAACTCGCTGCGTAAAAACATTCTCCTCATCTCCCCTCTGGTTCTTCTGCCGATTATCTTCAATCTGTGTCCTCTGGTTACCGACCCTCCTGCCACTCGAAACAGTTTCTCCCTCTCTACTCGATCAAAACCCTTCGCAACTTTGAACGCCCCTATTAAACCTCCCCCTTAACCTTCTCTGCTCTAAGGAGAACAATCCCCAGCTTCACAGAAATCACAGAAACCCCACAGTGCAGATAGAGGCCATTCCAGCCCATCGAGCCTGCACCGACACATATCCCACCCGATCCCCGTAACCCCACGTATTTAATCCCCCTAACACTAAGGCTCAACTTATCATAGCCAATCAACCTAACCCACACATCTTTGGACTGTGGGAGGAAACCGGAGCACCCGGAGGAAACCCACGCAAACACGGGGAGAATGTGCAAACTCCACACAGACAGTCGCCCGAGGCCGGATTCGAACCTTCTCCAGTCTCTCCACGTAACTGAAGTCCCTCATCCCCTGGTACCATTCTGGTCAATCTCCCCCTTAACCTTCTCTGCTCTAAGGAGAACAACCCCAGCTTCTCCAGTCTCTCCACGTCACCGAAATCCCTCATCCCCTGGTAACATTCTGGTCCATCTCCCCTTTAACCTTCTCTGCTCTAAGGAGAACAACCCCAGCTTCTCCAGTCTCTCCACGTCACCGAAATCCCTCATCCCCTGGTACCATTCTGGTCAATCTCCCCCTTAACCTTCTCTGCTCTAAGGAGAACAACCCCAGCTTCTCCAGTCTCTCCACGTCACTGAAGTCCCTCATCCCCTGGTACCATTCTGGTCAATCTCCGCCTTAACCTTCTCTGCTCTAAGGAGAACAACCCCAGCTTCTCCAGTCTCTCCACGTCACTGAAGTCCCTCATCCCCTGGTACCATTCTGGTCAATCTCCTCCTTAACCTTCTCTGCTCTAAGGAGAACAACTCCAGCTTCTCCAGTCTCGCCACGTCACTGAAGTCCCTCATCCCCGCCCGCCCCCGTCGGTACCATTCTGGTCAATCACTCACCATTTTCTCAAAGTTCACGAGATTATTTACAAACGTTTTGTTGCCATCTTGGATAAAGGTCATATCTGCAAATCAAAGAATAAGCAGGATTCAAAGGATCATAACAAATAGGAGCAGGAGTCGGCCATTCGGCCCCTCGAGCCTGCTCCGCCATGCAATGAGATCATGGCTGATCATCCAAATTCAGTAACCTGTCCCTGCCTTCTCCCCATATCCCTTGATCCCTTTAGCCTCAAGAAATATATCCAACTCCTTCTTGAATATATTTAATGAATTGGCCTCAACTGCCTTGTGTGGTAGAGAATTCCACAGGTTCACCACTCTCTGGGTGAAGAAATTCCTCCTCATCTCTGTCCTAAATGGCTTACCCCTTATCCTCAGACTGTGACCCCTGGTTCTGGACTCCCCGACCATCGGGAACATCCTTCCTGCATCTAGTCTGTCTAATCCTGTTAGAATTTTATAAGTTTCAATGAGATCCCCTCTCATTCTTCTAAACTCCAGCGAGTATAAGCCCAATCGACCCAATCTCTCTTCATACGTCATTCCTGCCATCCCAGGTATCAGTCTGGTGAATCTTCGTTGCACTCCCTCCATGGCAAGAACATCCTTCCGCAGATAAGGTGAGATAATGGTTCTAGAGGGAACTTTACTCCATATCTAACCCTGTGCTGTACCTGTCCTGGGAGTGTTTGATGGGACAGTGTAGAGGGAGCTCGACTCTGTATCTAACCCCGTGCTGTACCTGCCCTGGGAGTGTTTGATGGGACAGTGTAGAGGGAGCTTTACTCTGTATCTAACCCGTGCTGTACCTGCCCTGGGAGTGTTTGATGGGACAGTGTAGAGGGAGCTTTACTCTGTATCTAACCCCGTGCTGTACCTGCCCTGGGAGTGTTTGATGGGACAGTGTAGAGAGAGCTTTACTCTGTATCTAACCCCGTGCTGTACCTGTCCTGGGAGTGTTTGATGGGACAGTGTAGAGGGAGCTTTACTCTGTATCTAACCCCGTGCTGTACCTGCCCTGGGAGTGTTTGATGGGACAGTGTAGAGGGAGCTTTACTCTGTATCTAACCCCGTGCTGTACCTGTCCTGGGAGTGTTTGATGGGACAGTGTAGAGGGAGCTTTACTCGCTATCTAACCCCGTGCTGTACCTGCCCTGGGAGTGTTTGATGGGACAGTGTAGAGGGAGCTTTACTCTGTATCTAACCCCGTGCTGTACCTGCCCTGGGAGTGTTTGATGGGGACAGTGTAGAGGGAGCTTTACTCTGTATCTGACCCGTGCTGTACCTGTCCTGGGAGTGTTTGATGGGACAGTGTAGAGGGAGCTTTACTCTGCATCTAACCCGTGCTGTACCTGCCCTGGGAGTGTTTGATGGGACAGTGTCGAGGAAGCTTTACTCTGTATCTAACCCCGTGCTGTTCCTGCCCTGGGAGTGCTTGATGGGGACAGTGATACAAATGTACACAAATTAAAAATATTAGTCCCACCTTTCAGAAGTAGAGGCATGAATGGCAGGAAGGGCACGTTAAGTTTGCTCGCTGCCAGTCTGTAGACTCTGTGATTCCGGGATGGATCCTGCAAGGAATCGGAAGATATATTGACACAAAAGCCCTTGCGCCCCCTTCACTCCATTACCCCAGTCCCAGGCTCCATCCCCGGCCTATGCTGTGTGAGCTGATCTCACTCGTTGTGGTATCCTTAATCCATAGAGTGGTCCCAAGGGGTGAGAGACTTCAGTGATGTGGAGAGACTGGAGAAGCTGGGGTTGTTCTCCTTAGAGCAGAAAAGGTTAAGGGGGAGATTGACCAGAATGGTACCAGGGGATGAGGGACTTCAGTGACGTGGAGAGACTGTTGGGGTTGTTCTCCTTAGAGCAGAGAAGGTTAAGGGGGAGATTGACCAGAATGGTCCCAGGGGATGAGAGACTTCAGTTACGTGGAGAGACTGGAGAAGCTGGGATTGTTCTCCTTAGAGCAGAAAAGGTTAAGGGGCAGATTGACCAGAATGGTACCAGGGGATGAGAGACTTCAGTTACGTGGAGAGACTGGAGAAACTGGGATTGTTCTCCTTGGAGCAGAGAAGGTTAAGGGGAGATTTAATCGAGGCATTCAAAATTGCGAAGGGGTTTTGATCGAGCAGAGAGGGAGAAACTGTTTCCAGTGGCAGGAGGGTCGGTAACCAGAGGACACAGATTGAAGATAATCGTCAACAGAACCAGAGAGGGAGATGAGGAGAATGTTTTTTACGCAGCGAGTTGTTGTGATCTGGAACGCGCTGCCTGAAAGGGCGGTGGGAGCAGATTCAATAGTAACTTTCAAAAGAGGAATTGGATAAATACTTGAAGGGGAAAAATTCACAGGGCTCCGGGGGAAAGAGCAGGGGGGGAGAGTGGGACTAATTGGAGAGCTCGTTCAAAGAGCCGGCACAGGCACGACGGGCCGAATGGCCTCCTCATGTGCTGTGTGATTCCTGTGGGGAGGGATTAGCCCCCTTTCCTCGCGCCCTGCGCGGGAGTCTGGAGTGAGAGAGTGAGGGGGTCGACCCGAGTTAGAAACCGCGCTCCAACTCACCAGCAACCTCTCGAACCCCTGGTACATTCTCCTGGTTTTACTGGGGATCCGCTGGCAGTGAAAACAAAGGAAAAGTTGAGAACGTCCTCAGTTTAAATCTTTAATGCGCTACGCCTACACATGGCCCTGGTCAGACCACACCTGGAGCACTGTGAGCAGTTCTGGGCACCACACCTTCGGAGGGATATCTTGGCCTCGGAGGGAGTGCAGCGCAGGTTTACCAGAATGATACCCGGACTCCAAGGGGTTAAGTTACGAGGAGAGATTACACAAACTAGGGTTGTATTCCCTGGAATTCAGAAGGTTAAGGCGTGATCTGATCGAAGTTTTCAGGATATTAAGGGGAACTGATGGGGTGGAGAGAGAGAAACTATCTCCGCTGGTTGGGGAGTCTCGGACTAGGGGACAGAGTCTAAAAATTAGAGCCAAACCTTTCAGGAGTGAAGT
This sequence comes from Somniosus microcephalus, assembly GCF_052327205.1. NCBI lineage: Eukaryota > Metazoa > Chordata > Chondrichthyes > Squaliformes > Somniosidae > Somniosus > Somniosus microcephalus. Next base: position 37,065,468 of record NC_141019.1, on the reverse strand, counting down.
TAGGAAACACTTCGACACACAAAGGGTGGTAGAAGTTTGGAACTCTCCACCGCAAACGGCAATTGATGCTGGGGGGGGTCAATTGTTAATTTTAAATCGTAGATTGATAGATTACTGTTAACCAAAGGGTATTGAGGGATACAGGACAAAGGCGGGTAGATGGAGTTAGGTCACAGATCAGCCCATGATCTCATTGAATTGCGGAACAGGCTCGAGGGGCTGAATGGCCTCCTCCTGTTCCTAATGTAACAGGCTCGAGGGGCTGAATGGCCTCCTCCTGTTCCTAATGTAACAGGCTCGAGGGGGGCTGAGTGGCCTCCTCCTGTTCCTAATGTAACAGGCTCGAGGGGGGCTGAACGGCCTCCTCCTGTTCCTAATGTAACAGGCTCGAGGGGGGCTGAGTGGCCTCCTCCTGTTCCTAATGTAACAGGCTCGAGGGGGGCTGAGTGGCCTCCTCCTGTTCCTAATGTAACAGGCTCGAGGGGGCCGAATGGCCTCCTCCTGTTCCTAATGTAACAGGCTCGAGGGGGCTGAATGGCCTCCTCCTGTTCCTAATGTAACAGACTCAAGGGGCTGAATGGCCTCCTCCTGTTCCTAATGTCACAGGCTCGAGGGGCTGAATGGCCTCCTCCTGTTGCTAATGTAACAGGCTCGAGGGGGCTGAATGGCCTCCTCCTGTTCCTAATGTAACAGGCTCGAGGGGGCTGAATGGCCTCCTCCTGTTCCTAATGTAATGGGCTCGAGGGGGCTGAATGGCCTCCTCCTGTTCCTAATGTAACAGGCTCGAGGGTCTGGATGGCCTCCTCCTGTTCCTAATGTAACAGGCTCGAGAGGCTGAATGGCCTCCTCCTGTTCCTAATCTAACGGGCTCGAGGGGGCTGAATGGCCTCCTCCTGTTCCTAATGTAACAGACTCAAGGGGCTGAATGGCCTCCTCCTGTTCCTAATGTAACAGGCTCGAGAGGCTGAATGGCCTCCTCCTGTTCCTAATGTAACAGGCTCGAGAGGCTGAATGGCCTCCTCCTGTTCCTAATGTAACAGGCTCGAGAGGCTGAATGGCCTCCTCCTGTTCCTAATGTAACGGGCTCGAGGGGGCTGAATGGCCTCCTCCTGTTCCTAATGTAACAGGCTCGAGGGGGGCTGAATGGCCTCCTCCTCTTCCTAATGTAACAGGCTCGAGGGGGCTGAATGGCCTCCTCCTGTTGCTAATGTAACAGGCTTGAGGGGCTGAATGGCCTCCTCCTGTTGCTAATGTAACAGACTCAAGGGGCTGAATGGCCTCCTCCTGTTCCTAACTCTTGCTAGATAACTCCACTCAGTTCCCTCACACTCAGAGTCCTCCCTGGAGGGCAGCACGGTGGCATAGTGGTTAGCACTGTTGCCTCACAGCGCCAGGGACCCGGGTTCGAATCCGGCCTCGGGTGACTGTCTGTGTGGAGTTTGCACATTCTCCCCGTGTTTGCGTGGGTTTCCTCCGGGTGCTCCGGTTTCCTCCCACAGTCCAAAGATGTGCAGGTTAGGATGATTGGCTATGATAAAAATTGACCCTTAGCGTTAGGGGGATTAAATACGTGGGGTTATGGGGATAGGGTGGGATATGTGTCGGTGCAGGCTCGATGGGCTGAAATGGCCTCTATCTGCACTGTGGGGTTTCTGTGATTCTGTGAGGGAGGGGGTGTTGGTTCCACAGTCTCCAGGTGTCCTCCTGTAGCTCACCCCACAGGACGGGGGGAGGTCTGAGCCCTGGTTATTTTATCCGTGGGAATCATCACTGTTTAGCCTGATTATAGCGTCACTTTCCACACACTCTCTCTCTCTCTCACACACACACACAAACACACACATACACACTCACACACACACACTCTCTCACACACACTGGAGTCAAAATAACAGCCAGTGACTGCGGCTGGAATTTGCATGTGTGTAAATGCGTGCGTGTGTATGGGTGTGTGTGAGTGTGAGTGTGAGCGTGTGTGTTAGCGTGTGAGACTGTGAGTGAGAATCAGTGTGAGAGTGAGCGTGTGTGTGTGTCAGTGTGAATGTGCGCATGAGCATGCGCGGTTTGTGATGAATCCTCTTGATTAGATGACACACCGACTGTACAAGGTCGGAGAGAGTAATAGTCCTTACCTCCCAGGTTCGGCAAAGCCTATTTACCGCACTGTTAGTGATCCCAAACATGATGGCGAAGAAGGAATTCATGTTCCTCTGTTCTTTACAACTGCAACACACACACAGAGGAACAAGGATTAGAACCACGGCTTATGCAGAGTAAAGCTCCCTCTACACTGTCCCATCAAACACTCCCAGGGCAGGTACAGCACGGGTTAGATACAGAGTAAAGCTCCCTCTACACTGTCCCATCAAACACTCCCAGGGCAGGTACAGCACGGGGTTAGATACAGAGTAAAGCTCCCTCTACACTGTCCCATCAAACACTCCCAGGGCAGGTACAGCACGGGTTAGATACAGAGTAAAGCTCCCTCTACACTGTCCCATCAAACACTCCCAGGGCAGGTACAGCACGGGGTTAGATACAGAGTAAAGCTCCCTCTACACGGTCCGATCAAATACTCCCAGGGCAGGTACAGCACGGGGTTAGATACAGAGTAAAGCTCCCTCTACACTGTCCCATCAAACACTCCCAGGGCAGGTACAGCACGGGGTTAGATACAGAGTAAAGCTCCCTCTACACTGTCCCATCAAACACTCCCAGGGCAGGTACAGCACGGGTTAGATAGAGAGTAAAGCTCCCTCTACACTGTCCCATCAAACACTCCCAGGGCAGGTACAGCACAGGGTTAGATACAGAGTAAAGCTCCCTCTACACTGTCCCATCAAACACTCCCAGGGCAGGTACAGCACGAGGTTAGATACAGAGTAAAGCTCCCTCTACACTGTCCCATCAAACACTCCCAGGGCAGGTACAGCACGGGGTTAGATACAGAGTAAAGCTCCCTCTACACTGTCCCATCAAACACTCCCAGGGCAGGTACAGCACGGGTTAGATACAGAGTAAAGCTCCCTCTACACTGTCCCATCAAACACTCCCAGGGCAGGTACAGCACGGGGTTAGATACAGAGTAAAGCTCCCTCTACACTGTCCCATCAAACACTCCCAGGGCAGGTACAGCACGGGGTTAGATACAGAGTAAAGCTCCCTCTACACTGTCCCATCAAACACTCCCAGGGCAGGTACAGCACGGGTTAGATACAGAGTAAAGCTCCCTCTACACTGTCCCATCAAACACTCCCAGGGCAGGTACAGCGTGGGTTAGATAGAGAGTAAAGCTCCCTCTACACTGTCCCATCAAACACTCCCAGGGCAGGTACAGCACAGGGTTAGATACAGAGTAAAGCTCCCTCTACACTGTCCCATCAAACACTCCCAGGGCAGGTACAGCACGAGGTTAGATACAGAGTAAAGCTCCCTCTACACTGTCCCATCAAACACTCCCAGGGCAGGTACAGCGTGGGTTAGATAGAGAGTAAAGCTCCCTCTACACTGTCCCATCAAACACTCCCAGGGCAGGTACAGCACGGGTTAGATACAGAGTAAAGCTCCCTCTACACTGTCCCATCAAACACTCCCAGGGCAGGTACAGCACGGGTTAGATACAGAGTAAAGCTCCCTCTACACTGTCCCATCAAACACTCCCAGAGCAGGTACAGCACGGGTTAGATACAGAGTAAAGCTCCCTCTACACTGTCCCATCAAACACTCCCAGAGCAGGTACAGCACGGGGTTAGATACAGAGTAAAACTCCCTCTACGCAATTTCTCCTCCCACACGCCCAGTGCCTACACACCCACCCCCAGTGACTTACCAGGCTGCGATCTTGATCAGCTTCTTTAGGAGGAGGGCTCGCTTGATGAGGTCTGCACACAAGCAGATCTCGCTGGCCGCCCAGTACTGGATCTCGTTAAACCTCCGCAGGTACCTCTCCAGATTGGCGGTTGTTCCTCTCCTGGGCACGTGCTTTTCGAAGCAGTAGTAGATCAGCTCGATCTGCGAATCGAGGCTGTGGGTTACTTCTGATCATTGCATCCTGCCCACCCAGCTCAACACCTCCCTGTCCCCCCGCGCCCCACTCTCTCCCCCCGCGCCCCACTCTCTCCCCCCGCGCCCCGCTCTCCCCCCGTGCCCCACTCTCTCCCCCCGCGCCCCACTCTCCCCCCGCGCCCCACTCTCCCCCCGTGCCCCACTCTCTCTCCCCCCGCGCCCCACTCTCTCTCCTCCCGCGCCCCACTCTCTCCCCCCGCGCCCCACTCTCTCCCCCCGCGCCCCACTCTCTCCCCCCGCGCCCCACTCTCCCCCCCGCGCCCCACTCTCCCCCCGTGCCCCACTCTCTCTCCCCCCGCGCCCCACTCTCTCTCCCCCCGCGCCCCACTCTCTCTCCACTCGGAGCAGCAGAGAGCAGCGAGGAGGAGCCCGGCTTAAAAACCGGCGGCAGTTGCGAGGCCCGACCACTCGGAGCAGCAGAGAGCAGCGAGGAGGAGCCCGGCTTAAAACCGGCGGCAGTTGCGAGGCGTACCAAATCAACAGCAGAGGAGGGGGGTAAATAGTAATCAGTGTGTGACGTCACCAGGGAGCAGCTGGTGCAGTCGGGAGAGCAGGAGGCCAGTAACTCTTATATAGGTGGAGCTGTTGCTAAACCCGAAACACTACAGTGTAGTGTCTCCCACCCTTCCACCTCCTCTAACCTTTTAGGGGTTAGGGGAAGTTGAAAAGGTAGGTTCAATTTATTTTATTTCAGGAGCCTAACCTAGGTGGAAAAGGCTCCAGGACAGGAGGCGGCAGTGAAAATACAACACCAGAAAACAGGTCGGTGACTGGTTGGTGAGTACTTTCACAAACTTATTCTAAGTAGAATTCAATAATTAAGCTAAATCGTAGTAAATAAAAAGGTATTGTAAGGGTTAAGTAATGGAAGGGCAGCTCAGACCCGTGTCATGCTCCTCCTGTGCCATGTGGGAAATCAGGGACACTGTCCCTGACAACTATGTGTGCAGGAAGTGTGTCCAGCTGCAGCTCCTAGCGGACCGCATGGCGGCGCTGGAGCTGCGAATGGACTCACTCTGGAGCATACGCGATGCTGAGGATGTTGTGGATAGCACATTCAGTGAGTTGGTCACACCGCAGGTAAAGGCTAGCTCAGACAGTAAATGGGTGACCAAAAGGCAGGGTAAAGGCAGGAAGGTAGTGCAGGAGTCACCTGCGGTCATCTCCCTCCAAAACAGGTTTACCGTTTTGGGTACTGTTGGGGGAGATGACTTATCAGGGGAAGGCACCAGCAGCCAGGTTCAGGGCACCATGACTGGCTCTGCTGCACAGAAGGGCGGGAAAAAGAGGGATAGGGCTATAGTGATAGGGGATTCAATTGTAAGGGGGATAGATAGGAGTTTCTGTGGCCGAGACCGAGACTCCAAGATGGTATGTTGCCTCCCTGGTGCAAGGGTCAAGGATGTCTCGGAGCGGGTGCAGAGCATTCTGAAGGGGGAGGGGGATCAGCCAGTTGTCGTGGTACATGTAGGTACCAACGATGTAGGTAAAAAGAGGGAGGAGGTCCTACAAGCTGAATTTAGGGAGTTAGGAGCTAAATTGAAAAGTAGGACCTCAAAGGTAGTAATCTCTGGATTGCTACCAGTGCCACGAGCTAATAAGTTTAGAGAGAGTAAGATAGATAAGCTAAATACGTGGCTTGAGCAGTGGTGCAAGGGAGAGGGATTTAAATTGTTGAGGCATTGGAACCAGTTCTTGGGGAGGAGTGACCTGTACCAAGGGGACGGTCTACACCTGAACTGTGAGGGAGCCGATGTCCTCGGGGTAATATTTTCTAGGGCGGTTCGGGAGGATTTAAACTAATTTGGCAGGGGGATGGGAACCTAGGTAGTGGAAAAGAGGGAAGTCATATGAAGTCAGAAATAGATGGTAGAAAGGTGAGAAGCAATAAGCAAAGGACAGAAACACAAAGGGCCAAACTAATTCATAATGAGAGTGTGAAAAAAGCAAGCCTGAAGGCTTTGTATCTTAATGCTAGAAGCATTAGGAACAAGGTGGATGAATTAGTTGTGGAAATAGAGGTAAACAAGTATGATTTGATTGGGATTACAGAAACGTGGCTGCAGGGTGGGCAAGGCTGGGAACTTAACATCCAGGGATATACAATATTTAGGAAGGATCGGCAAAAAGGTAGGGGAGGTGGGGTAGCATTGCTGGTAAAGGAGGGGATTAATGCAATGGAAAGGAAGGATATTAACTCAGATGAAACGGAATCTGTATGGGTAGAAATGAGAAATAGCAAGGGGAGGAAAACGTTAGTGGGTGTGATATATAGGCCTCCAAATAGTAATATGGAGGTGAGGGAAGGCATAAAAAGGGAAATTAGAGAAGCGTGCGATAAGAGCACAGCTGTCATCATGGGTGACTTTAATTTACATATTGATTGGACTACCCAAATTAGTAAAAATTCTGAGGAGGAGGAATTCCTGGAATGTTTTCGGGACGGTTATCTGGACCAATATGTCGAGGAGCCGACTCGAGATCAGGCCATTTTAGACTGGGTATTGTGCAATGAGAAGGGACTTATCAGCAATCTTCTTGTACGAGGCCCCTTGGGTCAGAGCGATCATAATATGATCGAGCTCTCAGTCGAGATGGAGAGTGAGGAAATTGAATCAGAGACTAAGGTCCAGAACTTAAATAAAGGGAATTACGAGGGTATGAGATGGGAATTGGGTAAGATTGATTGGGTGGTGTTTCTGGGGGGATTGACAGTGGATAGACAATGGCAAGCATTCAAAGATAGAATGGAAGAATTCCAGAACATGTTTATACCGGTTTGGCATAAAAATAAACCTAAAAAGGTGACTCAACCGTGGATAACGAGGGAAATTAGGGACAGCATAAAATCAAAAAAAAGGGCATATCAACTGGCAAAAAAAGCACCAGACCGGAAGATTGGGGGCAGTACAGGATACAGCAAAAGCGGACAAAGGGATTAATCAGGAAGGGGAAAATAGAATACGAAAGTAAACTTGCAGCAAACATAAAGACAGACTGCAAAAGCTTTTATCGGTATATCAGGAGGAAAAGACTGGTAAAATCCCAAGTCGGTCCCCTGCAGTCCGATTCGGGAGAATATATAATGGAGAATAAGGAAATGGCAGACCAATTAAACTCATACTTTGGTTCTGTATTCACAAAGGAGGACACAAATAACCTCCCAGGAATATCGGCAAACATAGGGACTAATGAGAGGGAGGAGCTGACAGAAATTAGTATCTCTAGGGATATGGTGTTGGGTAAGTTGAGGGGACTGAAGGCCGACAAATCCCCGGGGCCTGATAAACTACATCCTAGGGTACTTAAGGAGGTGGCCCTGGAGATAGCAGATGCTCTAAGGATTATCTTCCGGAACTCCATTGACTCGGGAACAGTACCCGTGGATTGGAGGGTAGCTAATGTTACCCCAATATTTAAAAAGGGGGGTAGAGAGAAAGCAGGGAATTATAGACCAGTAAGCCTTACATCGGTTGTGGGCAAAATGCTAGAGTCCATTATTAAGGATAAAATAGCGGAGCACTTGACAAATGGGGAAAGGATCGGACAGAGTCAACATGGATTTACAAAAGGTAAATCGTGTTTGACTAATCTGCTGGAATTTTTTGAGGAAGTAACTGGTAAAATAGATGGGGGAGAGCCAGTGGATGTGGTGTACCTTGACTTCCAGAAAGCCTTCGATAAGGTTCCACACAAAAGATTATCATGCAAAATTAAGGCTCATGGAATTGGGGGCAAAGTATTAACGTGGATAGAGAACTGGCTGGCGGATAGAAAACAGAGAGTTGGAATAAACGGCTCGTTTTCGGAGTGGCAGGCAGTGACCAGCGGGGTGCCGCAAGGATCTGTCCTGGGACCCCAGCTGTTCACAATATATATAAATGATCTGGATCAGGGAATTGGATGCAATATTTCCAAATTCGCTGACGACACTAAACTAGGAGGAGGGGTGGGCTCTGATGAGGATGTCAGGAGGCTACAGTGCGATTTGGACAGGTTGGGGGAATGGGCGGATACGTGGCAGATGCACTATAATGTGGATAAATGCGAGGTTATCCACTTTGGGGGTAAAAACAGGAGGGTAGATTATTATCTAAATGGCAATAGATTGGGAGATGGGGAAGTGCAGAGGGACCTGGGTGTTCTTGTGCACCAGTCACTGAAGGAGAGCATGCAGGTGCAACAGGCGATTAAGAAGGCAAATGGTATGTTGGCCTTCATATCAAGGGGGTTCGAGTATAGGAATAGGGATACCTTACTACAGCTGTACAAGGTGCTGGTGAGACCGCATCTGGAGTATTGTGTACAGTTTTGGTCGCCCCATCTGCGGAAGGATGTTCTTGCCATGGAAAGAGTGCAACGGCGATTCACCAGGCTGATACCTGGAATGGCGGGAATGACCTACGAAGAGAGATTAAATAGTTTGGGCTTGTACTCACTGGAGTTTAGAAGATTGAGAGGGGATCTCATCGAAACATATAAAATTATGGCAGGCCTGGACAGGCTGAATTCAGAGAGAATGTTTCCAATGGCCGGGGAGCACAGAACCAGGGGCCACAGTCTAAAAATAGCGGGCAAATCATTTAAAACAGAGATGAGGAAGAATTTCTTCACTCAAAGAGTGGTGAGCCTGTGGAATTCCCTGCCACAGAGGGCTGCGAAGGCTAATTCAATAAATATTTTCAAGAGAGAATTGGATATATTTCTGAAGGCTAAGGGGATTAAGGGTTACGGAGAAAAGGCGGGGACGGGGTACTGAACTGGTAAGATCAGCTATGATCTCAGACGAAGATCAGCCATGATCTCATTGAATGGCGGAGCAGGCTCGAAG